>NC_051066.1:123327183-123652113 GCF_004664715.2 Peromyscus leucopus | reverse complement strand
CCGAAGACTCCCACAGAAGGTTCTGGACCCCCAGCTTCCACGACCAGTCCTGAACTATTCTCTGAGGCACAGTCAGTCCTAGCAGAAGGGCATGCAACCCCCTTGCTCGTCTTCCCGCCCCCAATTCTGCCCGTTTGTAGAGAATTACAGAAGACACCACGACTGACCTGTTTGCTCCATAAACGTCCGGATGCCCAGGATGTTGCTGACCGAATGTGCTGAGGGCCATGAACGCGGGATGCTGACGTGGCCCGCCGAGCCGGGGACCCCGGGATGGCTGCCCATCTTGGTTCCCGTGGGCGACACTGGGCTGGGGTAGGGGTACTGGTAGATGTGATTGTAGGGCAGCGCAGGCTGTGGCGGTGGCTGCTTACTTGCTTCGTAGGGCCCTGGCTGCGCCAGGCTGCCAATCTTGTTTCGCAGGATGCGACTAATGGAGCTCACAGAGGGCACGTTGTACTTGTCACAGACGCCATCAGCCAGGAGCCGGTCACGAATCTCCCAGGCAAAGATGCCAGGGTCTCCCTGCTTGTAGTCCCGGATGTGCTTCACTACGTTGGGGGTGGTGACTCGGGGTTTACTGCCCCCAATAGCCCCGGGCAGGATGGAGCCGGTCTCGTTATAGCGTGCCAGGATCTTGCTCACACAGCCATGCGAAACCCGCAGTTGCCTACTGATGTCACAGGGTCGGATACCCAGCTGTGCTAGCTCCACGATGCGCAGGCGGATGGCATTGGGCAGGGGACGGCCGTTGACGAACACGCCACCGAGCTGGTTCACTTCGCCGTACGTCTGCTCTGCGGACGCGCCGGATAGAAGTGAGCAGACAGAGGAGAAAACACCCGCAGGTTAGCCGTGGGTGTCCTCGAGGGCCGATGCACTGCACCCTAGCGCGACTCTAAGGTAACCTGTACGTCCACCCCCACCCTCGACAGCTCAGACCCTGAGGGAAGAGAGGGGTACATGCTGGCAAGAATCAGGACAAGAGGCAGACAAGGTGCACTTCAGCCCTCCCTGCCTTCTCGCGACTTTGGTCGCGTCCCCACCTCTTCCTGAACTTAAGAGACTGTCCCCTCGAGGACCTGGAGACGTCAGACAACGCGACTCCTGAGGGTGCAGAGCCGTTTTGCCCGGGGAAAGGGGATGGGGCGGGGGAGGAAAGGAGGCAGAGAGTCTCAACCCAGCTTCGCACCGCCCGCGCCCTGCCTTAGGCTCGCCCCTTACCCATCGCGCGCCGGCCGGCCAGCTGCCTGGCGCCGGAGCGGCGGGGGCTGGGCCCGGCGCAGTCCGGGAGAGCTCGGGCGCCGCCACCGCCGGAGAGGCATAGAGGGAGGGCGCGCGCGAGCCGAGGGCCGCGGCGGCTGGAGACGCGCAGTGAGCCGCTGCCAGCGCGCCGCCCGCCCCAGGGCCCACCGCCGCAGCCGCCGCCGCCCGCTCCAGGACACTCTCCAGGCCCGCGACCCCAGGCCCAAGGTGAACTTCATCCGATTGGGAGAAATTCGTCTGACCGGGAAGCTGTGGGGTGCGAGAATCAATTTGACGTGTCCTCCACGTCAATCTCTGCAGTCACGCCGGAGACTCACGAATTGGCAGCTCATTGGTTCCCGTCACCGCGCCCTGGCGTCCCCCTCCCCGCCCAGAAACTCTACCCCTCCCCCAGTTCCTGGCTTGCCCCTCCGCCTTTCTCCACCCCCCTCCGGAACCCATCCCTCCCCCCCACCCTACACACACACACACACACACACACACACACACACACACACACACACCAGGAACACACACCATCCTAAACCTAGCTGCGCCAGATCCTGGGATCATCCAATCTTCATTGCCTTTTGCCGCCTTTCTAACATACTTTAGGAATGGTAGGGAAGTCATTTCAAATTGATCATACATTAGTTTTACAATCACCTCTACCACCGTTCCTAATAACCTTTCGGAGGGTAGAAGTTGATGCTGGCAAGGTGTTTTAGTATGTGACTTTCCACCACCTGCTGCCCTGAGCAGAAGTAAGAAACAAGTCTGATGGATACGGCCCTCAGGGAACTGCTAAGATGAAAAGAAAGAAGTCCAGCTTGGTTGGGGCACCTGGGAAAGATGCCCCTTGGTGGCTTATGGAGCTGACTCTCCCACAATTCATTTCTGTCTTACTCTGTCTATCCTGTTCTCAAGAAATTCCAATAGCAATGGTGCCTTTGGAGTAATATGAGGTGAGTTCAATGACCCAAGAGGGGCACATTCCAGGTTCTGTCTCTAACGACAAAGCCCACCCACCAGAACTCATTCCTCTCCAAGCACTGACACAAGGAGCAGGCAGGAAAGAATCAGGCTTGCTGCTTCCGGCCCCCAACAATCTGGCAATCTACGGAAGGCCTAATGGCTGTTGAGCTCCTGTATTAAGTCCAGACAGTCCCTTTCAGGCAGGCTATGCAGTCCTGCACCCCTCAGTCCTCATCAGTCTGCCCTTGCCTTTCCCCAGAACTAGCAGCTCTGCTAAACCCACCACCAGCTCCGCTAAACCACCCAGCGGTCGTTTCCCTGTCTAAGCCGCAGTTTACCAGCCCCTGAATCTTTGATTCTGTTATTCAAAACCAACGCTTCTACTCCGCGCATCAATGCGCAGCTCTGGGCTTCCCAGCAGGCCTTGATATCTGCAGCAATCCCAAAGGAAGCAACAGGGTGGTGGTGGGGACGGTGTAGTTTTGCACCTGAACTGGTGCCCCTGGGCCAAGACCCCGAAGTCTCCAGGTGAGACCAGTAGAAACCCAGAGCTTTCAGCTGGTCACAAAACAGCAGGAAAGGGGGCCCTGGTGGGAACTCAGAAACAGCCACAATTCCTGGCACTTCCAAGGAGTCTAAATACTCCTCGGAAATCCAGAAAACACCGCTCTTCGCCAACACAGGTCCCTCCCTGCTCGGGCACTTTCGGAGCAGCCTGGAAACTGCTGTACAAGTGCAATGACGCTGTTCAAGCTCGGGCAGACTGACCCTGTCAGCATAGCTTTGGGAGCCTCTTTGGAAGCCCTGACCCCTTTCCTTCCTCATTTTCTGGGTAGGGGCAACTTTGATGTCCCTCGGTCAACCTACCAAATGTGTGTTATAAATTCTGGGCTTTTCCAGGGAACTGTACAACACTCAGTAGAACGGGGTTGGAGCCGTGGCAAATAAAATAATAATAAAAAAACAGAGAGAGAGAGGAGAGAGAGAGAGAGAGAGAGAGAGAGAGAGAGAGAGAGAGAGAGAGAGAGAGAGAGAGAGAGCTTCTAAAGAGTTGAAGCCCCTTCTCTGTCTAGCAGCGCGGCCCATAGAACACAGAGCAGCCCCAGGCCCTAAGAGTATCAAAGAGTTTGCTGGGATGTGGAAGAGGTTTAGGGGATCAGTGCACGCTAAAAGGTGCCCCCTTCCCCATGAGAACAGTAAACCTACTTGGAATACCAGGCCTGTCCAGAACAGAACAGTCTTCCAGTAAAGATCTAGGTGGGCATGCTGGGTGCAGAAGCTTTCCGCTTGGTTGGTGTGGGGGTGGGTGGGGGTGGGGAGACAAGCAGAGGAAGATGAACGCACAGAGCACTTCTTTGAGGCTTGGGGGTGTCAGGATACCTCACCTTCAATTCTTTCTAGATGGTTTGAGATCTGATACCCTCTAATCTAGAGGCTCATTCCCAGCGTTTAAATAGTCCAAAAGCTCATCCTCATCATTCCAGGATTTCTAGACAAGCAAGAGATACCAAGAAACTTGTGATCGTCCTGTGGACTCTCTCAGGTGTGAAAAAGAGGGCTTCCATCTCTGAGCCCACTGCATCCCAGAAATTTATTAAAGTAGCTAAAAGCTGCAGGTGGGGAGTCGGTAGGCACCATCAAAGAGAAGCTAAAGCTAGCCTTGCCACTGTGAAAGCTACTTCGACCCAGCTTTCCATTTGTAAGGTTGCTCGACCGGCGCACACTTCGCTGGCAAAAAAAGTGTGATCTAGACAGCATCAAACTCCCTAGGGGAAGGCGGCCCCGTGGTGCGGAAGTGGAGAAGGTGGAGGTGAGACTTAAGGGATCGCACTTTTGGGGTTCGGAGGGGCTCTCTGGCGTAACAGAACCTGCCAGCCTTCCCTTCACCAGGGTTCCCTCCCCAACAGCCAGCTGCGCGAGTCTGGACTACACAGCGGTCAATCCCGCTAGGCTTTGGGGGGAAACCTTACAGTTTGTCGCCCCCTGTCGGGTCGGGTCCCGGCTTGGCTGCGCAAGTTCCCGAGTGGCGGCGGGCTGGATGAGGTGGCTGAAAGATTGGACCGCACAAGGCAAAGTGTCTCCTCAACTTTCCTTGGTCATCTCCACTGCTCCGGGGCAGCTAACAACAGTCCGTGAGGCGCGCGCAGAGGTAAGAAAGCTCGTCGCCTCCGCATTTGAGCGTGGTAAAATAGTATTGCCTGTGCTAAGCTCAGCGTGCAACGAAGTGAGCAGTGGTTTCCAGGAGCGAGGAAGTCACCCGGCTGGAGAATCCAGCGCAGCGAAAGCTCGTCCACCTGGTGCTGGACTCACACAGGGACAGAGGACCAAGGTGAGGGTCTTTAAGTAGATTCTAAGACGTGGCCCAGGTATCCCAAGGCGGGGTGAGTAGACGAGGCCAGCGACTTGCTAGGCGTTGCAAGTTAAAGAGGAGGCCCAAAAGAAAAGTGTTTGTCTTTCTGGGGACTGGGGGCTGGCTGCTGAAAAAGTCGCTAGTAAATATTCTGCCCATTTGTCACCAGAGCCGTGAATGCAGGGCCCGAATGTTCAGGCTGAGTGAATCAGTCGCCCTACTTCACTTCTCGGCATCGTCTTGATTTTTGATGGGATTGTGTGGGGTAGTTATTTGGGTGCAAACGAAGCGTGTAACAGGCTGATTGTTCCCCAAGACCCATGCATTTCAAGGTCTCCTGGAGAAAAACTAAATAAGCAGATGGATTTCGATTCTGGCCCCGCGGGTACGCGATTTGATTCTGCTGGGAAGAAATCTTGAGCAGAGCACACACGCTGCGTTCGCAGAGAAGCTCCGACCAGCCCGGGTCGAACCTCGCGCTTTGGCTTTCCAGCCTCCCGGTTCGCCCGCCCGCCGGAAACTGGTGGAGGTGGGTTTCGCTGCGCCAGTCTCTCTTGGCTCAGACCCTGCGCTTTCGCTGTTTTATGGACACTCAGCGGTGCGTCGCACGGTTCGAAATTAAACTCAAACAAACCAAATCTCTTTTCTTTTAAAATTCACTTTTTAAAAAAGACCATGCAAATTGCAGAATTCTTTGTATAAGGAGGACTCGTAAGGACAGCCTACCTTACTCTACAGGGACCGTTTTACAAAGGACAATTTCCCCACAGCACAATACTTAAAAGTAAGAAAATAGATTTATTATTATTATTATTATTAGTAGTAGTAGTAGTAGTAGTAGTAGTAAGTATGAGATGTGACCAGGTGCAAGAAAACGTCTGCAAAAAAAGAGGGGGGCGTTGCAAACCCTCGGGACCGCCCGAACTGGAAACTAGCTCGCGGGAAGCGAGAGTCTGCAGAGTGCAACGAAACTATGCGCTATGCCGAAAGTGACTGAGGTGGGAGAGGAGAGGATGGGAAGAAGGGGCAACTCACAGATTAATTGACACCAGCGGTCAAGCCAGCAGGAGGCCTGTGCCTCCCCAACCCCTACCTTAGCCGCCAGCGGCCACAGCACCTGCTTTCCCGGCTGGAACGCACACTTGCCAGCTTTCAAAGAGTAAGGAGCTGACGACAAATACCAAAAAGCACAAAACCCATCCCCGAGAGCCGCAGGCTCCATCCCCCAGTTCCAGGGACTGATTCCCAAGGCTGGTTTTCTTTCACCTGGCCTGCCAGTGTTTGCCCGGCTCTTTGCGGAGGGAGGGAGGCTCGCTTTACCTCTGCTAGACTAGAAAAGTCGGGGCAGCAGGCCTGAGTCGACAGAAATTGTTTCAACCAACTTTAGCCGCTCACAGTGTCCCTGGAAATGCAGGATGAGAGAAGCGAAGAAAAGAAAAACATTTTTTTCCAGTTTCTTCAAATGAAAGGAGTAGATAAGAACAGATAACTATTTGGCAGAATAAAAGCAACCTTGAGTCTTCCATTAGGTTCGGAGACTAGAGGGAAAATAGCAGAAAATAGATTCGCTGTTCAAGTCCATTAGAAACAAACAGGGGGAAATTGGGCATGACCAGTGAAGATCTAAGATACTTCCTGCTTTGAAACGTGGGGCCCTGACTACTATATTTGTCACTTAGCTTTCGGAGTTTCAGAGTGGATGCATCCAAGTTTGCATTTGGATGATAAAAAAATAAACTGAAAGTCAGTAGTTTTTTTTTGTTGTTGTTGTTGTTTTTGTTTTGTTTTGTTTTGTTTTCGAGGGAGGGATAGTTTCTCTGAGCTTTTGAGGGAGCCTGTCTCCTTGTCCTTGGTTTATGTAAATCCTAACCTGACCAAAATCCTGAGGTCTTCCGAATTGTATGCCTCCCCAGCTTCCCTGGCAATGAGCATGTCACACGAGCCTCAATTTCCCTCTGTGTATAGTTACCTACATTGTGCAATTAGATTTATGTCATCTCATTACATCACACACACACACACACACACACACACACACACACACACACCACTTAACATCACATTGCAGAAGGCTCAAGCCATGGTCAAAACCCACCTTTGCAGAGATTTCTTAAAAATGTTTATGTGTCAGTGCTAAACATCCAAAGGGCAACATTAAAATTGGAAACATTGGGGGAACTTCAGCTGTGTGTGGGGCATATCTCCTGAGTACTTAGAAAAGTGGGGAATCTAAGAATAGCCATGGGGGAGGGGAGTATACAGGACAAAAGTGGCATTTACAAAGGGAACTGAGAGGGTGGTGGTGTGCCAGTGTTGGAAAGGACTTCTTAAAAAGCAGGGGTGGATGAGGGTCTCCTACTGCCTAAAGGATGCCCCTGCTGATCAGACTCACTCAGCTGCAAAGACTGACATGTGAGCCGAATCCACACTAGCCCAACCTAATAGGAAACAGCTTGAAGTGTGCTCCTGTGAACTCACGGGCAATGCTTTAGAGATTTCTGCTTCTGCACAGACTTAGACTAGAGGATGGACATGGGACCTGGAAGTTACTTATTGAAGCCTTTTGTCTAAATTGAGACAGCGCCT
Source organism: Peromyscus leucopus (assembly GCF_004664715.2). NCBI lineage: Eukaryota > Metazoa > Chordata > Mammalia > Rodentia > Cricetidae > Peromyscus > Peromyscus leucopus. The sequence continues at coordinate 123,644,957 of NC_051066.1, read as the reverse complement.
GCCAGACCTCATTTGCTTGGATTTCTCTGATTTCTTATTAGCGATCAGTCTTCTCCACTCATCAGCACAGAAAGGATCATTTATGCACTGGAAACGTGGTAGTTAGGTTTGCAGAATGATTGTGTCATCATTGCCCACAGGACACTAAACTTTCAGGAGGACACTGCCCAGATTCTCTTCCTACAAACCGAACAGGGCGGGAAGTGGGGAAGCACTGGCCCTCTTCAGTGATCTATTTCTTCCATAATTAGCATAATGACTCATAATTAAAAGTCCATTGTTTTATTTCTATAGACACGTAGGACCGAGAAACATTGATATGTGGAAATAAAGTCTTTGCTTTGAGGTCCTGGGTCAGTTTCCTTAGCGTCAGCTCTCTGTATTGCGTAGCCAATACACCACACACTCCCCTTCACGTTCATTGACTTTTTCATATGCATGCCTCTGTAATCTCTTCCCACATGAAATCATTTTCCTTGACCAGAAATCAAGTGTCCTTTATGGTGAGGTTTCTCTAGGACACAGATGGGATTTTTGACATGACTTTTTATCACTTGTCTGCCCCATTTCTTCGAACTAATCGCTCTTGGTTATCTTTTCCTCTAGAGTCATTGCAACATCCCAGTGATGCTACACACACACACACACACACACACACACACACACACACACACACACACGTACGTACACATATATTTATGTATATATAAAGTATCTCCGCTGTTCAGTGATGGTTTTAATTTTCCTCTCCCTCCCCCTGGAGTATGGGCTATGGAGTTTTATTGAAGACCCGCAATGCCTCCGGTTTTGATTTAGTGTTTTGGAGTTTGTGATCTCATTGCCCAGTATGGAAAATATTAGACAGGGTCTGCAGATTGTACACAGGAAAAGACCTGAATCACCACTGTGGGGTGAGTGCCCTTCCCCAACCCTATAATAACACACTCGCACAGCTGGCTCTAGCCATAGTGTAGTAGGTTTTATGTCATCAAATGGAGACTCTTGCAGCCTGCCCTGCCTTTAGAAAAACTACTGAATCTCCACAGTCGCTGCAATCACCAAGGCACTCTAGACCGCGTTGACACCCAGAGACTGGTTGGATTTGAAATGGTTAGGGCTGCAGTCTGGGAATCAGAATTTTAAAGAAATATTTAGGTTGTTTTCAGATGTATTTAAATTGGAGACTGTGCTTTTGGAGGAAGGTAGAGGAAGGGGTATCCATGATGCTTCCTGCTCTATAGCAAGGTTCTGAGAGGTGAAACAAAAGCCTGGCAGCCAGCTGGCCCTCTCTGTGCTCATGTCCTATGAGGACACTTAAATATGAGTTCAAATTCTTGTCTGAAATGGCCTCCCTATGAATTTTACTTCTGTGGTACTCTGACCCTCTTGGAAACAGCAGGGCAGAGACCATGCCTCTTTCCCAGTCACTCTGGCTGCTGAGGTTTCTGTCTTTAATGATCCCAGCCCTGTCTTCGCAGCCTCAGACAGGTGATTCTGGGATCCCGGTTAAGTGTAAACATCTGCAGAGTGCACTGGAGTTAGTTCAGGAGCATCAACCCAGTTTGGCTAGAAAGGATGTAGAAATGAATCATAAGCACCCCCACTCTAGGGGTATTGGGTCATCCCAGAAGGTGGGAGCTTACCTTGTCTTCTTAACACTCCTACTTGGCTTAAACAATAGGTATGTGGTGTAGCAAGGCAGTACAGCCCTCAAGCTTCTGAAGTCATCTGAGAAATATTGAATCTTCTGAAAGTTTGACATAATTTTAGATTTTTGTTTGTGGTCGTCATTGTTACTCCTGTGCTGTGTACCTTAGATGGAAGAGGGAAGCTTTTCCGTGGTGGCAGTGGCAGGCTGCTTGTATCCTAGAAAACACATGCAGACTTGGGTAATGGTGGAGCTGTCTGTGGGTATCTTGGCCAAAGGAGAGGAGGAAAGAAAAGACCCCCAAAAATGCTTTATAAATCTCTGACGTCTCAGAAATAAAATTAAGTAACTGTCCATTTTTATTAGGTTAGCTGGATAAGGTTAAGACCCAAGCTACTTTTAACTTGTTTGCTTGTTTGCTTGCTTGTTTTAAATTGTCTTAGGAGCTTGTGTGAATTACAAACTACAAGTATCACTCAGGTTTGTTTTTCCCTGTTTCTGCTTTGTGTTGTTTTTATCTTTGCTTGCTTTTTTGAGACAAACTATGGAGTCCTCTCTGGTCTTGAACTCGAAATCTTTCTGAGTGCTAGCCACCATCGGCTTTTCTTCAATTTTGTGAACAAGTTTCAACAAAATACTTGATTCACTGTCACTGCAAATCCTTTGACTTTGAAAGTACAGGGCTGCATGCAATGATTTAAAAAATCCTTTCTAGCTGTAAAATATAAATCATTAGTAAAACTAAAAGGATAAACATGATAATTCAGCCAAAGTTTGGGGACAATATTTAGTGTCTAGGTTTGGAACCCATAATCTTGACCATGCTAGGCAAGCATTCTACCACTGAGCTGTACACACAGCTCGTGTGTGTGTGTGTGTGTGTGTGTGTGTGTGTGTGTGTGTGTGTGTGTGTGTTTTAAAACATTACATTGACATCTGCTGAGGGTATCTCTAGAATTATATATTTTATTAACTCTATCAATTATTTCAAATATTCTGTAAAAATACTTGATGTTCGTATTATTTGATAAAGTTACAAAAATTGCTATAAGATCATATGAAAAATAATTTAATGATATATGAAAATTGCTAACAATAATGACAACGGGAAAAATAAAATACCCTTAAAATTGTTTGAGGTTTCTCAAAATAACAAGTAGACGCTGAAGGTTGAAGGGTGGTTTGAAATGCCCCAACAGATGCTAGCAGGGCTGCAAGGTGGTGGATTGCATGAACAGATATGCTGAGCAAATGAGTTTTGACAGGACTCCTAGGCATGTAGACACTGGCAAAGCGGGTGAGTTAATATCCGCCAGCCTGGGAACATACTCAGAATTTGTATTATTACTTCTTGACAGGCCAGCAGAAAAAGGGTTTGCTCCCCTCTCATGGGGAGCGTCAGAGGGTGCTGTCCATTCCATTTTATGTAATAATACCTCTAGTTGAACCAAAACTCTCTTTAGTTTAATCTCTCTTCTGCAATTACGTTACACAAAATGTAACCTAGGTTGTGTGAAGCGGGGCTGCTGGGTGCATGTGTGGGACATGTGTTCGCGTTTGCGATGTCAGCCGGCTGATTTGAGCAGAACGAATCTGGCACTTTCATCTTAGTTTCTCTTTAAACTGGGGCATAGGTAACTCTGCAAGAAGGGCTGTGGAGCTGGCTGGCGCTGGCATGCAGCAGAGCTTCAATTTGGATGAATAGCCTTAGATGGAGTTTGGTGGTGTTGTAGCACAGCTCTGGGCTTAAGGTCCTTGGGTCATGGAATTGGAGGCTGAATTGTACTGGTTTCACTGTGCCTTCGGAAGATCTTTTTGCATTTAAAGCTGATGGGAAATTTGGGGGGGGGGTGATGAGAGGTGACTGATGATTATGCATGACAAAAGTGTGTTGGGGTGCGGAAGTGGGGTTAAGGGTGGGGTATGTGGATGTGCGTGTACCACTGTGGAGCTCAAACACTCTTTCCTTTTAAAGCTTAGTATCAATGAGTCCAAATGGCATATACACCTCACCTTAGGCTTTCATGACCGTCTGTTGGATGCTCAGGGGATGATTTGCTGATAGACATGTTTATAAAGAAAGCTGCATCACCATGTGCCTTGTGGAGAAGGTAACTCTAATGTAGTTTCCTAACTTTTCATTTACTTGCTGTATCCCTCATGGGGCTGGTTTAACACACTGAAATGATGTCTTGGGAAGACAGAATCACAGTATCTACTTTAAAGAGGTGAGTGGCAGAAGCATGACTCTACCTTCTGCAGTTTAAGCAAACTGAGGACAAAGAAGCCTCTGTTTGCACAGAATTTTCCAGTGACATGAGAGGGTTGTAGTTCTTCCTTTTTGTATTTCTTTCTTGTTGGCTAGACATGCTGGGCCCTAATCTAAACAGGAACCACGGGCTGCCCTGGCTTTGCCTGGCATCACATCAAGCTCTGCCAGGTGATGTTACTTCTATATTTATTTACTTCTATACTGATTTCTATATTTATTCTCTCAGATTTTTTTTTTTTTTTTTGCCACAAGCAAAGTCCCTCACTTCCTTCTTTACCTTTAGAACGTGTTCTACCACCAAGAACTCCCTTGGGGTTCAGTCGCTGGGCTCAGTCCCCAGAGAAGCAAGCATAGAGCTCTGGACTCTTGCTTCTAGCAGCCTCCTGCATTCTACATGGTGTTCCTGACTGAGAATGGGGTTTGACTAGCCCTCCTTCATGAATTACCTCTTCCCCCAAAAACTTACACCTCTCTTAGTCTGCCCCACATTTTTAACTTTTCCCCATTTCAAGAAACGCCTTAAATTCAAAGTGTTAGTTAATTGGCATCTTCTATAATCAAATGGCTATAACCTTAGGACAGGCATCACACAATCACTTATGCCTCATTAGCTAGGCAGACCACCTTAGCAATCTCTTCACCGACGGGGGTGTCAGTCACTCCTGTACTGCAGTAGACACTGTCAGGCACGGTCCAAATCTTCTACCTGGTATGGTATGCTCCTTGCTACGGGCTACTGTAGACACTGATGTCGACAATTCACAGTGGATGCCAAAGAGCCAATGTGCCCAAGATAATACTTCCCCCACATCCACTGATGCTCATTGTTGGGGTATAAAAGCCTGCGAGACAAGGATTGGAGAACAACTTGGAAGGGCCTTCCCAGTATCAGAGCACCCAGTGACTTTGTAGTGACTATATCATCATCCTACGTGTCCTCCTCCCTGGTATTGATCCCAAGAAGCTGGGCTGAGTCTGCAGGCTGTGAACAGCGTCTGCTTTGCCAAGCATGTGAATTCGCTTAGGGGGCTTCCTTGCTGTGAGCATGGAGGTGTAAGCATATGTCATTGCCACAGCATCACAAACTTTGAGGCCAGGGTGGCTCCTAGTCGTTCCTCTTTGTCCTAGCTGAGAGACATGTTCTAAGCAGGTGGGGGTTCTCACTGAAAGAAAATAATTTGGCTGGTGGTACCCCAAGGGCAAGGAGGGCCTGAGAGGGGCTGGCATGCAGTGACTGTTATCAGATTAGCCTTTAGGCTCTCAGACTCTGAGAAGCCGGAGAAAGGCCCCATGTATGAAGGTGGGAGGGCTCTGGGACAAATGCAGGGATTTGAAAATGTGGTCTGGCTTTGTTTCCAACAAGGGCAAATTTCTGAAATGGAAATACACAGGACCTCCGAGGCACTCCACAAATTAGAGCATGGAACATGAACCGTGTTGGTGGGCTTTTACCAACTCTACAAAATAGCTTCATTGAGCAAATTAATCAAGTAGTTTTGATTACAAGGGAAACATATCTACTGAGGGGAAAATGACTTTCAGACCCTTTCAGTGGCTGTGTTGACTTGTAATTCATCTGAGCAAACAGAAGAAAGTTCTTTCTACAGTCAGCACACGGCCTGTGAGACAAGGATTGCAGGAGCACGTTTTGCTCTTGAGGACTTCTTGTTCTGGTTGTCTGCTTCTGAAGCTGGACTTGCAGATTTTTCAGGTGCTTAGCAAGGGATGGAGGGGGCTTCTAGCCATGGGAACACTCATTTCTCTGGAGTCCCAGTCTCACCCAATGATTTTGGAAAAATAATGTTATCTTTATATCAAAGCACGCATAGATTCTTCAGGGCATGGGATATAATATTTTGTCTTTGTATATTGGAAGGACAAAATAGAATGTGTCAACGCCACCCTAGTTACCTGAAGTCTGTGCTTAGCTCCCATTCTGGAGTGTCAAGGCGTATGCCCTTGGGTGTCAAGAGAGGCGCTATGGCGGAAAACTTTGAACTGCACCGTCAACTCTGTAAGCAGAGCACATCAGAGTAAATACAAGAGGTAGGCATCAAGAGGGATGCTGTGGCGTGAATCTTTGAAGCGCACTGTCAGCTCCATAAGCAAAGCCCATCAGAGGCAACATCACAGATCTGAAGTGGGAGGACCACAGGCCATTGCAGGTGGGTGCTTGTATCCCAGATGGACCTTGAAGAGTGAGTGGGTGGATGCTGACAAGAAGCAGTCCGGAGGGCAAAGGAGGGGCAGTAAGTGCCTCTCTGGGAGAAAAAGTGCTGAGCCAAGGAACGAGGTGACTGAAAGTCACCTGAAGTCACTGAAGTCAACCACTTGGTTTGGGGGTGGGGGGCAGGAAGTGGTGGCCGAGGAAGCAGGGAAGAAGGTTGAAGACCTTGTAAGGGGAGGCCAGAAAGGCAGGCCAAGGGAGCAGCTACTGGATAGAGGGGCTGAGAGACTTGGGTGCTCAGGCCCTTGGTCCAGGGCTAGAAGTTGATATCAGCCCAGAAACTGACCTGGCTGAAGATGATTCCAACCCCACCTACCTCATCTCAGGGTCATCTAAACTCTACATCTCAGTTTCCTCCCCTAGAGTTTGTTTCACGGGGATATCCAAGGACTAAACCTGCTGAGGAAGGTAAGGTGTTTAGCATAACGCCAGCAGCACAGCTAATGTTCAGTAAGTGATTGTTTTTTGTATCATTCCAATAATAGGTCATTTAAATACGCCGAGCTGTATCACTGTACGGCTTTCAACACTAAACACTAAGGCCGTGAGAAATTAAGAGGGAGCCAGAGGAGCTGGAGCTGAGAATGGCAGAAGAGAAAGATGCCCTGGCAGGAGTTCTGTTTGTCCAGTTGTAAAACGATCTCAATTATTCACTAGGACAGAATTTGTGCAAGTTACAGCTTGCTGGGCTCCACTGTATTTATCCCTGGAGAATGGCTGGACCTCATTTTTTTTTAAGCATCTCCTTTGAGTTGAGTTTGTACTTTCATAATCCTCTCCTTCCTCGGCCTACTTCTGTCCCGAAAACAGCCTTGGGAACAGTCACGGGAAAGCAAAGTGCCACTTTGTTGACAGAATCCCCTTTGTTCACCTTCAGCTTTCACAGGCATGAGCTTCTCCACCAAAACATGCCTTCCAGACCAACAGTGAGAACCTGAGATTCAGAGAGGGAAAGGCTGGACCCAGACTACAGGCTGTGTGAGTGTGGCATCGGCCCTGCGATGTTCTGAGCGCTGTTTACAGATCCGCCGTAAGACTTTGATCCTGCTATCTACAGACCCTTGACCTGTGGTTTCCCACCTCAGTCTTCCCTCTCGCTTCCCTTCTTTTCTTCTTTCCCATCATCGTCTCTTCTGTTGTCCAGAAGACACTGGCTGGACCAGCGTATACTTGAGATTTCTCCTCCTCACTTTGATCATCATCCCACATCCATATGATTGAAAATAGCCTCTCTTCCATCCCCCCCTTTCCTTACTCTCTAAGGTGAGATGTCTCAGCTTTCTTATTTTATTTATTAGTGTGTGTTTCTGATTTTGTGTGACTGCACCATTGTGCCGCAGCCCACACATGGAGGTCAGAGAACAGCTTTCTGGAGTCCGACCCTCCTTCTACCACAGGTTTTGAGTATTACATTCATGTCAGCAGGCTTCTTCTACTCACTGATCCATCTTGCCTGTACCCATCTTTATTATTGAATCTTGCAATTTTATATTTTTTTCATTTGGGTCCCTACACTAAAACAATGTAATTGTTCCCAATATCTCCTTATTCTCTCCTCCAGTGACCTTTGGTGTTCCTACTGGTTCCCAACCTTATGTCGCAACTGCTGTTTCTCCCCAAAGCCTAGTGATTCTATATTTCCACTACACACATAGTCCCTCAAATGCTGCAAGTCCTCCAGGGGCCTGGAAGAATGGAGAATGACCTAACAAAATTTACTTCAAACTTAAATTAATCAGAAGAGATAAAGAGCGACACTTCCTTCTAATCAAAAGACCAATTAATCAAGAAAACTGTCCTAAACACATATGTACCAAACTCTGCTGCACCCAATTTCATAAAAAAATAATAATACTGGAATTAAGACACAGATTAATATCAATCTATTAATAGTAGGTGATTTCAGCATCCCACTTTCTCCAATAGAAAGGTCATCTGGATAAAAAGAGAAAAACATCAGAATTAATTGACCTCATACATCAAATGAATTTAACAGATATCTGCAGAATATTCCACCCAAACATGAAAGAATATCCATTCTCCTTTGCAGTACATGGAAGCTTTTCTAGAATAGACCACATCCTGGGAAGAAAACCAAATGTTTACAAAGTCAAAAAGATTGAAATCAACCTTTATAACCTATTTGAACACAAGGCAATAAAATTTAAAATTGATAGCAAAAAAATCTCTAGTAAATACAAGCTCATGTTGTATAAGCATTTTTTTAAATTATCTTTGTTTTTGACTTTGCTTAAGATGATTCTTTTTGTGTGTAGACATCATAAGCTCCAAAGAGTTTCAGTGATGGGCTGGGGAGGTAGCTCACTTGGTAGAATCCATGGGTTCAATCCCCAACACCACATCAACTGAGTATATTGGCATAAACCTGTAATTCTAGCATTCATTATTAAAAACAAAAGATCAGAAATTCAAGGCCACCCTCTGATATGTAGTGAATTTGTTGGCCAGCCTATGAGACCCTGTCATAAAAAGAAAAATAATATCAGTGAGAATGGACTTTTTATTTATTCATTTGCTGGAGTCTGCATTTCATATCATGTCTAGGCAACCTTTCTTCCCTTCACGATGTACTCTCCTCCCATGTATCCATCAGGCATTTTCGTGATTTTTCATTTTCCATGGTATGCTGAAGTTAATCCAAATATGTGGTGTGAGGTGTGGATCTCTTTTTCACCAGGGACTTCCAGGAAAGAGAATCACTTGTACAATTGCAGGTCTGAGTTTAACCAGACCACAGCCTCTCAACCTGCCTCAGTAGCATAAATCCTGCTGCCCCATGTCACTTCTCCAATGCAGACAGTGATCACACACAGTTTCGATCTAAATGCCTCTTGGCTGTGCTATTCTCCAGGTAAAACTTTCAGTATTCCTCCATCTCCATTCAGCAGCAGTTATGGTCAAAGTCATCTACCTGGGATCAGTGCCACTGTAGGTGAAAAGAAGTCCCCATCTCTCAGATCTGGAAACCTAGGTCATTCTACATAGGAAGGAGTGCTGACCTTCACTAGATCACCAGGCTGCTTTAAGCTGGTAGCAGAACTAAGAGAATCAATTTATCAATAGTCACTGTGCCATTTGTGACCAAGTCCTACTGTGCGTGTAACACGGAACTAAGAACTTCACACACATGCAAAGTATTTGGCTCAGGCCTATGTTTTATCTGCTTAAAAAAAATGATAGGCACTTCTGGCTTCACTTAACCTTGCTTCCCTTCACGGAGCTTCTAGTATGTATGTCTGTATGTCTGTATGTAGCATATTTAGAGAGAGGGTCTTACTATGTAGCGCTAGCTGACCTGGAACTCAATACGTAGATGATGTCAGCTTAAAAGTCACTGAGATCACCTACCTCTGCCTCGAAAGTTCTGGGATTAAAGCTGTGCATCACCATACCCAACAAGGTCTGTTTTTCTGATACTAGTCTATTAGCTATATCTAAAATAGATTATGTCTTGTCTTCATGCCTTCCATGGCCCAAATGTCCTGTGTGTTAGTAAAGCTGATGACATTTGCACTCAGTGAAAGGAGAAACATCGTGGTCTCCATAGAGGCACAGAAAGAAAGTCCAGACCAAGAGAGATGTATCAATCTGATCAAAACTTCAGGTTGAGTCAGCAAGTCCAAATTCCAGGAAGTATACAATGAAGGTGGTCAGTAAATAGTTGTGAGGACATATAAATAGAACCCAAAATATGGAAATGAGCCAAGACAACTCTGGTTCCATGCCTCTGAACCCTCATAATTGTGAGCTAAATAAATCATTTTCTTCATAAGTCACTCAACTCTGGTACTTTGTTATCATTACAGAAAGCAAACTGATAACACCGATCAATGATAAAAATGTAAACACATAAAATTTTAGGAAGTTGTTATTCATTATTTATTAATATAATGGTATTGTGGCTTTGTCTTTTAAAAGTCTTTATCTCATAGTCAAATACATAAAAGTATTTCCTAAAGGTACTTGGGGTCTGCCTTAATGAAGTCTAGTAAATGTCTTGGTTGTGGGACAGAGTTTTCCTGGAGAGCCACAACACACACCTATCTATCAACTCCAGAAAGGGAACTCATGACAGACCAAAGTAATGACTGAACCAAAGTCCAACTTGGTGAACCAGTGAGTTTTCTTTGGGGTTACGAAGAGTAGTATAGGTGAGAGGTTGCTTACATGAGCAGGGGTGACTTTAAAAGGCAGCAGCATCCCTAAAAAACCCACCCAACACCAGGGAAGACTCAGAAAACCTGCACCACTAGAGCTCTGCACAACATGCAGGCAGCTTGACGATTTAAGGATCTGTCCTCTGCAGCTCTCCTGGTCAGTCTTCTCCCCCAGTATTACATACTTCTCCTATAAATCTGAGGAGGGCCCTTAGAGAAGCACCCAAGTCTTCACTTTCCCAGACACATTTAACTACTGAGTCTCATGAGCCTCTTCCCCACTCCTAGGGGAAACCACTATACAACTGTGTGTGTGTGTGTGTGTGTGTGTGTGTGTGTGTGTGTGTGTGTGTGTGTATATGTGTGTGTGTGTGTGTGTGTGTGTGTGTGTGTGTGTGTGTGTTTAACCCAGGCCTATGACATCAGAAGCTGCTCCAAGTCAGAATACTCTCTTGCACCTTGAGTGCAGAAGTTCCAGGATGGGTTGAACTTCCTGGGCTTAGTCGCATCAGCGTGGGAGGCTCAGCTTGGTTTCTAGGGGCCCTTGTTTTGAAGGTTATCACCAAGTAAGTGGGGTCATCATCTGAATATGATAAGATGATGGTAGTCTAGCGAAGATAGACATTCTTAGTTTTCATTTCAAAAACTGTCAAACACTTCTTCCTATCTCAGTAGCTATTCTCCTTCCCCAAAGAAGAGCCTGGAAACAGTGGTAGCAAGGGATTCAATATTGCAATATCCAAGCCCTCTTGTGTGGGAAACAGGAAAATAAAACACTAACTAGGACAGACCCAGGGCCTCCTAGCTGTCCCCCATCTTCAGCCTTTCCTTCTAGGCTTTCCTTTTTGACACCTGCACACCTGCAGAACCACTCCCTACGGGGCCCCCCAGTGGTCCTACTAGGCTGAAACTCAAATCATTGCAATAGTCTACCCACATAAAAGAAGCTTCTTCTTGTAGTAGATGAGAATTAACACAGAAACCCACAGCTGAACAATGTGCAGAGTGAAAGACTTCAGAATAGCCAGCCTTAAATGGGATGTCTGCATCATACTCCTCCCTTCAAGGCTCAGGGGTCCACCAGGAAGAGGAGACAGGAAGATTGTAAAAGCCAGAGGTAGTGGATGTTTCCACAGAAACAGCATCTTCCAGACACAACAGGACTGATATTTCATATACAGAAGACCTGCACAGGTTCAAACTAGACAAAATCCGGGCATGGAGAAGGGGAAGAAGCTATTTACAATTGATAACTGCTGGTAATGGGGAAATCCATTTGAGGAAAATGGATTTTTCCCTAATGGAATATCATGGGGTGTATAAACCATATTCCAGGGCAGGCTCCCATATACAGGAGTAATTGGCCAACACAAAACGAACTCCATGTGTTGTGCTGTGTTTTGTTTTGTTTGCTTGTTTGTTTTGTGCGCTTTTTATTTCATTTTATTTTGGTTTGGCTTTTTTTTGTCTTATTTTGATTTTGATTTTTTTGTTTTTGTTTAGAAAAAAAAGAAAGAACATGAAGTTGAGTGAGTATAGAGAGAGGTGAGGAGGATCTTGGAGAAGTTGGAGGAGGGAAAACATGATCAAAATATATTGTATGAAAAAATACTATGTAAGAAACTTAAGATGACTTCTAAGACTTTTATTGTTTTATTTCCAATATAGTTGACTCTCCAAGAACAAGTTAGAATCAATTGTCCTCTTTCTCTTACTAAATGGTGACATCCTGCTCACATACAATTTACAGACCCACAAGCCCTGTTCACTTATAATGCATAGCTCCAGTGTGAGGTGAAGTCTATACATGTAACACAATGCACAGCTTTCTAGCCTTGGCCCAAATCTCCTGGGAGGGGGAACACTAAAAATACTTGTTCCTTGGTGTTCTCTGCCTCAAAGGAAAAATGAAATTCCTCTTTCCAAATTGTCTCTCTTCTCTAACTAACCGGGCTGTTAATGTTGATGTTCTCATTAGATGCAGACATGCATAACATATTGTATTAGTCATATTTCTCACAGCTGTGACAGAATACCTGGCAATGAGACTTAAGGAGAGATGAGTTATTTGGGCTTGTGGTCCGAGGGATACAGTCTGTCTTGAGGAGGAAGCATGGTCCATGAGCATGAAGTGGCTGGTCCTGTGCTCTCACAGTCAGGAGGCAGAGAGAGATGGATGCTGCTACTCTAGATTAGCTCCTTTTTTTTTTTTTTTTTTTTTTTTTTTTTTTTTTTTTTTTTTTTTTTTTTTTTACTTTTCTTATGTAGTCTAGAACTCTTGTCCATGGATGGTGTGGCCCATGCAGTTAAACCCCTCTGGAAAAATGCTCTCACAGACACATCCAGAGGTGAGTCGAAATGCAGACAAGCTGACAATGTAAATTACCCACCACACAAATTACTGCTGAAGTACCCACTGCATTATCTTTTTGTGACTTTTCTGTTTATTGGCTTTGTTCATGTAGAATCATTGGCATGCTAATAAAAATAAAATAAATATTTGTAATTTGAAAAGGAGTTTACCATGTGAAGGAGCTACTAGATGCTGCTGAGTATGACAGTGATGAATAGAATTCTTACATTTTTAATTTTTTTAATTTTGTGTGTAGAGTGTTTTACCCCCTCTCTCTCCCTCCCCCTACTCCCCTCTCCGTGTGTGTGTGTGTGTGTGTGTGTGTGTGTGTGTGTATGTGTGTGTGTGTGTGTACCATGGGCATGCCTGGTGCTCTTGGACGCCATCTCTCTGGCCCCAAATGTCATGGTTTGATGTAATAGGAGGTGAAGATTGGTGTTCACCAATGGAGTTTTAGAGGAAGATCTTTCTCAGTAGACAACTGTGTTGCATAAAACACTTTACCATTGGATGTGTCTTTTCCTCTGGAGTGAGCACTGGACATTTGATTCCACTTGTTTTCTTCATTGTTAGACTTAGAATTTTTGTTTTGTGTCACTTTGAACAGCAACTGTTCATGGTGGCATTCCTAAAACCACAAGCAGGTCCTTCTTATGACTAGAGTGAACATAAAACTCAATAGTGTAGAGGCTGAAGAGATGGCTCAGCGATTAAGAGCACTGACTGCTTTTCCAGAGGATCCAGACTCAATTCCCAGAACCCGCATGGTGGCTGGTGGCTCACTACTCTCTGTAACTCCAGTCTCAGGGGACCCAATTCCCTTTTCTGTCCTCTGTGAGTACCAGGCATGTGGGCACTGTACAGACAGACATACAGGTAAAATGTCCACACAAATATAAAATCCTTTTTCTTTTTAAAAAAAGATTTATTTATTTTATTATCTTATGTGTATGAGTGTATTGCCTGCATATGTACTACCTCCATGCCTAGTTCTCACAGATGCTCAAAGAGGATGTCAGACCTCTTGGGAGTGGAGTTACAGATGGTTGTGAACCATCATGTGGGCACTGGGAATTGAACCTGAGTCCTCTGCAAGAGCAACAAGTGCTCTTAAACATTGAGCCAACTCTCTCGCCCACAATAAAATTTTCAGAAATATCAGTGGTGTAGAGCCTAGCTGCAGCAGGGTCCTGACCATATCCTTCTGTGTCTTTGGGCCTGGGTTTTCTTCATCCTTTCTTTCAACCTATAGCAGCACATGGATCTTCCTCAGCTGTGGATAGCAGTATGCTCTCCATACTTCACACAGACACACACACACACACACACACACACACACACACACACACACGAAATCAAGATTCAAAATGGAGACAAAGTACTTAGGAGTTTAAAAAACTGCCCAGAGGGAACATTCATTCCCCATACAAAAATAGAAGCCATTTCCTGTTGTTTTTTTTTTTTTTTTGGGGGGGGGAAGAGTCTTGCTAAGTAGCCCAGGCTGGCCCTGAGCACATGATCCTCTTCTTGAGCCTCCTGAGTTTAGAGATGTGCACTAACATTCTCAGTCAGCTTTCCAGTGCTGAATGTCTTAGACAAGTACAATTTTATAATTGAATTGTCAACTCCTAGGGGACAGAAGTGACATGTGAAATGCTAGGCGTTTACAGATGCTCCAGATTCAAAGCCCACAGGCAGCTAGCCGAGATGAAAAGGGGGAGAACACAGAACATGGTTACTTCTGAAAACAGAGTGCTTCCCTGGTAGGCATTCTTTATTCTACCAATCGTTTGAGGACACATACAAACTCAAATGGAGGAAAATGCCAACTTGGATATCGATAGCCTACAAGGACTAGACACAATTGATAAAGGACATTCAAGGTCAGGCCTGATTACAGAAGAAAGTGTGGCAGCTGCCTCCCTATGTCATAGGTCACATTCTGGTACCATCTTCCCCAAACTGACAAACTCTTCCTTGGCCTTGATTATAAGAGCCTTCTCTAGGCCAGGCATTGGGTGACGAATTTAGACATAAGATTTTGCTTGAGTGCTATTAACACCCTCAGACGGCAGACTGGCATCGGATGAGGAAATGGCACGTGAGTGGTAACTCAAAGCTGCTGAGTTAGGATTCAAACCTGGCATCTGACTCTAGAGTAAGCATCTATTCCCTGTGCCAGTCAGGAGATGAAAACAGTGGGCAGAGACTTGCAGTACTCAGTCTAGGAACATTCAGCTCTCCACTAAAGTTTAGCATGCAGCCAGCCCACTTGATTTCCCAGACCTGATTTCTGCAAGGTTATTTAGGTTCAGAATGGCGCTTACCTCTTCCAGCAGATGGCAGTAGCTTAAAATACTCTCTAGTGCCCCCATCAGGACGCAGCTGGTACGAAACAAGGTAAAGGACTCTCTTTCCAAACTGGGTAGAGACTCTTCTAGGTAGTTTATTGAATGAAGACCTGATATAACTTAAAATTTTCAATAATCCATCCACTAAATTTTTCTGGCGTTGGGAACTGTATCGAGGACATGTGTATATCAAGCACACACTGAATCAGTGACCTAAGCCCCAGCTCCCTACCCACTGCATTTGACACAGAAGTCAGGAGCCCCATGAACGGGCCATCGGCCACAAATCTCTAAAAATCGAGTACCAGTCTCTGCTTCTCATATTTTTTAGCTAGCCATCTTTCATTTTCATCAGATTTTCAAAGGGTTTAGCTAAAAATGTTCTAAAATCATTACCATCTTTGTTCTTCGGCACTGTGCATAAATAAAAATTATTACGTGATAGGCAACTTAGGGACAAACACAAATCCTTAATGCAGCACAGTGTCTTACTCCTCTTCTCTTGGCAGCTAGCCCTGCATTTTGGAAAGCACAGCTGAAGCTGGAACGAGAAGACCTTGGTCCTTACGGCAGCTGGGCCATTGACTAGCCATATGTTCCAAAAAAAAAAAAAAGGTCCAGCTTTCTTCAAGGACTCAGCAAGCTTTTCTTCAAGGAGAATGACAAGATGTGCCCTGGCTGCTGAATGTAAGGCTCCACTTGTCACTTTGAAATCTATGATTATCTGGGGGAGCATTCTTTCACTCTGGGGAGTGACCAGTGTTATACACATTTTCCTAAGGGTTGGGGCATGATTGGCAGGGCCAACAGTCCTCTTGCCTAGTTAAACAACCAAAGGAACGTTCACATATACAACAGGTGGTCAGTACAATGAAAGGAAAGGCATGTGCTTATCCATCCTTAGGTTGGAAATGGGGAGATACTATGGCTTTCTTGGGTTGCCAGCCACATGATGAATGGCTGTCAATAACCACGCTGCTGGTTCAGGGCACAATAGTGAAGGCTGGT
Source organism: Peromyscus leucopus (assembly GCF_004664715.2). NCBI lineage: Eukaryota > Metazoa > Chordata > Mammalia > Rodentia > Cricetidae > Peromyscus > Peromyscus leucopus. The sequence continues at coordinate 123,628,920 of NC_051066.1, read as the reverse complement.
GGTCTCTATCTGCATTATTTCTTTTTTAATGTGGTCTGCTAGTTTGGCATAGCTCCATCGCAGGTAATGACTCCCAAGGATTTGGTAGGAGTGGGGTTAGGATCAGAGTTTCTGGACCTAATCTTGTCCAGAAATTTGCTAACTAAATATGACTATGGCAAACATGTTCAGGCTCCTTCAGTGACAGTCTTAGCCCCTTAAATTATCTATCTGTCTTAATAAATTCTGGTGTTCCTAAACCCCAGAGGCTTCCCAAGACCCAGCTGAAGAACCAACTTATAATGTTTTTCAGAGGCCTTTCCTTGAAATTGTTTCAATCCTTTGGTCTGGTGGCTTTGTATCTCTGAGTCTAATGACTGTTTCTGTTTAATTTTCAGATGCTTAATTACAGTGGAACACTTCAACACCATTAAATTAAAACAAGCTACTAGCTTGTTCTTGATTGTGGCCTGGAATTCTTCCAAATGACGTTGACAGCAATATCAGCTATTTAATTCATACCACACATTTAGCTAACTTCGCGACAAAATTGTGAAATGTCTTGCACAAATCCGCTTGTGAGCTATGAACATTTCCACGAGGGTAAGACTTTGGGCAGCATGTCTCATCTGCTAATGAGGTTTTAGTGTTCTGCAGAGACCAGAGTCTCTCGTCTTAGAGTATAATGACTTTCCAATTTGGTTTTCATAAGAGCCGCTTATATTACATTTTGCAAAAACTAATGAAATTACTTATTTCTTGTAATCATGGTTTTATTTACATGGCCATGTGACCAAGGCTATTATTTAAAGTTGGCAAGTGAGCAGACAAGCCATCAATCTATGGCTTTCTGGTGTGGAAAGCAAGCTTTTTAGGCGCTATGAAGCCCTGCAATGCAGGTACGTGTGTTGGATGGGAGTTAAAGGCAACGCAAGGCCCCTGTAAGATAATATTCTTGGGGAATGGATGTTAAGAGTTAGTTTGGGTCTTTACAACATCAGTCATATGGGTATTGTTTGCATCTGACAGTTTTTCTTTTAAGATTAATGTGCTTATGAAAACCTTGTGCGTTACTCTGTGAGGCAAGCTTGAAATCCATCAGCATTACCATCGGAATGGCACAGTGCTGGGAGAGCACACCAAATGACAAACAGGATCTGGTTCTCAGAGGCCAGTGTGTGTTGAAGAGAAATGATCTGAAGCCAAACTTGGCCTCCTTCCAGAAATTCCTCCTGCTGCACTGTTGGCACAGCCCATAACAGGGTAGAGGCTAGAGGACAGGGGAGGACTGAGGGCAGGAGGAGGGGCAGGGAGGGCTGAGGCAGGGGAGGGCTGAGGGCAGGGGAGGGCTGAGGACAGGGGAGGGCTGAGGGGCAGGGGAGGGCTGAGGGGCAGGGGAGGGCTGAGGACAGGGAGGGCTGAGGCAGGGGGGGGGGGGGGGGGGGGGGGGGGGGGGGGGGGGGGAGGGCTGAGGGGCAGGGGAGGGCTGAGGACAGGGGAGGGCTGAGGGGGGGGGGGGGGGGGGGGGGGGGGGGGGGGGGGGGGGAGGGCTGAGGACAGGGGAGGGCTGAGGGGCAGGGGAGGGCTGAGGACAGGGGAGGGCTGAGGGGCAGGGGAGGGCTGAGGACAGGGGAGGGCTGAGGGGCAGGGGAGGGCTGAGGACAGGGGAGGGCTGAGGACAGGGGAGGGCTGAGGACAGGGGAGGGCTGAGGACAGGGGGGGGGGGCAGGGGAGGGCTGAGGACAGGGGAGGGCTGAGGGCAGGGGAGGGCTGAGGACAGGGGAGGGCTGAGGACAGGGGAGGGCTGAGGACAGGGGAGGGCTGAGGGGCAGGGGAGGGCTGAGGACAGGGGAGGGCTGAGGGCAGGGGGGGGGGGGGAGGGCTGAGGACAGGGAGGGCTGAGGACAGGGAGGGCTGAGGACAGGGGAGGGCTGAGGACAGGGAGGGCTGAGGACAGGGGAGGGCTGAGGACAGGGGAGGGCTGAGGACAGGGGAGGGCTGAGGACAGGGGAGGGCTGAGGACAGGGGAGGGCTGAGGACAGGGAAGTCAGAGAAGAAGCATGATTAATAAAGTCTTGCTCTTTATAGAGTCACCAGTAAAACCAAGTCCCAGGCATTAAATAAAGAAAGAAAGAAACAAACAAACACATGAAAAAATGATACTTTCCCTGGACCACTAGAAAAAGCCATTTCTAACTTCATCCTTTGACAAGCAGTTAGTGATAGCCAGCCGAAATACACATAGGGAAAGATCAACATCTGGTTGTATTGGAGGAAAGAAAGGACTAGCGGCTTAAGGGGAGGAGAATGACAAAGGACCTCATTAGCATAAAAAACGGACACTTGAGCTCACAAGAGGGGAAGGAACCACCTGGCTTGGTCTCCAGCTCAAGAGCAAATCCCACTGATGAGCAGCTGGAGAAACCTGGCTGGTACCTGTGGACGTGACAGCTGTATCAGACCCTTGTTAAGCTCATGATGACCTGATGTCATACAAGGATGGAGAATGGATGCCAGGTCTGGCAGGTCTGAGGAGTTTGACTACCCATCACCATCATGTTGGCTACCATTTTTCTCCATTTCAGACAGTTTCATTTCAACACAATTTGGTCCGATCCTACTCTCTCAGCTCAGAAGGTGGGTGGCCAGAAACAGATGAGAACAACACTTGAGAGTTTCCTCGATGCACAGCTTTTTTTGAGTCCCAAATCACTTCCAAATGCAGCAGCTCAGCCAAGCGCCAAAAGATCACGCTGCGTGAGGCAGCTGCACATTTGAGAAGGGAGGAATTGGTGAGACCCTGAGGCAGCCTCTGCCAGTGGACTGGGCCAAGAGGCTGTCACTGCCTAGGGGGGAGGCTGGATTTCACACCATCTCAGCCTAGCAGACGCTCCGCCAGTGAAAGAGGGTTGCCTCCTGTCTGGCCTGGGCAAGGCTAAGTGGCGTGAGGAATAACCAGAGAGCAGATTCCGCCAGCTGCCTGGGATGCAATCCTAGACATCTGCATCCAGGGAGCTCCTTCAAGCTCCAGGCCTCGGAAGATGGTGAAGACTGGAATTCAGCCTGGCTGGAGATGGATTTCTCAACAAACAGCTTGCATGTGCCTCTGTGTGGCTTTTAAGAAGGGAGAGAGACCTGGTGTCTAGACCTGCTGGAGTTGCCTCTGCACGGTGCTCACCTCTCTTCACTTCCCAGGTTTCTCACTGTTAGAATACATGATGGTCATCCCTGCAACCTTGGGCAGGTGAGCTTCTGAATGAGTCCCAGGGTACCTGAAAGTGGAAAACATTATACTATTCTGGCTTTTCCAGAGAGTGGGCATATGTCCCCAAAGATGGCAGCTCCCACAGGGAGGGCGTTGGACTATAGACGGTCCCACCTCTTATTTTAGCCTGCGTGATAGAGGCAGTCCAGTGGAGGGAGGAATAGAGTTAGTGTGCCAGCCCCACTCCTGACACCCACTTCCACACGGTCCCTGAGCAAGCCATTAACGGCTTGGCACCTTTACCCCACATCTACAAAAGGCGCTGACAGCAAGGAATTCATGTCTTACTGAGTTTATCATCATCACAAACCTAGTCTGTTGACAGAACACCAGATTTTCTAAGAGTCAAGCTCAAAGTCTTGAAAATAAATAAATGGAATGTATTTAAAGACTTGAATGTCTTTCCCATGATGGTGGTATGAACATATGTCTGCTTCATTCTGCTGAACTAAAACTCCAGGGGATATTCAATATTTCCCTCATTTTCAATAAATATACCTCACTCTCTTCTCTTCCCTATAAGCCTGTACTATAAGCCAACTTGTTCTTCTGTTATCCCATTAAAATGTCCCAAGGGGTCGTTATTCATACAGGTCCTCAGCGTACATGAAATCATTTGTCTTTTTGGTTTTGAATGCTGAATTTTGGAAATATTTGGAATCTTTGGGAATGGGTTATTCACCCCATCTTCTAGGCATCCTATGGCTCAAGGAGCTATATAACTTCTGTGCTTTCTGCTCAATCATGGTGAGGAGGAAGCTCAAACACTTCTGGTTGGAGGTGAAACTGAACAACCTTTGGAAGAGACACTAGACAACCTGTCAAAAGGCTTTGAAAATGGGTATCCTGTTTCTCTAGTGATTATCTTTCAAGAATGCCATCCCCCCATCACCACCATTTTCAAATGTATATGAGACCATTTAGGTCACCCTCAGGGATAGCCATATAGCATAGTTCAGAAAACATAGAAGCAGTATAAATATCTAATTATAGGAAGCAATTTAAGCCATGGTACATCCATCCAATATATATATAATTAAAAATCATGTCAGAATACTAATATGTGGTGAAAATATTCAGAACAGCACTTACTTGGGAATGGGAGGAATCTGATCAGGAAGAAGTGGAGATAACCTGTAAGTTGATAGTAAGGTCCTGTGCCCTGATAGCAATTTGTATTATATAGATGTATCTGTCAAAACCCTTTGAATGATTCACTGAGGATTTGTCCATTCCATTGTATGTCAATAGCTCTTAAGCAAAAGATCATCAAGTATCAATTTATAGTTAGTTAGTTATATGCATGCTGAGATGTTTAGGGGTAAAGCACATAGATGTCTTCAGCTTCCCTGGTCTCTAGTCTGAATGTTTGTGTCCTCTATCCCATGTTTCTGCATTGAAATATAATCTTCAATATGATAGTGCTGAAAAGGAGGATATTTGAGAGGTGATTGTGAGAGCTCTGCCCTCAGAAATATCATTGGGGGTCTGTCAGAGGACACTCCAGAAAAGCAGTTATCTCTCCCACCAAAAGGGGATACAGGAAGAAGTCACCACCTATGGAACCTATGAATCAGAATGCGGGCCCTCTCCAAACATCAGTGTACTGGTACTTCCCAGCTGCCATGACTGTAAGAAATAAGTGTTTGTTAGCTACATGTAACCTGAATAGACCGGGACCTTTGCAATCTGTTGTAAACAAAATGGACCAATGGAGAGCAACAGTGACCAGAAGTGAGTAAGTGAATATCAAATGTGCTCAAAGGTTGGTTACAGAACATAGGTTGTGGACATGCAGGCCTTTTCCTGCTTCTAATCTCAACTTTTATCTTTAAAGTTGTCATTGAAAATGTAGAGAACTGCCGGGCGGTGGTGGCGCACGCCTGTCCTCTGTAAGAGCAGAAAATGCTCTTAACTACTGAACCATCTCTTCAGCCCAGAAGTTGCTTCTTTCAATTTCTTATTTTGCTCAAAGTGAATATCGAGACCCATGTTGCTAGCAGGTGAATGGTCTTGTGTTGTATGTTCTGTGAGAGCCATACTTCCACTGAAAAAGGTCTTGTTCACAGGCTTTGTGAACACAGCCCATTTTTGCCATTTCTTGTGTAGTTCCCAAAGACTCTGAGATGTGTTGCTCAGTTGGCAATATTCCCTTCTTTGAGATTCATCTAAGGGTGGCTTAAAGACAGTCATCTGAAATGATGTGGTAACACCCATCACGCTTGGACTCCTAACACCCATGAAGCAGTAGATTGAGTTTCAGGTTTCTGTATCTCTGTTTTCTCTGGGAATGTTTAGTACCAAGGAAGGGTACAGCCAGAGTTAGTATAGCACACATGCTAAGTGAGCCTCAGCTTCTTCGTTACTTCAGTGCTGAAGTCATAGGGCAGAAAAGTCAACTGCATACAGGTCATCTTTTATGGACTCTTGAGACAACGTTTGAAGTGTTTTCTCATTTGACACTCAGGTAGACACTAAAAATTTCTTTCCTCCTATTGAATTACTAGAACAAATTCTTGCACCTTCTAATTTTAATTTTAAAAGTCTTTAAATTTATATACAGTAAAATTCAATTTCCTGGCTATCTAGTTCTATGAGTTTTGACAAATACATAGCCATGTAACCACAGCCTAATCTGGATGTATTCTTTTCCCTCAAGAAGTTTTCATGCACATATCCAAGTCTGGCTGTGGCTTGTCTTTAGATGTTCTTTCAATTCATTTTATACTTGGGGAAATACAGGCTGCATGAGGGTCTTGTTGCTTTGTTACAAAGAAGTATCTGGACTATTGTCTTCTGAGCAGCCAGCCTCGTGTTGAAGCAGATAAGATTACAAGAAATGCAACTGAATAAAAATGAGGGATGGGGGAGTCTGTGAATAACCAAGGGAAGCATTTTGTAATATGAATTTGTAACAGATGGCACCTAGGAGCCCCCAGATTACTTTAGTTTAGCTAAAGTTTGGATATTGGTGTCAAAGTCCTTGCTTAATTGTACTCCACCAATTGCTGGCTGTGCAACCCCGGGTAAAATGCTCCACCTCTCTGTATCTTTCTTATCTGTAAAATGGCATCCACATCCATAATGGCATTATAAGGATCAAATAACAACTTAAGCACATGATTGGTAATCAGTAGACTATTAATATCTGCATTACTTTTGCATATCATTAAAACTTATTTTAATGACCAGGATTCTGTTTCAAATGCATATGCTGGATCCCATTATGGTCATGTTGCAAACAAGACTGTAAGTTTGCAACTGACTTCAAGGCAGCTTGTCAATGGAAAATTCTACCCAAAGAAAGGGTTAGTGCAGAACATCCCAATAGCTTTCTGCTGCAGGGCAGAGAGGAAGCCAATTGGGCATTCTCTTTAAAAGTGTTAACAAGTCATAAGCCCACACTGGGCCTCATGGAGAGTCAGACTGAAAGGAAAAGGCTGAGGAACGTCCCACCCAGGGATGCCTCTTTCCCCATTGCATCCAGCTACAGTGGGAAGAAGAGGTGGGCTCCCCTCAAGCAATGCTCCTTTCAGGCAGGGTGCCCCTCTCAAGAAGGATGTTCCTCAGGCAGGACACCCCTCAGGCATCTGAGGCATGGAGCCCCTCAGGAAGAAAGTCCCTGGAAAGGATGTACCTCATGTAGGGAGTGCCTCAGGCAGGGTGCACTGCCTAGCAGCACTGGCCTTGACTGGGAACTGCATGCATGATATTTTTGGAAGAGAAAGTTCACTGTCTACAAGAGGCTGCAGCAGTCCCCATCATCTGAGAGATGCTGGGTTCTTGGCTTAATATGAGATCTCATATCTCCATCTTGGAGAGAAGTCTCCATTACCTGTATCTGGACTCCATGGTTCCGTCCAGCTGCCAGCCTTGCTGCTCATGGCTCCCATTGCTGTCACCTCTAGATGAGTGCTCCTTCTGCCTCTGGGGGCTCCTCTGGATGAGTGACCTAGGACTCTCAATGCTTCCTTCAGAAAACAACTCACATTCCTCCCCACATCTTCCTACAATCCAATGACTTCTCCAGATGACAAGAAGTTGTGGATGAGAGGTACAAGCCATTGTATACACTGGACATCTCCCTCCCTTCCCTGTTTTCTGAGACAGAGTCTCACTATGTAGCCCTGGATGGACTGGGAGTTGTTGTGTAGACCAGGCTAGCCTCAAACTCAGAGACATGACTGCCTCTACATCATAAGTACTAGGATTAAAGGTGTCAGTCACCATGCCTAGCTTCCTTCCCATTTTTTAATAAAGAAAAAACTAACTTACCAATAAGGTCATTAGATGTTCTCCACAATATGGAAATTCAAGGTGATAAATGCATTCAGATCCTAGGCAATAGTCTAAGCAGGAGTTCTCCAATGAGGTACACAGCTCAAGTTTTTATGTGTTCTGATTACTATAGATGGGCTGAAATTTCCAGATACTTATTGGCCATCCCATGAGGCTGAGACCACAGCAGAAGAACAGCTCTCCTTGTCCTTCTCTTTATTGTCACCACATAAAAAACCACCACACAGTTCAGTGGTGTAGGACAATATGTATTCAGTTCTGCTCAAGGACTCAGTGTCAAGAATTCACATGAAGCAAAGAACAACGGCTTATAACTGCCTCTCCATGTCTGAGGCCTCAGCTGGGGGACACTTGACTGTGATTGACTCTAGCTGCAGGAGTTTGGGACCAAATGGAATCATCTTTGCTCACACATAAAGGGATGACAAAAATTGGGGTTGCTGGCAGGAGTTCCTGCCTCATAAGGCCTCTCTCTATCTGGGCTTCCTCAGAGCATGGCAGCCTTGATATGTCTAAACTACCTACAAATGACTCAAGGCTGCTGTCTCAGGGTAGCAGTTAGAAGCTGTGTTGGCCTATCATCATGGTGTCTTGGAAACCATGAAACCACATTCTACAGATTACAAGTGAGTCATAGCCCACCTAATCCCTAAGGAATATGTAGACCCTATCTTTTCCTAGGATAAAGGTTAGGAACTGGTAGTTATGGCTCTACTTATAAACCACTCCATCTGAATGTCAATTCGTCCAGGCAATGTCAAGCTTAGTATAGAGGCTAAACAGAAAGCTAGGGGCTGGAGAGATGGTACACACACACACACACACACACACACACACACACACACACACACCAAAATAGAGTATAATTCAACTATAAAGAAGAATGAAGTTATTTTACTTATAGGAATATTAAAGAAACTAGATATCATCATGTTAAGTGAAATAAGATAGATTCAGACAAACATCTCACATTCCCTTATATGTGGAATATATATCAATTTACCTAGGATCTGAATTCCCAGAAGTCCCCACAACCATTGGACCAGTAGGATGGCCAGTGAGAACCTCTCAGTGCTCTCCACTTCCCCTGCTTTGGCCACAGTAGGAGACTGAGACACTTAGAAATGAAAGTATGTAATCAAGTGTGTAATTGGGTAGTTCCAGTTTAATTCCACTAAAATAACATCTCAGCACTGCAGAATTATCAAAGTTGAAGACAATATAATAATAAGGAAAACCAGCATAAGCACATTTAGGAATGTTCCAAACTCCCATCCAAGAGCATTCTGGCCCAGACCCTCTGAATTATCCACAGCTATCAAAAAAAAAGATGGCATGACTTTGCTGTAGAGGGATCTTCTGATCATGTGGCCCTCTAGGAAATAAGTTCCACACTTTTTCTCACCACCTCCCATTTCTAGGAAGCTGATTAGCAGGAAGAAAAGGTAGGCGCTTCTTCTAAAGAAGGTGAATGCTTGCGGGTGGCTTTGTGTTGAAGTGGGCATCACTCCTCCACCCTCCTGACAGTTTTTGCTCAGTAGCAAGACTGAGAGAGGGCAGGGTGCAAGGTGTGGTTGAAACACAGAATAAGTTTACTCTGGGCACTATCGGGTTCCTTCCATAAATGTATTAATTTTATAAAGGTAAGACATAGAGAAAGAGCCCCAGACTCAATTTCCAAAAGTCAAACTTCAGAAGACAACGAAAAAATTGCAGGAAAAAACTCCACACCTGAATACCTGAAGAACATAGCAAGCGTGCAATGAAATGTTCTAGGTCACAAGTTAAAACAACAATGCCACAGCATTATTTTTCTGCCATATCAGCAATAATTAAACATGGATGACACCCTTGTCAAGGGAGGAGAGCAAAGGACACATTTATACAATGAGATGGGTGTGGACTGTCTTTGGAAGAATGGTTTGGTAACACCTGCTGATACCCATGTCAACGTAGGCAAGGCAGGCTTCTGAACATGTCCTGAAGAAAAGATCATAATAATGAGTAAAAATGTGGTCACAAAGATGATAGTTGCAACACACTTTGTAAGTAGTGAAAACTGGAACCAACTGAAATGTACAATTCATTGGTTAAGTCAACCACAATACATCTGCTAAAGAATACAACACAATCACAGAAAAGGATGAAGTGTATTTGGGTACCATTTCCAGAATCACTGCCACACTTTCATTCTTCCACACACAAATGATGCACCACCTGCAGAATTAGGTACCTTCTCTAGGTCTCGGCTTCCTTCCCACTGAAGACAACCATACTGTCATCATAAAGTGGGTGTGGCAAGGAGCCAATGAGGAAATACTAAACAGAAGACTCAACATAAGGAAGTATTGGGTAAATGTCATAGAGCAACAGTGTTGGCATCAATATGGAAAATATTCACTACAATTATTGATTAGGAAGACACACAACTCATGAATTGTGTTGAACAGATTGGAAGCTTTGTAAACAAGTTAAGAGACAAACATGAAGTGTAGATGTACCAGAATCTTGTGCTGTTGACTTATACAAAGAAGACCAGAGTCCATCTGGGTGGAATGTTTGGCACAAACAACATCTTATTTTGTTTCAATGATTCAGACTGGCACTTCCTCCATCTTTTCCTAGAAAATGCGCCCACTCTCACATTGTTATCTATGTTGGGGTTTCCTTGTGGTCAGGAGTGACTCAAGTAATCTAGAGGAAGCCTGATTCTGATTCAGATAAGGCTTCTAAAAGGGGTGGTGTCTTTTTGTTTTGCATTTTTAATTAGCTGAGAATTTCTCACAAACTATGTTGATCATATTCGCCCTCCTCTCCAACTCTTCCCAAATCTATCCCTCTTCCTTACTCTATCAACTTTGTGCCCCCCCCCCCGGAAACCCATTAAGTACAACTTGTGCGGCCCATACATTCTTAGATATATGGCCTTCCACTGGAGCATGGTTGAGGAGTAACACCCTTAAAGAAAACTAACTCTCTCTCTCCCTGAAGCTTTCAATTGCCAATAAGTCCTCAATTAGAGGTAGGTCTTTGTGCCTGCCTCCACTTCTCCATGCTGGCATTTAGTCTGGCTTGAGGTTGTTCAGGTCTTACGCATGCTGTCACAACTGGTGTGAGTTCATATACACAACAGCCCTCTGGTGTCCTAAGAACGCTGTTTCCTTGGAGTCATCCACCCTCTCTTCTGCAATGATACCTGAACCTTGATAGAGATGTTCCATTTAGGGCTGAGCATTCCAAGGTCTTTTATTTTGTCTGCCTTGACCAGCTGTGGATCTCTGTGTTAATTACCATGTAGTGTAAAAAGAAACTTTTCTGTGAAGGAGAGATGCACTAATCTGAGTACAACACTAAGTCACTAGGAGTAAGTTTAATGCTGTGTCCATTTAGCAGAGTAATAATAATAGATTCCCCTGGAGCTTACAACCTATCTAGAGCCACAGGTTCTTGCTCCCTATCACAGTGCCATATATGGCTTTCAAGTTGTCAAGCAGGCCTTAAATTTAATCAAACAGTGATTGGTTATTTCCACGATGTTCATGCCACCATTGCACCAGTGGGAATGTCTTGCCAGGCCAGTCATTATTTGTACCATGCAGGATTCACAACTAAGTAAGTCTGATGATTACTTTTCTCTTCTGGTAGTGTGCATAGATAGCACCTTCCTGCCCTAGGAAAGCTACCCTGTAGGGATGAAGCTTTTGGGGGAGTACCAGCTTGATTTCTCTATGTTCTATGATGCAAGTTTTTGCTGTCTTCAGCAACAGGGTATAAACATCAATTCTGGATGGTAACCAAGAAAACTGGCAATAGTGTGTAATGTATGGGGCTGTCTTTGGGCCACACTATACAAGAGATGATGTCTTAAATGAGCTGTAGAGAAGCAAATATCTCTGACAAGCTTGATGGTCCTGTAAACAGTCTAGAAGCTGAACTCTGTAGGTAGGTACATCCTCTAGGAGTAACACACAGTATGTTAAAAAATGGAGAGGAAATAGAAGTTCATCAAGGTCACTAGTATAGCTAAGGAGTAAACTCCAAGATCTGAATATATAAAGAAAGATAAGACTAGTGTAAATACAGCAGAGGAGATTGGTAGCAAGCATATTATTTAGAAATGAGCCCCCGTGACTGTGGATATTGCATGGTGCTGCATTATACAAAGGGGGATATTCCCTTGCTGAGATTATTAAATTTTCTTCTTCCCAAACCCACATTCTTACCATTTCCCCCTTTCAGGGTGGATGTTACTCTATCCCCTTTCCAGTGTAACTGGTTGAGTAGAAAGAAGTAATGAATCCACAATTGTGCAGTCTAAGCAGGGAATTCTGGAACTGCTGCTGTGGAAAAGAAGGTGAGTCCTCATCTTCCCTGCTGGGAGCAAAGTAAGTGCCTAGGTCAGCTGCACCTGCAGCTGCAACCATGGCCCCCACACCTGAGCATCAAAGATGGTATTCTTGAAGGAAACTCAAGGTGGAAGAAATACACCATGGGGAAACTTAGTGAGTTTAATACAGCAAACAGAGACCAGATTATCTCTGTTGGTGCGCTCCAGTTACCTCTCTGCACTTCATGTTACACCAGGGCTGATGGCTAGGCTACTGGAAGAATAGTTGGTGTACCCTCTGTGTTCACCTCTTCTGGGTCAGCTCATTTCCAAAATACTTCTCCACTGCCTGCAATGTGTCATGAGTAAGCCACCACAAGCAAGCCTTGCCTCAAGCGCTGTGGTTCTCAGCCTTCCTAATGATGAAGCCCTTTAATACAGTTCCTCATGTTGTGCTGACCCTAAACCACAAAATTATCTTTGTTGCTGCTTCATAACTCTAATTTTGCTATTGTTATGAATCATCTGTGTTTTATAGTAGTTTTAGGTGACCCCTGTGAAAGGGTCATTCAATACCTCTAAGAAGGTTGAGACCCAAAAGATGAAAACCATTGCTCTAGAATGTATCCTCTGGTGGACCTTCCAAGAATGGGTCAGTGGAATGTGAAGCCCAGTGAAATCAGGGACAGCAGCTAGAAACACAAATCTCCAAGATGAGCAGCAAACAGACTAGTAGAGTTAGAAAAATTTCCTTTTTTGTGAGAACTTCAAGAAGTTCTAAAATTTCAAAATATTTTCCAGATAAATGGTTCCTATTCTAGGATCTTTGTGCCACATAAAGTCTTTGAACCATGAAATTTTTGCACTCACTTACAGACTGAGTGAAAAACCTGTGGGCTTGGAGCTGCTACTCAACTCGGGATCATGGCTTTAGTAATATCCCATGCACATTGCAATTAAAGAACTTGAATTTGTGTTCAGGCTCTGCCTAGTGAGTATTTCCCCTTTCTAGTATTTTTCAGGCTGGGGTCCCTGAGACTTTTACAGGAAGTCCATATCATGAAAATATTTGTCATTATCCATGTTGAGAAGTCATGTCAGGAGTAGTATCACAGGCCCATAACGAGAGGTTGGGGTAGGAGGATCTTATCTTCTTCCTGTAGTAACCACCCTGCTCATTTCCATAGTGGTAACTCCTAGGTAGACTCTGGGTACCAAAGCAAATCTATTGGACCAATAGTGTGTGTGGCGGGAGAAGCTGTCTATCCTGTGCCCCTCTGAGGCTTCTGGGTGCTTTGTTGAACTGGCATATATGAACTCTGGAGATGGGAAGGGCATGGATAGTAGCCAGGAACCCAGGGAAGAGAGCACATTCAAGCCTCGGGCAGAATCTACAAGCAAGATCAGCCTTAGAAGGATGGTTGAATTTTCCCAAACAGAATGTGGTCACTTCCACCTTTAGAAAAATCATACTGTAGCTCAATGAAAAGACTGGAATGGGCCACTGCCTTGTGGCTATGGAGTCAGAGCAAGTCCTTCGATCTTCAGTTACCTCACTTGTTGAGAGGGGATGATAGTGGCCGCTTGTATTATCACATCCTCAGCACTCATGTAGTCACCCAATGAACAGTAAAACAGCTGGGTGGGGGTTCGAGTTATACACACGAATGTATGAGTGCACACACCTTTGGAGCCCAGAGCATACTCAGGTGTCTTCCTCTATCGATCTCCATGTTATTGCTTTGAGATAGGATCTCCCACTGAACTTGAAGCTTGTCATTTCAGCTAGGCTGGCTGGACAGGGAGTTCTCTGGATCCACCTGTCTCTGCCCTCCAAAGCTGGGGTTACAGGCACATGAGGCCTAGCCTGGATTTCTACATGGGTGCTAGGGATTCAAATTCAGGTCTTCATATCTGTGAAGCCAAATTACTCTTACCCAGTGAGCCATCTCCCCAGAACCAACAGTAGCATTTCATATTGCTATATTACACTTCTCTGACCCCTCTGTGAACAGAAAAAGGCACACAGTAGGGGCTTGGAGAAGGAATATCCACACTCAGCTCTCTGCACAGGTTCCATACCAGCATAATCAACTAACAGGAGATGGAGATTTTTTTTTATAATTTCACATATATATGTAATTAACTCCAATCATTTCTATCCCCCATCTCTCACCTCTAATTCCACCTATATCCCCTCCAACATGCCCCCTCCTAACTTCATGTCTTATTTTGTTCTGATAGCAGACTAAATCCAGTCCATCCACTAGAGCATGATGAGCCTACCAGTGCCACATCTTCAAAATGGGAGTATTTTTCTCCCTGGCAACTGTGCACTACCAATAGCACCTCAGTAGGGGATGGGACCTGGAGATTATCAATCATCCGTGCTGAGGTTGTGGCTGGCTTGATCTTGTACAGGTAATAAACCTTCTGTAAGTTCATGAGTTTCACAGCCGTTTTAGGTCCAGGATTCAGCATCGCACAGCTCTCCTCCCATCCTCCAACTCATACAGCTTTTCTGTTACCTCTTCAGCTTTGTTCCCTGAGTCTTGTTGGTGAATATAGATAGAGAATATTTTAAAGCAAAATCATGTTTGTATTGATTGGTTACAGACTTTCTTCCTGTCTTTATTCCAAAAATGACACAGACCCAAAATTTCTTTTTTTTTAACCTTGGAAGACCTTGTCTCTAGAAGAGTTATTTATTTGTGAAAAAAAAAAAAAACAGAAACAAATCTTCCTGGGAGAGTTTGAGAACTCCCCAAGCAAGGAGGACTGGAGCCTTCCAGAACCAAAAATTCTTACATGGCATTTACATTACATGGGATAGTAAGGGCAATCTAGGGATGGTTTAACATATACATGAGAATGTATGCAGATTACATGTAACTAAAATGCCATTGTACCGAGGGACTTTAGCATCCTTGGATTTTAGTATGTGCATGGAGGGGAGTGCTGACACCCATCCCCTGTGCGTGCCCAAGGACAACTGCTGTGCTTCGCCATGAGACACAAACAAACGAATGGGGTTAAGTGTGATTCTAGAAAATTCAGACTTCAAGTCTCTTGAACAGATATTTTTATATTCTCTTACTTTATCAGAATTTCACCAAGATCTTGGCAATTTAGTTAGAAGGAAAATTGTGTTGTGTTGATTTTAGACTATACCAGGGAACCAAGATAAATAGAATACTCAGTTATTATTCTAAGTCATTTTCTTATTATATAATGTTGGTCAAATTCTTCATCACAAAAGTCACAATTCATTGTGGACAACTTGGGAAATGAATTAGAGAGAGAGAGAGAGAGAGAGAGAGAGAGAGAGAGAGAGAGAGAGAGAGAGATCCAGCAGCCATGAACACCTCAGTATATTTCTATCCACACTTGGCAATTCACTGTGATCTTTCACAATATCCGGTTTCATGACTAGTGTGAGCTTAACATGAGGAAATACCAAAATACTGTTCTATTGTTCAACCTTTTTGCCAATTTTCCATGATTTTAAATAATGCTGAAATGAATATAATTGTTCATAAAACATTTTCTGTTTTTAGGGGAAATCCATGGCCTAATTCCTAGAAACTAGTCTGTAAAGATTAAACATTCTTTGGTCCACTCTGCACAAAGGGCTTTAAAAATCTGGTAGAGAATCTTTCACCAGTCTTGGATATTTTCATGATAATTGGTAATGCAACTTCATTTTTAAAACTTTATTTTGTTTGCCAATGAAGCTGAATAGAATAAGTTATTTATTGAATACTAGTGGCTACACGTTGGTGAATTAGCCTATTCTCCCGTTGCCTATGAATTTTGGAGAATGTGGTGTGATTTTTTTCAACGAAATTATTCAACACTACATGAAAGGACTTTTGTCAACTGTTACAGATTTTCAACAGCTCCCCATTACCATTTTCATTTTGCTCACTTGTCCTTTGAGAGATTAAAAAATGTTTTCGTTTGTATTTAGACAATCTAATAACCTTTCGTTTATGAGTCCCTTATTAGATTTATCCTCATACTGACCTTCCCATTCCAAGACTAGACAAGCATTCATTACCATTTTTCCCAAATATTTTAATATTTTACTTATATGTCAAGGATACTTGTTTGTTTTCACTATTTTTCAATTGTAGAAAAATGAATATAAGACAAAATTTTTGCCATTTAACTATCCTTAATTGTACCCTTCACTTGACATTGACTATATTCACAGTATTAAAACTACCACCATTGTTTCTAATATTGTTTCACCACTCCAACAGAAACTCCTAATTACCCTCTCCCCTAGCCTTGGGTAACTGTTAGATATACTGCCTGTCTCTATCAATTGTTAAACCACATACTTTGCAGAAGAGAAATCATACAATGCATATTTTCCTGTGACTAGCTCATTTCACTTTGTATGGCGGGCTCTATGTTCATTGATGTTGGAACGTGTGTCAGAATTCCCTTCTTCTTGTGGCTGAATAATGTTTCTGTGTATGTGTCCATCACATTTTGCTTGTCTGCTCATCTACTGACGATGCTTGGTTTGTTTCTGCCTTTTGTGAACATTGCCAGTATGAATATTGGTGAACAAATACCTGCTTGAGTCTTTGGCTTTGATTTTTTTGGGGGGAGTATACCCTAAAATAGAATCCTGGATCAAATGATAATTCTGCATTTATCTTTTGCCTTTAGTGACCACTCTGCTGATTTCCATAGTGGCTGCACCATTTTACATTTTCATCTGCAAAGTACAGGTTTCTGTCTTCTCTGCATCCAATCTATTGTTCATCTTCAGGTTTTTAAGTGTCCATTCCAGTGGGTGTGAGACAATCTCTCTGTGGCAGTTTTTATCTGCAATTCCTTTATGACTTGACATTCTGTTTCCTCTATGCTTACTTCTTATTTCTGTACCTTCTTTGGAGAAATGTTTATTGTCTACTTTTGCGATATCTGTGACTTTCCTTTCTAGTTGAATTTTAGGAGTCCTCTATATGTTCTGGTTATAATCCCTTTCTCAGTCATCTATTCTGTGTGTTGCCTTTCTTATTAGTACATTTATTTGTTTGTGAGGGCACACATTTGATCTGCTGATAAATCTGTATTATTAGTCTATATGTATTATTAGTTATATATGTCAAAAGACTTATTATAAGAAGCTGGCTTGTGTGACCATGGAGGTCAAATCTACAGTTGGAGCTGGCAATCACATGACCCAGGAGAAGTGAAGGTACAGCTGGAGACTTAAAAAAAAAAAAGGCTCCTGGGAATTTTTTCCTTACCTAGGAGGGAAAGGGAAGCCATCTTTTTGTTCTATCCAAGCTTCCAACCAGTTGGCTAAAACCCACCCTTATTAAGGAAGGCAATGTGCCTCACATGACCATTTAAAATAGGAATCTAACTGGGTGTTTCTAGGCCAAATATATGGGCCTCCCGGTCCTGATGTTTTTGATTCATAAAGTTAATAGATAGTGTCCTCTGAGACACAAAAGTTTTCAATTTTGAGGTTGAAGTTTTCTATTCTTTTCTTTCATTGCCTGTATTTTTGGTTTCTATTTAAGAAATTCTTCTAGTTCATTAGTTTATAAGTCACTTCATGCCAATACCATGCTGTTTTGATTACTATGGCTTGGTTATAAAGTTGACACCAGAACATGTGAGCACTCTAACATCATTCATCTTTAACAAGACTACTCTGGCTATTCTAGTTCCTTGAAATTGCCTGTGAACTTTAGGATGGCTATTTTTACTTTTATCAAAGAGTAAGGCTTTGGTAAAGATTGCTTTGTATCTAGATTACTAAGGGGTCGTATTGTTACCTTCCAGTGTCTTCCAATACACAAACACAATATATCTGGACATTTATTAAGTCTTCTGAAATGTCCAGTAGTAAAACTGTGTAGTGTTCATCATCATCCAGGGAGAGTATGCAGCTAGGAAAGGGCCAGAGGCTATGGAGGCTTATTTGCTCTAGAAAGGGAATAGATGAACTAAATATGTTTGTTCTCTCTTTCAGCCATTCTGCTGTCTTTTTGACAAAAAATTATGAAGTACTGATTTTGCACAAGGCATTACTGGGGACATCCCAGCAAGGAATGCGGGAGACATCTGTAATGACACCTGTGCTGAGGTACCTTATATGTGGGACTTCATACCAAGTGCTGAGGGAAATAAAATGTCAGTGTTTATTCAAAGAAGGCCAATCAACTTGGAGTCAAACATACAAGCCATAGTACAATGGTGACACACACATGCCTAGGTGAGGTCTGCAGAGACCCAAAGTGTACAGTGTGCATGATGGGCATGGAGCTGACAGGTCCAGGGGAGAATTAGCAGGAATGCTGTGGGGCCGAGCACACACAGCAGTTTGTCACAGAACTGTGTGGAGTGGTTATGGGATGAGCAACAGGGTAAGTTCTTAGGAGAGGAGACACACATAAAAGAAAATGAAGCATGGTGAAGCATGGTGGCTGTGGTGGCGCACACCTTTAATCCCAGCACATGGGAGGCAGAGGCAAGTGGATCTCTGTGAGTTCCAGGACAGTCAGGGATACATAGAGAGACTTTGTCTTAAAAACAACAACAACAACAACAACAACAAAAAGAGGCATGAATCCAGAAGAACCAGGAGGCGTGCTGCAGCAAGGGAAGTACAGCTTGGGTGAGAGGCCACATCTGGCCAAACACTGTGTGATGCTAAGGTTGAAATATTACCCTGAAGGCCTCTGACAGCGACATGTTTGGAGTCTCATTTCACAAAGATAGTTACGATTCCAGAAAGAAAAAAAGAGCTAGGAAAGTAATACAAGGATCAGGAGTGGGACACATGACCCCAGCCAAAGACCAATGTGAGCTTGATCTAGCAGAAGAGGGTAGAGGGACCACTTTGAGGGGCAGGAAGTGATTAGCCTTCTGTAATAGATATGAAGAAGAGGGGAGGAGAAATACTGCTTCCTACCACCCTAGAAATCTGTGATCACAGAAACCCCAAGAAAAACAATGCATGGGATTATGGTGAGCATCTCACTAGAGGTAAGTTATTGCTCTAATCTTGGGTACCTGCATGGAGGCTATGTCAGGCACCTATGTGATATGCAGGTACAGCAGTCCCTTGGTATCTGCAGGGGATTTGTTCCAGGACCCACTACAGATACCTAAATGCACCAGTGTTCCAATCCCTTACACGAATTCAAACAGCAGCAGCAGCAGCAGCAGCAGCAGCGGGCTGGAGAGATGGCTGAGTCAGCAAAGTGCTTTCTGAACAAGCCTAAGGACCCACGTCTGATGCTCAGCACCCACCGAAAAATCCAGGTGTGATGATCCATGACTGTAGTCTCAGCTTTGGAGGAGATAGAAACAGGAGGATCTCTGGGCTCAGTGGCCAGCTAGCCTAGCATAACGAGCAAGCCCTGGGTCCTGGTGAGAGCTCCTACTCAAAAAATTAGAAGAGATGACACCCAAGGTTGACCTCTGGCCTTCATGTGAATGCATATCTACACACACATGCACCCATACCCACAGGAATATATACATACAAAAAAGTAAATAAAGTGTTTATACTTAGCCTATGTACAGTTTCCTGAGCACATAAAATCATCTAAAGAGTCCTTACAATACCTAATGGAATAATTGTTCTGTTGCATCATTTAGGAAGTAATGACAAGCAGTCTGTACATATCCTTTTTAACATGTTCAGTCAAACATCATCATTCGAATCCTTGGACACAGAATCTTCATATACAGAAAGCCAGCTGTATCTAGACCCCTGGGGTCTTGAAAAGGAATACTAGGTATTTGGTACTGTTAGGCCAAGAAGTCTCATGTGTGGCTTTCCTTGTGATAGCCTGCATTTTGCTCAGCCTCTGTGTTTCTAGCATATATAAAGGACTGTTTTCATTCCCCTAGTCCTGAGCTTCCTGAGGCTGACTGACAGTCATGTACATGAAGCCAAATTTAAACCCCTTCACTGTGCTAACCCACGCTCCTCTAAAAGGCTTGTCTATGCACGCTCTGAGCAGACAAGAGGTTGTTTGATTTGGCTTAACATGTGAGCATACACAAAAATGCTGATGGAATAAAACACACAACATCATATGACAGGCTTCAGACCAGAGGTTTTTGGGTCAGTTAGGAAGCTGAACAGAAGAGAAAGAAAAAATTGGCGTTCTTTCCATTTTAGGGGAGACAACAGTGTTGGGGTACTTTATATGCCTGACATTCATGTAGTCGCCATGCAACAGTTATCAGAAGGGAAAAAGTGCCCAGCTAGAGAAAATGCACTAATAACTTTTCCCATGCAGTGCATAAAACTATGCTGAGTGGTTTCTTGTTTTTATATTTGTTTTTTTATTTTATTTGGTTTGGCTTTTCAAGACAGGGTTTCTCTGTGTAACAGCCCTGGCTGTCCCGGAACTCACTCTGTAGACCAGATTCACAGAGATCCACCTGGCTCTGGCTCCTGAGCACTGGGATTAAAGGCGTGTGCCTCCATGGCCACGACTACCACCACTTCCTGGCTTGTTTTTTGTCTTGTTTTGATGTTATTTTTTTTATTTTATGTGATGAGTGTTTGCCTGCATGCAAGCATGCATCCATGTGCTCCCTGTGAGTACCTGGTGCACATGAAGGCTAGAAGGTGCTAGAGCTCCTCAGCTGAAATTGTAGTCAGTTGTAAGCCACTGTGCATGCTGGGAACTGAACCTGAATCCTGTGTAAGAGTAGCCAGTGCTCTTAACTGCTGAGCCAATTTGCCAACCACCTATGTTGAGTTTTAAAATATACAGTTTTTCTCGTCCAGTCCTTTAAAAAGCAATGACTATTAATAATTTGGAATTTTATTGCCACTGTCGCCTAGCCAACATTTTTCCTAATAGTTCCATACTATGCTAGGTGTGGATGCACATGCCTTTAGTCCCATGATTCGAGAGGCAGAGCCAGGCAGATTTTTGTGAGTTCCAGGCCAGCCTGGTCTACAAAGTGAGTTCCAAAACCTCCAGGACTACACAGAGAAACTCTGTCTTTAAAAATGAGAGAGAGAATACTAACATGTGTTAACCTACATGCACTCCATCTCGCTATCTATTTAACAGACTCTGACTTTACTAACAAGCAAACTTAGATAAAAAACCAAAAAATTATATATTAGATCTCTAAATCCAGTCTACTGATGGGAAGATCTTTCAGAACTTATATATAGACTAATTAGTTCTTTGAAAAAAGAAGATATATATACATATTTCTACTTCCTGCCAAGGCCTCCAGAGCCCTACTAGGTATCATCAGCAAATGGCTGTGCTTCGGCATTACCTCCTTTGGTGCTCTTCATAACTAAGGGGCATGCACTATTGCTAACCTATGAGAGGGATGAAATTGAGGCACAGGGAATTGTTGCACAGGGTCATGCAGCTTCAGTGGGAAACTGGAATCTGAGCTTGGAAAGGTAGAATTCCAGCCTCCTCCGCCCCCTGCTGTGTTGAGGATGAAGCTCAGAGCTTCTCACTTACCAGGCAAAAGCTCTACCACTGAGCTACACCCCCAGCCCCTATTATGGTTCTTTAATCATTTTGTGGGCAACTCAGAGGGCTTGCAGGACCTGGGAGCCACATAGTCCTCAGGAATGCTTCCAGAGCATTAGTGGCATTTGTACCATAAGCCTGCCTTCTACCTGGCTGCACCTTGACCTGTGGAATTCTCAAATGTAGTTGGGGACAGGGAGAGAAAGACGTGGTCAATGAGAGCAAGCAATGCAATTAATTAAATGATAGACAGACACACAGGACATCTTCCAGGAGCAAATAAAAAAATTTGCTTGTTGGCTCTGCCACTGGTTTTGTCTTGGATCTTATCTGTTCTCTTAATATACCTAGACCTTTTCTTATAAAAGCTGCATAGACAAGCCCTTGCCTAAACCCCTAGTCAAAAAGGCAAATGAGGCTGAACAGTGAGAGGTGAGAGAATCTTGTTAGCCCAGGCTCGGCTCAAAGTCTGGATCCTGCTCCTGGCTCCCAAGTGCGGAGATTAAAAGGTGACTTAGGAGCAGGTACTACAATGCCACTCCCAGCTAAGACTCTGTTTTTGGAAGGTAATTAGAGGCATCCTGGCTGGAGAAAAAAGGGCACAAGCTATAAAAAAAAAAAAAAAAACATGAATTGTAATTTATTATGTCACTATCAGCATTGTTTAAACAAAGTAGAATACAATAAAAGTAAACCATTTTATGAATTATTTTAACTGCAAATTATATACAATAATGTGCATACTGGCTCACATTGACAATGTATTTCTGGTATGGCATATCATCAAAAAATATTTTAAATGCATTATTCTTTAAAAAGAAATTAAATCCAAAAAAAAAAAATTAAATCTCCTTAAATCCGGGACACTTGAGGTCCTTTCAGCTGAGCAATGTTCTTCATTGTCTCTCCATACAAATCACACAAAACATTTGTAGAACACAGGAGAATCTGCCAGATAAAATGTTTTCAGGTATTAAACATTAATGTTAATATTACAGGGGCAGCAATGTTTCGTGGTGCCACCTTTACTAATTGAGACATTAATCTGGTCTGGCAAGATGGTTCAGTGTGTAAAGGTGACTCCTGCCAAGGCTGATGGCCAAATTTAATCCTAGGGACACAAAAAATGGATAGAGAACACAACTGACTCCTGCAAGTTGTCCTCTGACCTCCACATGTGGGCACACACTCATACACACAGACAAAAATAAATTAATGAGATTGTAATAAAAAGAAACATTAATCTATAATGTTCTAAAGGACTGGGAGGTAGTCCAGGACAGGTATCTGGAACAGAACATTCCAGACAACTTCTTTCTCTTAATTCCTTCCAGACTTTGATTCCTTCACCACAGTGTCCCTGAGCAGTCCATCCTTCCAGAAATCCAGTTTTCAGTCACATCTCTCATGTCTTGCAAGCCTCCACAAACCCTTCTGGCCACCACACAAGAGACTGTCTGGGTCTGTCCATCCGTTCTTAGCACATTTGTTCTTTCCTTCAGCTGGACCTGGATCCTCTGGCTTGTAGCCTGTACGTGGCATCATGGTGAACATCCGTCCCCTTCCAGAAGGACCACAGTTAGCACAGTTTCCGTCCACCCCTGGAGATTGCATGATGTCAGTGCTTATCCTCAGCCTCATTTCTGGAGAGTGGGATAGATATTCTAAAACTAAAAACAATGAATGCTCCTTGAAGACCAGCACCTCCCCGAGTCAGCAGGGTGGCAGAGTTAGAGTTTGCAGCGCACCATCCGAATAACTAGTCAGACTAATGAACTAACCAGGCTTCTCTGAAAGCACTTTTCATTTAAAGTTGCTGTCCGCACTCTGACAACTGGGATGCACCGCCCACTTCGGCAGGTACTTTTCCCCAGCCCATTACCACCACCTGTTGGTGCTTGGAGGCAACTGAATGAGCAGTCACAGGTACACTTGATTCCATTTCCAACAAGCTTTTGGCCGCTGGAAAATGACCACAAAGAAAGCCCACGTGGAGAATCTGGTGCCTGGCAAGCGCTTCTGGAAAACATGTCCTGGATCAGTCTTCTTACTTTTTCTCAAAGCTGATGTACGGGATTGACGCATCTCATGAGTGTTTGTGCTAAAAACAGACAGAAGTACTTCCCTCACCCTAAAAGGGCCATACTGAGGTGAACCGGCCACTTTCCCAGAAAACCATCCCAGGCCCATCTTCCTGAGCACTGTGTTTCAGCAGAATGCTGGTTTATGAGGCAGCTATTTCCCTGCCTTTGTCAGATTCTATTGCTGGTACTGCTCCAGAAAAGTCACAGCCCACTTGTTCTCAGTTTGGAAAAATTTCAGAGTTGATTATTTGTCTCAGATAGGTAATTTTTAATGAAAAATGGGAGATTAACTCTTTCAGTTAGCTATCACTATGTAACAGACCACCCCAAGATATAGCAGCATAAACCAATTTATTAGTAAAATAAAGTAAATGACTAGCTGGGGAATGCATTATTTCCCAGCATTCTGAGGATTGGCTGGGTGGCTCTCCCCTTCAGGCCGTACCTGTTTGGCCACTCAGGTGCTTAGCAAAGTTGTCCCTGGCTTCCACTCTGTGGGCTCTCCACATGCTGCTGCACTCTCCAAGGCCAATAAACATGGCTTACACATCAGAACAGCCTGGGTTTCCTTAAAACATGGCAGCCGCATTCTAGGAGAACAAAAGCAGAAACCTGGAGCCAAGTGTGGTGGCTCACACCTCTAAATTCTAGTACTCTGGAGTCCAAGGCAAGAAAATTAGAGGTTCAAAGCCAGCCTGGGGGAGGGAAGGAGGGAGGGAGGGAGAGGGAGAGGGAGAGAGAGAGAGGGAGAGGGAGAGGGAGAGGGAGAGGGAGAGATTGATTCTTTTTTTTTTTTCTTGTCTCTTTGGAAACAACATTCCAATATATTGTAATACTTAGGGTATAGATATTAATGACATTGGTTTGATTATAAATGAATTGCCTTTTTAATCTGTAATCAGATCAGTGAATACCCTAACTGTCATCATAGAGCCTTCATCCAGTAACTGATGGAAGCAGATGCAGAGATCCACAGCCAAGCACTGGGCTGAGCTCCAGGAGTCCAGTCAAAGAAAAAGAAGAGGAATTCTATGAGCAAGGGGCATCAGATCATGATGGGGAAACCTACAGAGACAACCAAACCGAATTAGTGGGAACTCATGAACTTTAGACCAATAGCTGTGGAGCCTCCGTGGGTCTGGACTAGGCCCTCTGCATAATTGAGAGAGTTGTGTAGTTTGATTTGCTTAAGGGGCCCCCTAGCAATAGGATCAGGTGCATGAGTGGGCTTTTTGGAGCCCACTACCTGTGGTGTGACACTTTGCACAGCCTTGATGCAGGGGGAGGGGCTTGGACCTACCTCAACTGAATATACCAGACTCTACTGACTCCCCATGGGAGGCTATTCCTTGTTGGAGGAGCGAATGGAGGGGGTTGGGGGTAAAGGCTGAGGGGCAGGAGGAGGGGAGAGAGGGAGATCTGTGGTTGGTATGTAAAATGAATTTTAAAAAATCTGTAATAATAAAAGAAGAGAAAAAAGTCAAATTGGTCCAATTTCTCTCTGTGCCAATGCCACTCACAGAGACAATGATAAGAATTTGGAGTGGAGTGGTGTGATCCTGAACAGCTAAAGGTAACAGTCTTTCAGAGGCCATAGCTTTTTTAGGGGCTACTGTCACTCAGACCTCCTAGGTCTGGTTCATTCATTCCTATACTTCCTGCCTCACCCTTTTGGGGGTGGAGGGAAATGATTCTTTATTAATTGGGGAGGAACAAAGACAACCTTAGAAATTTTATTTCCATGCAAATATCTTTCACCCTCGGTCGCAGGGTTGCCCAGCCTGCAGTAGGGGTTCCAGTTAGGGATCACTGCCTGGCTCTCATTTATGCACACACATCACTGCTTTCACCTCGACAGTGAAAACCCAATGCTTTCTGTTTCCACGGTCCTGTGTTCCCACTCTTAGCCCCTTGCTCTTCTTTTTGACTCATTTGTGTGGCACTGATTTGTGCAATGGCCAGAGCTCATTTTTACCCAATTTCCTGGAAGCTCAAGGGACGGTTCTGTCCTAGAAACCTGTGTCCATAAATCTTGGAATGCTTTTGAATTTTTCTGATCCATCATTTCTCCTCTTTTGTGCTCCCCACTGCTGGAACTTGTTGTTCAGGCAGGGCATTTCCCGGCCTGGCCTCTAACTTTCCTCTCTCTCTTCTCTAGATTTCCATCCCTTTTTCCTCCTGGTCCACCTTCTCTTGCCCTTCTGTTTTGTGCTTCTCTTTGATACTATACCATTTTGATTTCTGAGTTCATTTTTATGCTCCGAGTGCTCTTTTCTAAATAACATTTTGTTTTTTAAAATTATTTCAGTGGATATTTTTTAATTCCCAAAGCACTAATAGTATCCTCTTAGAAATTTTCTTCTTCATGACTAGTCCATGCTTCCTCTATTTGATTAATTTAATCTGTGTTTTAATCAAAGTGAATTATTTGAGTCTCATTCTTCATTTGAACCAAAAATCACAGAAAATATTGCAACCCCCATCCCCCACACCCCAAATAGTATCTAATAATGTGATCTCACATGTCTCTGCATGTCTTAGCCTAACTTCTCTGATGGACATCCTGATTGATTACTCCTGAGACCACTGTAGCTGGCTGACTAACACACTCCTCAATCCCTATATCTATAGACAACACAAGGAACTTTTCAGACCTTGAACTTTCAGGATCTTGAGATGAGATTATTTTGGGTTGTCTGAGTAAATCTTAAGTGTAGCCATAAAGGCTCCACCTATAAGAAGACAAGGTCAAAAGACAAGCCAGCCATGTGATGACAGGAGCAGAAACTGGTGTGTGTGGTGGTATTATGTTCCCCAAAATATTGTGCACCCTAATTAACTTATCTGGGGTCAGAGACAGAACAGCCACTAGATACAAAGGCTAGAAAATGGTGGCACTCACACCTTTAATCCTAGCATTCCAGAGATAGAAATCCCTCTGGATCTCTGTGAGTTCAAGGCCACATTGGAAACGGCCAGGAATGGTGACACACGCCTTTAATCCCAGAAAGCGAGCCTTTAATCCCAGGGAGTGATGGTAGAAGGCAGAAAGATATATAAGGCGTGAGGACCAGGAACTAGAAGCATTTGGCCTGGTTAAGCATTTAGGTTTTGAGCAGCAGTTCAGCTGAGACCCATTCTGGATGAGGACTCAGAGGCCTCCAGTCTGAGGAAACAAGACCAGCTGAGGATCTGGCAAGGCGAGGTAGCTGTGGCTTGTTCTGGTTCTCTGATCTTCCAGTTCACCCCAATACCTGGCTCAGGTTTGTTTTATTAATAAAGACTCTTTAAGATTCATGCTACAGGTGTGATGGCTTTTGAAGAAAAAAAAATAGAGTTACAAGTTCCAGAATATACTCACCTCCAGAAGAAGAGGCAAGAAAACTTACGCATTAGAGCACCCAGAAGGAACTAACTTAGCCAACACTTTGGCTTTGACTCATGATATCGTTCACCGACTTTCACCCCCCAGGACTCCAGGGGAATGAATATGTCTTGATTCAAGTCACCAAGTGTGTGACCATTTGTTGTAGAAGCCATGGAGGAACTAAGACTGGCAGTAGCTCTTAGTTGTCTGTTGCATTCCGTTTCGAGGAACTCCAGGCTGATGGGATGCTCTAAGTGCAAGGATGCTAGGCACCTGCAGATCCCACTGTAGAACCATCAGGATAGGCCACTTGGATGGAGAGCCACTGAGATCAACACCTGGAGATCTTTCTTTTAGAGTTACTCAGACTGTCCAAAGAATACTACTCTCCATATCTCCCAACTAGAAGGCAAAAAGTAGTTGTAGCATTCTTGGGGGTCAGGCAGGGACACAGATTAAGACATGTCACCATGCAGAGTGCCTTTCCTCTTATTTCATTAGGCAGCCCAGATGTTCTCCAGGAAGAATGCATCTCACTTATCATCTCCTACCAGTCTTTGTTGGATAAGGTAAACTGTGACCTGACCACACAGATGTGGGGCCCTGAGTGCTCATCAAAGACTCTCAATTAGCCTTTCTTCTCTGAGACTCTCCTCTCACCCCTAATTCCAGAGTTACTTGTGGTCATGTTTCTCAGCCTGTAGATTTCCTGTGGTTTGTGGAGTTCACAGCACACGTGGACACATGCTTATTCACCTTTTATGAAAACTGAAGCTAGAGAAAGTCATATATTCTTGCCTAGAGATAGAGTCTGATGTTTTGAATCTTGGCCTGAAACACTTAGATATCTGTCGATGTCCCCCAGACTTGAAATATCCCTTGAAGAACCAAGTCTGAAGCAGCAGAAACTGGAGGATGCTGAACTTCCCCAGAGATTAATTGAGGCCTATGTTTTTTGCAGTTATAAACGAACCACAAATAAAAGAGGAGGAGGAAGAGATGAAAAGAGAGGGAAGGAAGGGGAAAGAAGGGAGAGAAGAGAAGAAAAGGGAAAGAAAAGAAAAAGTGGAATTAATGAGGATTCCCCAAGTGAAAGGGCCACCATAAGAATTACTAATAAATTTTGAATTACTAACCAACTTTAATAGCCTGGGCTTTCATTGCTCGCAGAATTATCCAGCTATTCAGAGTCTCTACAGAAGAACACACCCATGTTGACTTTCGCTTTCTAAGCTCTGAATCCACTGTCTGTGCTTCTCTTTGTGACCTGAGGCCTCCAACCAGACCAATGACTCTTTACAATGAACACTTGCAAGTAAAGCTATGTGGATAAAAGGGTTTGCTGTGTGGCCCACTGTGTCACACTACAGCTTCCATGATGAGAGATTGAGTTTCCCTTCTTTTTTTCTCTCTTTTTTCTTTATCTTTTTTCTTTTTCTCTTAAATTTTATTTTATTTTATTTTCTGGGGGAGGTTGCAAGCACAGAGGGTGGATATGAAGGAATGGGGAATTGAATGGGATGGAGATGCATGATGTAAAAGACACAAAGAATAAATGAAATGAAAGTTTAAAAAAAAGTCTAAGGTTTGGACTGGGGAGATGGCTTGGTGTATAAAAGTGCTTCCTGTGCAAGTGTGAGGACCAAGTTCAAATCCTCAGAACCGTGTGAAAGCTGGATGTGCAACATCAGCATCTGTAATCCCAGCACTCCCATGGAAAGAAAGATAAGGGGCAGAGATGGAGAATCCCTTGGCTCTTCTGGGCCAGGTAGCTTAGTACACACAGTGAAAAACCAACAAAAATACCCTGTCTCAAATAAGGTGGAAGGTAAGGACCATACCCACTTGACATCCACAAGTGTACTATTGGAACATGCATACCCACATTCATAACCATGAATGTACACTGTACACACACACACACACACACACACACACACACACACACACACAGTTGAAGGGTTATGTAGCAAGACCCTGTCTCAAAACCAAACAAAACTCATCAAACCTTTTCCAGAACAGTGGCTCCACTTTGCATTCCTGTTGGGCATAAATGTTCTTGTCAACATTGTAGATGGTTTTTAACAACATAACCTCAATATCTGTTGGCTGTTAGATCTATCAGTTACTTCACTAATACTAATAGTTTAATAGTTACTCCCAATCTCGTAGATGCAAATAGTATTTAAGATATTTAAAGTTTTACTTTTTTATGACTCAAGGAGTTAAAAAAAAAAAAAAACTCTGTTTTAAACTGAAGAGGACTGAGAAATGTATTTTTGCTGGAAGTGTCTCATACTGTGGCTCCCTCACTGGGTACTTGAGGCCACCTATGGGTCATTCCTTAACCCTTCATTGAGGCATCTTCATTTCAATGAGGCCATTGATGGGAAAGAACAGGTACTATATTCCCTCTCTTCTCATTAAGGAATGGGAGGCAGTCATTAATAAAAGAGCAACACTGATCATAGGTTGTAGGTGACTGGAGTTTTGCTCCCGCTTACAGCTCTTACTAGGATTCATCATATTCAATTCAGGTTGTTCTAGCTCAATTTAAAACAATGTGAATGTCATCTGGTGCCCCAGATCTAGCCCACATGCTAAAGATCTTAACATAAATAAGACCCAACCCTTGTTCCTAAGGAGACTTCAGTCTAGTGGAGACAGGGTGAGACAGAGACATAGAAAGGACATAGAGATTCACGAGGGAGGCTATGTGCCTGACCAGAGAAGAGAGGAGATTGTCTTAGTTAGGTTTATCAATGTGAAATCCATACCACCCCCACCCCCACTACAATGGTTATCCTATACTAATAAAGCAGCAGGTCTTTGTTCTTAAGAGATAGACTAGAATAATTAGACACTAAGGCTTGATATAAAATGAATGCAGGGAGAAAGAGGAAGCAGCTGAGAATGATGATAACTACTGGCCACCTGAAACAGCTGACCCATTTACAGGAGCAGATTGTACACGTTCCTGTAGTATTTCCAGAAGCCATTTTCTAAAAAGCAGAAGGAGACACTAGAAGGGACGCGCGACAAGGGAGGCCTAGACAGACATGTTCCTAAATTAGTTTTTAATTGAGCTAGAACAAATTGAATTGAATGTGATGAATTCTAGTAAAAAGCTGGCCTTGAGAGCGGGAACAAAATTCCAGCCATTGACAACCTATGGTCAGTGTTTCTCTTTCATTGTTTTCTGCTTCCCATTTCTTTAAATAGAGGAGAGGGAATGGGATGCCCTATTATGACATGGGCACTGGGCTTCCTCAGGTACAGCTGGTGCCTGTGTTCTCTGACGATAGACTGCACTGGTCAAAATGTGCATTACCCACTCCCCGCTTTCAGATTAACTCTCTAGTGAGTACTAATGTGCGAAGACTTGAATGCCTTGCAGCTTCATTGCAACCTTATCCTTTTAAAATTGTTATTGATTCTTTGTGGATTTCACATCATGCATTCTGGCCCCACTTATCTTCCCATCTCCTCGAATCTGCCCTCTACCCTTGCCAACCTCCTCCACCAAATCAAAACCAAATTTAAAAGAAAAAAACAGAAACCAAACAAAACAAAGAAGCAAAACAAAAATAAAAATAACAAAAAAGAAGAATATTGCCCTGGAAGCTGTAGTGTGGCCCAACAAGACATACAGTTTACCCTTCAGTCCATTCATGTTTAATACCAAAAAATGTGGAAATAACTTAATGTCCATCATTGAAACATGCTAAGTGAATGATGGTGCATTGCTGGACTACTGATCAAAAACACAGGCTCTTATGTAAACTCCCAAGGGATAAAAGCAACCAATAGTTGTTCCTAACCATAAAACCTATGAACCACAACAAAAACCAGTATGGCAAGATCGTGCAAAAGTGGCATTTATATCTTGGAGACAACTAATAGCTCTGTAATTGGACTCAATAATAGAGAAATTATGCTACTTTGGAAATCAGTATGGCTGTTTCTCAGAAAATTAGAAATCAATCTACCTCAAGACCCAATGATACCACTCTTAGGCATTCACCCAAGGGATGCTCTATCATACCATAAGGACACTTGCTCAACTATGTTCACAGCAGCATTATTTGTAATAGCCAGAAACTGGAAGCAACCTAGATGTCCCTCAACCGAAGAATGAATAAAGAAAATGTGGCACATATACACAATGGAGTACTACTCAGCAGTAAAAAACAATGACATCATGAGGTTTGCAGGCAAATTGATGGAACTAGAAAATATCATCCTGAGTGTGGTAGGTAGAAAGAAAAACATGGTATGTACTCACTCATAAGTGGATACTGGATGTAAGGCAAAGGATAATCAGACTACAACCCACAGCTCCAGAGAAGCTAGGAAACAAGGAGAACCCTACGAGAGATGTATGAATCACCTTGGAAAGGCGAAACAGAGGAGATTACAATAAGTAAACTGGGTGTGAGGTAAAGGGAAATATAGGGGAGGGGATGGGGGATGAGAACATGAGGGACCGGGATAGTCGAGCTGGGGGAGGAACAGAGTGGGAGAGCAATGAAAGAGATGTCTCCATAGAGGGGACATTATGGGGTAAGGGAGAAACCTGGAGATAGGGAAATTCCTAGGAACACATAAAGACAACCCCAGACTAGACTACTAGCAATAGCTGTGAGGGTGCCTGAACTGAGCTACCCTGGTAATCAGATTGGTGAATACCCTGTCATCATAGAGCCTTCATCTAATAACTGATGGAAGCAGATGCAGAGATCCACAGCCAAACACCACAGCCAAGCTCTAGGAGTCCAGTCGAAGAGATGGAAAAGGGAGTATATGAGCAAAGTGGGTCAGGATCATGATGGGGAAATCTACAGAGACAACTGAACCAAGATAAAAGGAACTCACAAACTTTAGACCAACAGCTATGGAACCTGCATGGGACCAGACTAGACCCTCTGCATATGGAAAACAGTTGTGTAGCTGGATATGTTTGGTAGGGGGGCCTGGCAGTGTGATCTGGATGCATGAGCTGGCTTTCTGGATCCCATTACCTATGGTCAGACACTTGTTCACCCTTGATGCAATGGGGAGGGGCTTGTCCTGCCTCAACCAAATGTGCCATGTTTAGATGTCCTCCCCGCAATGGAGAACTTACCCTGTTGGAGGAGGGGATGAGGAGTGAGGGAGAGGTGGAGGGTGGGAGGAGGGATGAGAGGGGGATCTGTGGTTGGTATGTAAAATGAATTTTAAATTTTTTTTAAAAAACGAGAGAGAAGTCATGCCTGATACTGTAAACTTGGCCAACTACCCATGGCCTATAAGGTCATGAACTCTAGAGGAGAATCTACTACTGCCACTTTTCCAAACCATAATATAATTTATAGTAAATTATATCATATATAATAGTATAATATCTATCTGCGCTATAATTACTTATCCTTATAACCACAGGTAAGTGCAGCTTTTACCCTTCATCAAAGAAGCTTCTTTTTACAGAGACCATAACAGAAACCCACAACTGGTCAAAATGCAGACTGTGGGGTGTTCAAACCCAATGAGTACATCTACAATACAAATGCCACACCTATAGCTCAGGGAACATCGTGGAAAAGGGGGTAGAAACATTTTAAGAGTCAGAAAATCAGAAGGTCTGCTGTGAGAGCCTGTCTTCTTTTTATGACAGGGAAGCTGAACAATATTAAAACTGTGGCCACCTAAACAAGACTCCACAATAACACCACAGCAACACCAGCTGACATGCCAACATGGATGGTGGGAATCTCACAAGCCTCTGCTCCTAGATTATATTTATAGATGTTAATGGAGAGAGAGAGACAGAGAGAGAGAGACAGAGAGACAGAAAGACAGAGAGAGAGAGACAGACAGACAGACAGAATGAGAATTTGTGTTCTCCAGGGGCAGTCTTCTTGATGGTTATCAAATCCCAAATGGTTAATTCCAAACAAATACACACATGAGCAATGTTAATGGGCTAAGAAGGCTGTAGTTATATATGTGCACACCATCGTGTGTGTGTGTGTGTGTGTGTGTGTGTGTGTGTGTGTGTGTGTGTAAAATAGTAATTAAAGAAGGAGTCATGAATCTGAGAGGGAGTTGGAGGCCCACAAGGAGGAGTTGAAGTAGAGAGAGGGAAGGATGTAGTGATATAAACATAGTACTCATGTGTGACAGTCTAAAAAAAAGTGTATAAAAAGAGAGCACAGGCTCTGAGAACAGTGCTGGTTAATATCCTGTGCTCCAGTCTCACCGTCGCTGTGAAGGGCATAATAAATACCTCTTCTTGGGAACATTGTTGTTAGACTGCAGAAGATCAGTTATACCAAGCATTCAATACAGTGCCCAGCACATAGCAGAAGCCAAGTGAGGCTAGTCAATACTGTTAGCTATTAATTACACAACAGATTTAAAAAAAAAAAAAAAAAAAAAAAAAAAAAAAAAAAAAAAAAAAAAAAAAAAAAAAAAAAAAAACAATGCTGGCTTAATTCTTATTGACCTGGAATGTTCTATCTTGCACTGCACTAAGTGACAAAACACTACCCAAGGGGATGGAAGATCTGACTACACTTAAATAAAAGTATGTTTTGAATTTCCACTTAAGTATATTTGTGGCGAGATGTCTGGAAAGCTGATTAAGTGCAAGCGGGAAGGGACTAGGGTATTCACGACTCCGATCTTCCTTTGCTCTCTAAACCTCTCTGTACTATTTGGTTTTCTTTTTTCACAGCATATGTAACACTTTCACAACTATCTTTATATAATTTTATAAAATAAATAAATCCCCAGGCCATAGATCTTCCCTGTTCTGGTTTGGCTATGTCTGAGGGTTGACCAGAAGTCCTGCTAGATGAAGAGCTACAGGCCTCTTCTGTCTATTTCTTTCCATATAAACTGACATTCAAGTTCTTAGCTCTTTACCTTGGCCTGGGTGTTCTTCACCTGGCTGTCTTCCAGAGGCACAGTAAGCACATGGTACATATGTGTCTGGCTGTTTGTTCTCACTGTGGAACTGTTTTTCCAGTGTTTCTGCTCATTTTTGCCCAATCTATAGAGTCTGTGAGGCTTGGCTCGTGAATGACAATATAAATGCAAAATACCCACTGGAGCATACCTTGGAGGGCACTTGGCCACTGTCTGGGTGATTCCTACAGGCATTCACACTGTCCTGCAGAAATCCAGCTTGCAGGCTCCTTCCCACCAGGTCCTGAGCTTCTGCAGAGATGGTTTGCAGGAGTGCAGAGCACCAATCTGACCACAAGATGGCAGCCTTTCCCTTCATGAGTCTTGCTGCAGCCCTCATTCCCCAGCTCTGTGAGCTTCTGAATCCAGCTTCTGTCGCTCTCAGCCATTTCAGGAAAGAGATTCTTTACCAAAGAGACCTTCATCAGAGAGAACAGTAGGATTAAATGTTCGGAAACAGAAGAACTCGAAGAAGAGAATACAATTTCCCCAAACCACGTGCTCACCCAGCCTTCTTTCTCCTCAGGAGAAGTCACAACAGTCTTGTGTCCATTTGCAGCCGGGTTGAATTAGAATTGCCAAACATCCTAGGGGGCTGTGAATCCACATTCCTTTATCTCTTTGTGCCACTCAAAGCCAGATATTGATGTCTGGAAACAAGCTACATAAGCTTCATTATTGGAATGCCTTTTCCTTAAACAAGACTGCTTTAATACTTAACAAGGTAGGGGAGCTACATAATTTAAAATCTATGTGAACAGAAATAAGAAATTATTTGTGGTGGGCTCCACTTTTACACCCACCAACAAAGGCAGACATTCACTAGTTTTTGCCTTCCCAGGGCCCCAAAATACAACACAGGCCTGTTCTCCCGTTCCCAGCAGAGGCCGCAGCTGAAGCCGGTCTTTATCAGCTTTGCTTTCTCAATATTTACCAACCAATAAATCTTTTTTCCCCTAAGACAATTGACATTCGAATCCCATTCATGTGGAGGCTTGTTATCCAAATAATATTAAATAAACCGCTTCATGATCCACTGAAAAAGTATTAAGATGGTTTTTCTTCTTCTTTCTCTGCAGGTCAATATTGAAGAGAGAGGGGGCTGTTTCCATGTGAGGGAGGGCAGCTGCCTGCCTCAAAATCGTGTCTCCATCTCCAGCCTCCTGCACAGGTGTCTCCTTTCTGTTGCTCTTTGGGCTCCAACAGCCCCTGTCCTGTGGCATCCACTCAAAGCCAAGCTTATCTGTGTCTCTACTGTGGCCTCCATAGAACAGGGGGTGTTTCCAGAGCCGTGTGTCACTCAAAGATCAGTTCTGGGAAATTTGTTGGTAGACCTGGTGTCCTTGTGAAAACATCACAGGCTGTTTGAGGTCTTAGTTCGTTTTCTCACTGCTGTGACTAAGTATTCAGCAAAATCAACATAAAGAAAGTCTTACAGTCTGAGGGGACAATTCATTGAGGCAGGGGGGGCATGGCCACAAAAGCACAGTCAAGTTGGGTTTGCAGCCAGGGAGCAGAAAGAAATGAATGCTGGTGCTCAGCTCACTTTCTCCTGATTCAGTCTGGAACCTCAGCCATGAAATGATGCCATCCACATCCAGAGTGGGTCTTCCCATCTCAGACAAACTTTTCTGAAAACACCATAACAGATACGCCCAAAGGTGTGGCTCTATACACCCGCAGGTTAACAATCAAGATTGGCCATGGGGATAGGGGAATAGCTCAGTTGGTAAAGTGTTCTCCTCACAAGCATGAGGGGCAGAGTTCAGTGCCCAAGAGCCCAAATAAAAGGAGCTGTGTGCAGTGGCATAGATCAGTAATCCCAGCCCTGGGGAGACTAGGACAGGAAGAGGAACCTGCTGTCCAGCAGTCTAACCTAATGGGTGAGTACCAGGCTACCTAGAGAGCATTTCAAAAGGAAGATAGACAGCACTCCTGAGATTGATACCTGAGGTTATCATCTGGTCTCCACAGGAGTGTGTGTGTGTATGTGTGTACAGACGCGGACACACACACACACACACACACACACACACACACACACTTTAAAAATGATTAGCACCATCGCAGTACATTTAAACAAATCTAAATGGTGTGGTTGATCCACCCTTGGTCTTCGTGGTGATGCTGTCATTTATACGCTCACCCACTGACTAAAACGTCACGGAAAACACATTTTCTAACTGGAGCAAGTTAGTCTTTTGACAGCGTGTCCAGTTCTGCTGTCTTGCAGGCCGTCTCCACTTTCCCTCTTCTGCCAGAGGTGTGTGTGGTGTCTCTGAGAAGAGACAGAAGAGCAGACAGGGAATCAGAGCTGGCTCTGCTGCCAGCGTCATGGTGCTACAAACCACATGACTCTCCTTTCCAAGCCTCAATTTCGCCATTTATACAACGAAATGTTTCTCTCCACACTTGTAGCTGTGCCTGTGACCTCCCTTACCAAGGGTCTGAAATAAGGAAGAGACTCTAGTAGCACTGAAAACGCTAAGTCTGCCGTCAGAAACCACAAACACTAGCGATATCCTGATGGTGATTACCACCTCGGAGGCTGGGAAATCTAGACGAGAGAGAACCAGAGGGTTTGCGATGTTGTTATAACATTCCCATGGTGATCCTTCGGTGTCAAGAGACACTTCCAGACTTGATTGGGCGAGTTCATTTCATCCTCACAGCATTCCATGTTGTGACACCCATGTTCCACTGGAGGGCGCTAAAGCACTGAGAAGTTGAATCATGTCCACTGGGGCACAGATGGAGCGTGTGAAGGGTCTGAGGCCAAGTGGCTTGGTTCTGAAACTTGATCTCCTCTCACCTCCTAACAGGTGGTGGGGCCAAGGACCTGGCACAGCCTGATGCAATGGTAAAGCAGACCTGTCACTTGTCACACTGGCTGTTGGAGAGCCTTGCCCCTAACCTTGGCCTGTACCAGGTACCATCTCCCCTGCTCCTCCAGCTCCCCTAGACTTGGCTCTCACAGGCACAGCTGCGGGAGATGACCCACCCTGTAGCAAGAATCTTAAAGCTACTTATTAATAAAATCAAACCTGAGGTCAGCTATTGTGGTGAATGCTGGAAGATCAGAGAAGAAGAACAAGCCACAGTTACCTCACCTCGCCAGTTCCTCAGCTGATCCTGTTTCCTCAGACTGGAAACCTCTGTGTCCTCATCCAGAATGAATCTCAGCTGAACTGCTGCTCCAAAGCCTGAAAGCTTAACCAGCCTAGTTCCTGGTTTTCACTGCCTTTTATACCTTTCTGCTATCTGCCATCACTCCCTGGGATTAAAGGCTCACTTTCTGGGATTAAAGGCATGAGTCACCATGCTTGGCTGTATCCTTGAACACACAGAGACCCAGATAGATCTCTGCCTCTGGAATGCTAGGATTAAAGGCGTGTGCTACCGCTGCCTATCCTCTATGTTTAATATTGTGGCTGTTCTGTTCTCTGACCCCAGATAAGTTTATTAGCATGCACAATATTTCGGGGAACACAATACCACCACACCACCCTCAGTCTGAAAAGCTGAGGTATAAAATGCCCCCAAATCTTACAGCTTTTGAACACTGACATGTCACCATGAATAGAAAGCCTTCCTTCCCTCTGACCTCATGTAACAAGTCACCATCAAAATGAAGATGTACTAAGAACGTTGCGTGGAGGACCTCCAGCCTGTGTGTGTGAGGTAGAAAGGAAAGATAAATGAAGTTACTATTAGACTTGGGTCCTATCTCCAGAATTTCCTGTTATCTATAAACAAATTCCGAGATTTTTTTGAAATCCAAAATTCCAGTACAAGTATTTCAGAGAAAAAAAAATCCAGTTTCTATATAAGCAAGACATGTGTGATGCTTCCTCACTGGATATCAAAAAAAAAAAAAAAAAAAATCAAAATGGCCAGCATTGCAGAAAAGGTTTAAAGGCCTCTTTGAATAAACCATTTTGTTTGCTCCCCCCTACCCAGAGGAGCTACTGTCATTAGGGGGCTTATTCTTAAGAATGATTTCTGTGTGGCCCTGGTGGCTGGGGCACCTGAGAACTGATCCTACCCCTCACAGACTGCCTCAGCAGGAGAGCCCCCCCCATCACCCTGGAACTAACCCCAATAGCATGTGTGTGCATGGGAAAGCTGTCCCTGACATTTGAAAGCCCTCTGCATGGCACACCGAAGCTTCCAGGGCCACTAAGACAAACGCAAATGTGATGGAGAGGTAGGAAAGACAGAGGAGAGGGTTTTTTTTCTTTTGTGGGGGTGCTACAGGGGTGGAGGGAGGACATGGAAGGACTGGAAATGTGTGGGATTGGGATGCATGATGTGAAATTCCCAAAGAATCAATTTTTTAAAAACTTATGGAAAAAAAAAGAATATTTTCTGTGAATTATACACTCTTAGAAATCACATCCAATTAAGGGTTGGGGAGAAAGCTCAGTTGATAGAGTTTGGTGCCTAATATGAGGACCTGAGTTCTCTCCTCAACACCCATGAAAAAAAAAAGAGAGACTGGAGAAAAGCTCAACAGTTAAGAAAGCGGGCTGCTCTTCCAGAGGGTTCAATTCCCATCAAGTCTGACATGGCTGCTCAAAACCACCTTTAACAACAGTTTCAGGGGAATCTTATGCCCTCTACTGGAATCTTCAGGTACTGCATGCACATGATACAAATAGCAAAACACTCTTGGGCATAAAATGAAATAATAAAGAAAGATATTTTTAAAAAGGAAAGCAAGCCAGCCAGCTAGCAGAGCAGTGTGCACCTGTAGTCCCAGCCCTGAGACATTGAAACAGGCAGATGGATCCCTGGAGCTTGCTGGCCAGTCCAGCAGAATTTCCAAGTTCTGGATTTAGTGAAAGACTGTGGTGATATTTTAGATATATCTCAGAAAAACCAAAGTGAAAAGTAATTAAGGAAGACACCCAGGGACAACCTCAGGCACACAGGCATGTGCACACGCACACGCACAAACACACACATACACACATACACACACCTGGTAAAGGTGCTTTGTACATTGGTGAAGGGGGTTGTGTATTCTAATAATGTTTCCATCCAGGATACACTGTTTCAAAATTGCTTTTCTCATTCAAGGATGTGTCAAAAACCTTTCCTGTTTCTACTCACAACCTGCCTCATTCATTTTAAAAATACTGTAGAGTATTCCATTGTATGAACAATATTGGTCTATTTTTCTGTTACCCTTTTATAGATATTTAGGTGTCTCTATTTAATATTATTCTAGATATTGCCACAATGGACTTCCTTTTACACAAGTAATTCCTTGTGAGTTACTGTATTGTAGATCTTGAATGTTCTCAAAGGCCCTTTCTAGTGCCGACTTAGTCTCCGGCCTGTGGTGTTATTGGGAGGTGGTGGAACCTATAGAAGGTGGGCAGGTCACTGGGGGAGGTGCCCTAAAAGGAGGTTCTGGGACCCTGGCCCTCCCTGTCTATATTACTTCCTGACCACTATGAGATGCCAAGCCTCCTTTGTAGCCAGAAGATTTCCTGTGTCTCGGCCTGCTGGAGGTCGGGACAAATCTCTCCTACTCACGTCCCCGAAGTAAACACACAGAGGCTCATATTAATTATAACTGCATGGCCATGGCTCCAGCTTTTTGCTAGCTAGCTCTTATATCTTAAATTAGCCCATAACTATTAATCTATGTTTTGTCACATGTTCCATGGATTTACCTGCATCCCATTACATGTTGCTCCTTGGGTGGCTCGCTGGCACCTCTCCCCACCTTCTTCCTTTCCTCTCTCTTTGCATTTCCTGCCTGCCTCTAAGCTGCCTTGCCATAGGCCAAACGGCTTTATTTATCAACCAATCAGAGAAACACAAATTCACAGCGTACAGAAAGACATTCCCCATCACTCCTTCATTCAGCAGACACTTTCACCACGGTACCCCCAACACTACAACCCTCAAACTGCTGAGCACTCATCCTGAACTAAAACCTGCAAAACAGTGAGCCAAAATAAGAATTTCTTCCTTCTTCCTTCTAAGTAGATTATTTCAGATGTTTTGTCAAAGAAGGAAAGATGGCCACTTTATATATGCGAACAAATATTTTCTTGGTGTAAATAAGAAGACAAACTGCTGAGTGTGTGCATCTTTTATCAAACCACTGCAAATACCATCTAAGACTTCCGCAAATGGTGGCGCAAAACGTGCAAGCATTTAAAACTGAAATGTCAGTGAGTCAGCAATGAGAGGCAACAGCAATAAGCAAGCATGTGAGTGATTAAAGGGTCCACACCACAGTGCATTTTCCTGCAGAGCCCACACCTGGAAACTTTTTCTGCATAAGACAGCCCGGTTCTTTTTCTTCTTGAGCAAGGGGTTCCACTTTTTTATGTCATTTTCCTATTTTTCAGAAAGCATTTCCAGTTTCCCCTTTCCACACTTATCTTCATAAAACAGTCTCTGTTCTCTAAACCTATGTGGTTTCAAAGTCCTGGTAGCCATGCTGAGCCACAAGGATGTATGTGAATAAAGAAGGCAAACTTTTAGAGCCCTCGATAGCAATTGGACAGGGACTTCAGATCTGTTAAAACTAATAATAAAGTTGAGCTTGACTTTTAATGTCCATCTTATGCTTCCCTAGTAATTCGCTGTTATTGCATTTTGTGAAAATGCCCATCCACAGTGGACTGGAGATGTTTCTAAATATGTTTTCTAGTCAGGATGTGCTTTCTCTGTCTCTTAACATTTACTGGCGACCAGACAGCAGCTCTATTTACAGTCAAATCATTTCATGATCTCTGTAGCCAGCAGGTTGGGGAGGACTGGCCCTTGCTAGGAGGGACTGTCCCTTCTGTGGGTTCAACAGGTCAACATACCTCATATAACCATAAGGACTCAATGACTAACCCCAAACAAGCCCAGGATGGTCACTGTACATTTTGGCCGACCACCCAGGTCTAGGCAACACATCCTTTTATGTCTAAGGACTGTGCTCATGCACCTGGCAGACAGCATCCTGCATTTGTGGGGAAGCGGGACAGCAAGTGACTTATGGGACTGTATCTGTAGAAAGTCACATGCTCATGAAGAGGAAATCGGGGTGCTTCAAGCTTAGGCTCTTCAGAGAGCGCAGCTTTTCAGAGGTTCACCTAGAAAGGCTTTGGCTGTCTAGATAAGATCTGCAAAAGTAGACAAATATTTATTTTATCTTTATTATTTGTTTGTTTTTAATGGCCTTAAGCATTAAACACAGAACTCACCTCAGCCAATTTTTTTTCCAGGCTTTATCTCAGTCCTTAAGAACAATCATAATTTGGGACATATTGGCACACCCCTTTAATCTCAGCACTTAAGAGGCAGAGGGAAGTGGATCTCTGTGAGTTCAATGCCAGCCTGATCTACATAGTGTGCTCCAGGACAGCCAGGGCTACGTAGTGAGACCCTGTCTCAAAACAAAAATATAGACTGCTGTGGTGGTCCATACCTGTATTCCTAACACTCAGGAGGCAGAGGCAAAAGGATCACAAATAATTGAAGGCCAGTTTGAGCTACTCAGTGAGACAATGTCTCAAAAGAAAGCATGACTGAACCGATAGCAAACCTCTGCAACATCAGTGACTTAGGCCAACAGCAACATATGTTTGGCTCCTGAATACGCCATTTGGGTGGAATGTGGGAGCCCATTCTCAGGTTCCTCGTGGCTTTACCCAGCAGGTCCAAATAGAGGATGATCAAGACCACGGGCCTGAGTGCAGGTGTCTGAGATGGTCTGCACTTGGCTGTGCTGGGGGAGGAGGTCTTTTGCTCTACCCCTTGGTATCTCTATAAAAACCCTGGACCAGAGACAGTCGGGGCCCGTTGGAATAGGTTCCAGGCCCTCTCGAGGCTATCCTTTATTTTCTATCTGTTTATCTCCGCAAGATTCTCCGCTATAAATCCTTCTATCTAATATTTCCTGCTGCTCGCACTCAAGAAAACTCTGGGGAACTGTGGGGGTGGTGGGTAAACGCCCCACAGTGGAAGTTAGCAGAAAGAACATATTTCTCCATCTCAGCTCTTCATGATGTTAGCTAGACATAAGCTGCAGTGGGAGTCGTCCACAGGCTCCTCCCTACAGCTGCACCTGGGCTGGGCAGAGACAAAGGGCTGAGAGTGAGGCAGTGTGACCCCCTTGCATTCCTCCCTATTCCTCTGAAGTCTGCCCAGGTGACCTCACCTACATAGTGCCTTCAGGTGAAGCCACACAAGCACCAGGTTCCCAAGGCATGTGTCCTAGAGACAGACGTTGAGAAAACAAAATGGAACCACCTTTTATGACC
The DNA here is from genome assembly GCF_004664715.2 of Peromyscus leucopus. NCBI lineage: Eukaryota > Metazoa > Chordata > Mammalia > Rodentia > Cricetidae > Peromyscus > Peromyscus leucopus. The sequence goes on along the minus strand of NC_051066.1, from coordinate 123,586,869 downwards.
CTTTCCAGGTGGTACATTCTGCTCGTTGTGACCAACCCCAGGTCAGAGGATGAGGGGAGTCTCTGCTTCTTTAGACATATGATGAAGAGCATGTGGGAGCAGAGTACAGTTGTGGTCCTTTTTAGTCTGGTTACCATTGCTATTGTGAAGTAGTCAAGGCAGGCCACTCTACAAAGAAAATTGCTATATTAAGTCTCCAGTTGTGGAGGGTAAAGTACAAACAACAGGGTGCAGGATGCTGTACAGGATTAAGGCAGATGGAAAGGATATGTAGGGATGCCATCACATCTCAAACAGCAAGCCAAAGAGAAGCTGGGTAGGGCCAGGGCCAGGGCCAGTGTTTAATAGCACTTGGCTGCCTTGTGAGAACTCACTCTAAGAGACCAGCATTCCATTCCAAGAGCAGCATCAGTGACACAAACACTTCTGGGTAGGTCTCACCTCTTAAAGTTCCTCCCGCAACTACCCAGATTACTAAGGACTGAGCCACTAGCACACCGACCTTTGAGGAGATAGGCTTAGACACAGCACAGTCTCTCACCACAGATACACAGGAGCAAGAAAAAATGTGTAAGATGTTAACTTTGTGCATTGGATAGGCCTGAGTATAAGATGCTTGGATCCTGTGTACAGCCCGGGCAGAGCTGAAAAGCCACTGGACCACTGTGGGACTTCCATTGCTGTATGTTCCACAGAAATTTCTGGAATAGAGATTTGCTTCTCATTCTAGGGCCAACCCTAGTTAAATGACTTCCGAGCACTAACTAGTGCCCTGCCTGGGGGGAACCAATCAGCTGCAGAGTTCTCTTTTCCAGATAGTCCTCTTTGATCTCCACCGTTCCATTTTGCGGCCACAACTCCCCCGTGAGCTCTCTGCCACAGCATGCGAACACATCAGTGTTGAGTCACTGGCTTGCCTGTGCCACCTGAATAAATAGCTTGTAAATCCCTCCAGGCCCAGGGCCACATTTGCTGGTGTGTCCCTCACTGTGCCTGCCTAGTGACTGACACAGAGGAGCCACTGAATGAGGAAAAAGAAGGATAAAATTCCAGAGCTGTACCCTAATACTATTTGTCGCTTTTTATGATAAGAAAGTAAAGTTTGGTTTGGTTTGTATTGATCTCTTTGGGAATCTCTTTCATATGGACATTCATATGTATCCAGGATGGTGAACATGTCTGAGTGTCTGTGTACATTTGTGGATGTATGAGTGCATGTTTCCATGTACATTCTGTATGAGAATAAGCCTGTGAATGCATTTGTACATCTTTGTATAGTAAGTTGTATACATGTGTATGTTGGTATTGATGTGGTAATGCACGTCTCAATATGTGAACACACGTGTGCGTGTATGAATGTTTTTGATGCTGAGCTTATGTATTATGTATGCATGTGTGTGAGCATGTGTCTGCATACCACATTTGTGTGTATGAGTACATATACATATACATATACATATACATATACATTTGTAAGTGTGTCCGCGTGTGAGCTTGCCTGCGTCTGTGCCCATTTATGTGTGTATGAGAGAGGGGGTACACACCAAACTTCTCATCCAGAAAGCCGGCTGTGGGTCTACAGGCCTGGCCCCGAGGTGCCTCACGGTCATGGCTGGTTCTTTCAGCATCCTCGGGGAGGCCATTCTGACTTCCTCTCTGGACAAGGAGCTAAGCAGAGGTCAAGTGACTTGCTCCAGACCCCACAGCAAGTGGTGGCAGCTCCGAGAGGGTCTGATTGCCAGCTCACTCTCCCTCTGCAGCGCCGAGCTGCCTCTCTGTGGTGTGTTGGCACCTGGCCCAGGCCTGGCTGCTGGCTTCTGAGAGCTCCCATTGTGGGTAAGACGTGGCCCAGAGCCATCGCCTGGGCCTGCAGGTGACAGTTCTGTTTTGAGAGGCAGAGGGAGGCGTGACTCCCAAGGAGACAGGAAAGGGGTGCCCCTGGTCCTGTGTGGGGAACGAGCTGGAAATCAGAGGCGTGTAAAGGGGGGACGAGGAGAGAGAACACCAAAGCTGAGAGGGATAATGAAGATGTCAGGAACACACACACAGAATGGGGGGGGGGGCAAGCCATCAAAAGCGGGTAACACACACACACACACACACACACACACACACACACACACAACAGGAAGCAGAGTGTTGGAGGCCACATGGGCTCAGGAAATGTTTTGTTTCCTACTTTAATTGGTGACCTTGCTCACAGTTGCTGGAAGTGGGCACCGCTCAAGAGACTTGAGTGTCGGGGGAGAACAATGGGCAGCTGAATGGCACAGAACAGCTGCCAAGAACGGCTTTCAGTCCTGTCTCAGAGATGCACGGAACTCCTGGGCAGAAAAGGCGGGCTCCGAGCCCTGCAAACCGGGTCTCAGCCGGGCACTATGTCGAAAGACATTTGGACAGAGTTGCCCACAGACAGGGTGAACTGGGATGCAGGGATTGCCTGCCCATATTCTAGTTGAATGTGGGCATCCAGACAGTCCTGGAAATGGAGTCAAAAGAAGAGAACTGTATTTACCCAAGCTTGCCTCATCAAGTGTGACTGAAGGAAACATCCTTTAGTAGGCTCCCTAAGGAGGAGTCAGGCATCTCAAGGGACAGCAGGCAGCCGTGGATTATCACTCAGAGCCACATCACTGGTGGAAAGTAGTTTTGGTGTTGCAGATTGGAACCTGTGACTCAGGGACAGGAGCATAGTCACATGGGGCAACTTCTTCTGCCACCTTCTCCCATGCCTCTTCTCTGACAAACACACAAAGGACATCAGTTGACAGGAACACAGAATTAGTGTCCATATCTGGTACAAGGTCCTGCTGTAAAAGCAGAAAGTCATCCAGACTAGAAATATCAAGGATGGACTGGGGTGGAATCAAGCATTTGTTCTCTTACTCCCTCACAATATCTCTTAAGTGATGAAGAGACAAAGGAACACAGATTGATTAAGAGCACAATATGATGATAAGAACACTGACAAACTGAGGATGAGATGCTTCGGGAGACTGCAGAGGCCTGAGGAAATGGATGGAACAGATAAATGAGCCTGCTGAGAAAGCGGGGCTCAGAGTACCAGGAAAGGAGCACACAGAAAGGGTGTTTGCATTCCCACTCCAAAAGGCTCCAGCTCTGGTGTCAGCAAAGCCAAGTGTGGGAGGCAGCTGAGAGGAAGGCCCAGCCACGGGACTGAAGTTAAAGCCCTCTCCCTCGGGTGCTGGCCACTGATCTCTCCCTCTGCCCCCACTTTATTTTCTCCCAGTTCCCAGCCCAGAGAAGGAACCATGTGACATGTCTTCTGCCTTCCAAACAAAGGGAAGAGACAATGGCAACAAAGCCACACACTCCAAATTAAGCAAATCTTGTAAGATGAATTGCTAAATGGTCTTATTAATAAAAAAAAAAAAAAAAACCCGGCCGGGCGGCGCGCGCACGCCTTTAATCCCAGCACTTGGGGAGGCAGAGGCAGGCAGATCGCTGTGAGTTCAAGGCCTACTTGGGCTACAGAGTGAGTCCAGGAAAGGCACAAAGATACACGGAGAAACCCTGTCTCAAAAAAAAAAAAAAAAATCATTATAAAAAAAAATAAAAATAACCCAGAGCCAGATATTGGGGTGAAAACTGAAAGATCAGAGAAGCAGAAAGAAGCCAGCCATGTTCTTACCACTAGGAAATCCTCAGTCCAAGAGGAGCTACTTCCTCTCTACTCATTCCTTATATACCTTTCTGTCCCTGCCATCTTACTTCCTTTCTCTGCCCAGCTACATCACTTCCTCTTTCTGCCCAGCTCTATCACTTCCTATCTGTCTGTCCAGACCTCCAGAACTCTATGGTTAAGTAGCACTGGGATTAAAGGTGTGTGTTACCATGCCTGGCTGTGTTCCCAGTGTGGCCTTGACCTCACAGAGATTTATATGGATCTCTGCCTCCTGAATGCTAGGATTAAAGGCATGTGCTGCCATGCCTGACCTCTATATTTAATATAGTGGCTGCTTTGTCCTCTGATCCCCAGATAAGCTTTATTGGGGTGCACAAATAAAGTATCAACACAAAACCTTCCTAAAATTTAGTTGCCCAGAGCCAAATCTTCCCTCCTGACCTAACCTCTCCTTCCTTACCACTTTACCCTAAAGGAAATTCTACTGAGAAATTAGCTCCACCCCCCCAAGTGCTCACCCAATCTGTGCAGATAATATCAGCACATACAAAGACCAGCTATCTCCAGAGTTGGACCACTTTAATCAGCATGTGCGTGTGTTGGATGTATGTATACACATGTATGTATGTGTGTATACAGATAGATCAAAAGTCAACCTTTGATGCTGTTCCTCAAGCATATTTACTTTCTTTTTTAAACAAGCACTCACCAACACTCCAAGTGTTGGTGTTTTTTCTGTGGGTTCTGAGAATCAAACTCAGACCCTCTTGCTTTTCAAGGCAAGCGCTCTCCTGACAGAGTTACCACACTAGCCCTATCTCTTTCTTTAAAAAAATTAACAGGTGCACTGGGAATGCTAACCATATAAAATATAAAATCCAAAGCAAACAGAAATAAGAGACTGCAGAGAAAATGGACACAGTTAAATAACCAAGAAAACTTTAGGAGTATATATAGTGAAAACTGCCACCCTACCAAAAACAATCTACAGATTCAATGCAGACTCCATCAAAATTCCAACACAATTCTTCACAGAAATCAAAAGGACAATTTTCAGCTTCATATGGAAACACAAAAATCCGGGTTAGCTAAAATAATCTTGAATAACAAAAAACTGCTAGAGGTATTACCATCCCCAGTCTAAAATTGTATTAAAGATATATAATAATAACAACAACAACATGGTATTGGCATAAAACAGATACATTGATCAACATAACTGAATTGAGAACCCAAACATAAGTCTACACAGCTATGAACACCTGATTTTTTGATAAAGAAGCCATGAGTACACACTGGGGAAAAAAAAGACAGCATCTTCAACAAATGGTGCTGGTCAAACTGGATGGATGCATGTAAAAGACTCCAAATAGATTCATACTTATTGCTCTACACAAAATTCAACTCCAAATGAATTTAGGACCTCAACATAAGGCCAGATACACTGAATATGATAAACAAGAAAGTGAGGAATAGTTTTGAACTCATTGGCACAGGAAATGAGTTTCTGAACAGAATACCAATAGCACAAGGACTAAGAGTAATAATTAATAAACAGGACCTCATGAAACTGAATAGTTTCTGTATGGCAAAGGACACCATCATTTGGACAAAATGGAAGGCTATAGTATGGGGAAAGAGTTTTTACCAACTACACTTCTGTCTTAGGGTTTCTATTACTGTGAAGAGACACCATGACCGTGGCAACTCTTATAAAGGAAAAACATTTAATTGGGGCGGCTTACATTTTCAGAGGTTTAGTCCATTATCATCATAGTGTGACATGGTGGTGTGCAGACAGACATGGTACTGGAGAAGTAGCCGAGTGTCCTTTATCTTGACTTGTAGGCATCAGGAAGTGGTCTGTGATACTGAGTGTGGCTTGGGCATATACGAGACCTCAAAGGCCTGCCTCCACAGTGACACATACCTAATCCAACAAAGCCATACTTCCCAATAGTGCCACTCCCTTTGGGGGGGGGCATTTTCTTTCAGACCACGACAACATCCAATAGAAGACCAATACCTAAAATATATAAAGAACTCAAAAACTAAAATATATAAAGAACATCAACAAAATAAATAAATAACCCAATTGAAAATTGGGTACAGATTTAAACAGAAGAGGAAACTCAAATGTCTGAGGAACATTTAAAGAAATGCTCAACATCCTTAGTCACCAGAGAGAGACAAATCAAAAATACTTTGTGATTTCATCTTACATCAGTCAGCATGGTCAAGATAATGAAACAAATGATAGCTCATGCTGGCAATGATGTGAGATAAGGGAACACTCACCATTTGCTGGTAGGAGTGAAATTTGTACAGCCACTATGGAAATCAGTGTGGCAGTTCCTCAAGAAGCTGGGAATATATCTACCTTAAGATCCAGCTCTACCACTCTTGGATATACCCAAAGGGTATTTCATCCTCCTACAGAGACACTTGTTTAACAATGTTCATTGCTGCTCTTTTCATAATAGCCAGAAATTAGAAATAGTTTAGATGTTCATCCACAAATAAATGGATAAAGAAAATGTAGTACATTTACAAAATGAAATATTACTCAGCTATTAAAAATGAAATTGTGAAATTCACAGGTAAATGGATGGAGCTAGAAAAAACAATCCTGATTGAGGTAGCCCAACCCCCCAAACATAAACAGTGGTGTTACACTGGGTGTTAGATGACAAGTCTTCAATAAGCAGGCAACAATCAATATAACAGAAGCTAGGTATAGAGAAAGGGACTAGGAAGGACAGATAGATTTCCCTAAAAAAAGAGAAATAGAATAGATAGCTATGGATGGGTGGTGTGTGGAGAGAGTGAGAGAGAGAGAGAGAGAGAGAGAGAGAGAGAGAGAGAGAGAGAGAGAGGAATGGGAGGATCAAACCTGTAGAGGAAAGAAGAGGGGATAAGTTAGGGAATATGGGGAAGGACAGCTAAAACTAAAAGCCATTTGAGGGGTTGTATGGAAACCTACTACAGTAGAAGTTCATATATATATATATGAAAAAATCTAAATGGAATCACCAAATAATGAGGGAGACAAAGCTCAAATTACACATTTTTCAGCACCAAATGAAGCCCCCAATGCTGGGGGTGGGTTACATCTAGTAAAGTTGTTGGCAAAAGAAGCCCCATTGGAACCCCCAAACAAACCAGACTATTGCCAAAGCTATTGGTTGCTTTCCACAAACTGATGGTAAGGTCCTATTGCTGAAGGCAAACACCTACATAACTCATTGAACATAGAAAAAAACAAGCTGGTGCCTTCACTCTTGTTAACTAGTGTTCTTGATACTAGCAGGTACTCAGCACATTACCAGAGGAGATAAACATCAATCTAGCTACAAACCTTAATCTACAATGGTGACCTTCCTGCAAGATACACCAGTGTAATAGTGGCATAAATGTTGTAGGAGTAACCAACCACTATTTAAGGGCCACTGCATGAGATAGAACCCATACTTGACACTGTTCGGGTGGCCAAGAATCTGAGATTAAGTAGGCCATGGGTACTACAAAATTAAATACTACTGCTCTTCTAAAGGAATGTAGCAATAAAATGACTCCTAAAGCGTATAATGACTCCTAAAGTGCTATACTCAGAGATATACTCAGTGTCTTGCTTAGCTATCCTCCTGCAATAGATGGGGAAAAAATACACAGATCCACAACTAGATAAGGCAGAGAATGAGAGATCTTGGAGCACTCAGTCCTAAATGGGATGTCTCTGTCAAATCTCTCGCCTCGGGGCTCAGGGAACTTTGTAGAAGAAGAGGCAGAAAGAATGTAAGAGCTAGTAAGAACGGAAGACATTAAGGAAACAAGGTCTTCTAGAGGCAACAGAGCTGGTCCATAAATGAACTCACATAGACTATGGCAGCATGCACAGGGCCTGCACAGGTGTAAGCCAGATCGGGTCCCAGCACTTAGAGGGAGAAGTATACAAAAGCCTCCATCCTTAACCTAGAAGCTACCTCCAACTGAAAACTACTCACAAAGGAAATACTAGTTTTCTTCAACAGAGTCTCACTGGCTATATAAATCACATTTATGTGGAGGTCCCATGCCCATCAGTAGATGACCCAAAACAAAACTAAATCAATGGTATTTTTGGAGGCTTTTTGTCACATTATGCTTTGTTTGGGTTGTTTTTTGTTTGTTTGTTTTTAAACCTCTCAGAGTTTTTACTTATATACTATGGCTTCCAATCTTGTGTTTTTATGGAATTCCCCCCACCGCATGTGTGTGAGGTGTGTGTGTTTCTGTGTGTGCGTGTGCATGTGCGTGTGTGTGTGTGTGTGTGTGTGTGTGTGTGTGTGTGTGTGTGTTTCTTGTGCTTTTTCTTTGGTTTTTTTTTCTGTTTGTTTTGTCCTAGTCTATTTGTTTTGTTTATTTGTTTTAGTTGACTGCTTTCTTCTTTTAAAAGATGTATTTATTTGTTTATTATGCATACAATGTGCTGCTGGCATGTATGCCTACATGCCAGAAGAGGGCACTGGATCTCATTATAGATGATTGTGAGCCACCATATGGTTGCTGAGAATTGAACTCAGGACCTCTGGAAGAGCAGCCAGTGCTCTTAACCTCTCAGTCATCTCTCCAACCCCTTCCTGTTTGTTTTCTAATGACAGAGAGAGAGAGAAAGAAAGGGTGTGAATTTGAGTGGGTGAGGAGGTAGGATAAATCTGGGAGACACTGGGAGAGGGAAATCCATGGCCAGAAAGAAATCTATTTTCAATTTAAAAATAATAATAAAGAAAAGATTACAAAGAAATGTATCCAAGTGTTCATGTTTAATAGTCCTCTGAGTACCAGTAAAATGAATGGGAAGTGATTGCAAATTGTATAGACACTTCTGAAATGTTACAATATCAAGGATATAAAGGAAGTATAAAATGCTTACAGATAAAAAGTAGGTCATGTACAAATAATTAAGAACCATACTACCATCAACAAACCAAAGTGCTATTAGACTGTGCTGAAAAGCATTCAAGCTCCTGTTGGAAAAATAATGTATTCAATTCTTCTACACTAACATTAATCGATGTAAGAATTTTATATGATGTTAAACTAATAATAAGTCTGAGATAAATTAAACACATTCTAATCATAAAAAGACTTGGAGAGTGAACCTCTCAGCATTATTTCTATAGAAATTATCCAAGGCTATTCCACAATAAAAGAATAAAAACCAATAGGAGAATAGTGTAAAAAGACAGTATAAAAGTAAAATTAATCCTGACATGCAAGTAAAATGAAATGCAAAGCTCAGAGTTACATAATGGGTTGAGAAAGCCCACCTAGAAAAAAAAATCAGAAATCCAAAATGACTCCAAGAAGAGTATACTCAGGAAACACTGGCATGGGATGGGAGGGTACAGTGTCTGTGACATGGTGTGTCTCAGCAAGAAAAGAAAAATGAATGATTGATATCTTCTTTATACCAATACCTACTACCCCTCTAACTATCCCTACAATCCCTCAAATGCATCTGTCTCTCAACTTCATATCCTCTTTTGAAAATTATTATTATCATCATCACCACAAGCCCATTGAGTTTGGTTAGTACCACCCATATGCACATGAATGTGGCAGGGCCTGGGCAACCTGCTAGTATCCACCTCTCAACCAAAGTGACTCTTCCTCCCTCACAGCTATCAACTGACAATAGGTCCTCAGCTAGGCGTGGGGCCTGAAGAACACCTCCCCCACCTATACCAGAAGTTTGGCTGGCTTCACATCATACAGGTCTCACACAGGCACCAATAGCTGCTGTGGGCTCATGAATGTAAAAGCCACATCATGTCCGGAGGACAGCATTTCACAGTATTCCTCCTCATCTGCTTTCATTCTTTCTGCCCTCTCTTCTAGAAAGTTCCCTGAGAATCGAGCACTCTGAGTCACTTATTTTCAGCACTTTGAAGTTATGAGTCTCTATTTACTGCCCACTGTAATAAAAAGTAAACGATAAATTCTTTAAGTTTATATTTGCAAGTGTTCATGTTCCTGCAGATAACTAAGGTGCTGTGCTGTGGATGATTGATTGATAAATAAAACACTGATTGGCCAGTAGCCAGGAAGGAAGTATAGGTGGGACTAACAGAGAGAAGAATTGAGGGAACAGGAAGGCAGGAGGGGACACTGCCAGCTGCCACCAGGACATCTTTCTAGTCTTGTGGGTTAATTTTGTTTTGAGTTGCCCACGAATTTAACATCTGTTTCACATAGGGTGAATGCACACCATATGAAAATGACTGCTTCTTGAAATCTCTTCAAAACTAACACTTCTACAGGATTCCAGTCAATTTTTACATGGTCTTGGGGATGTTTATCATCTGGTGGCCATTCTTATATGGTAACCGGATAAACTGAAGTTCGTTTTCTAATAACCTTGGACCGTTCCCCTTTCATTTTATAATGCAATGGTGTGGTAAGTTCTGCTCTAAATTCCTCTGACTGTGTCTGAAGAGGTCTTTCGAAGGCTTGTATCTTATCAGTAGTAAGTCTTTCTACAACTTACATCTTATCAATAGTAAATCTTTCTAAGGTTTGTATCTTATCAGTCAAATTTTCATATTTGTCACAATTATCAGACCATTTTTAAGGATAAAATATGAATACCAAGCTGATAGTAATTAAAATCGGTATTATGTTGATCCCAGCTAAGTGGTTTATCCCTTCATTTATTTTTTCCATTTGCAAGTAACTCCCTGCATTGAGGTATTTCTGATTCTTAACATGGGAAAGATTCTCCCCCCTCCTTTTTTTTAAACCTAATTCCCCTTTAAGAATTCCCAGGCAGGACTGGAGAAAACTCCAGCTACAAAAGTTGAAGGGGAATGGAGTGGGCAGCATTTGGGGCATCCTTCCTGACTGCCCTGTGGTGACTCTAGCTTAGTTCTGCAGCTGATTCTGTAATCTCTAAAGGTTGATCTGGGTTACCAACTTGACTAGATTTACAATCACCTAGGAGACTGTGAGGTACCTGAGTGAGGAAATGCTCATCAGAGCATTTCCAGAGAGAGTGAAGTGAGGGGAAAGACCACTCCTGGATGGGGGTGGCATCATGTCACAGACTGAGACCCAGACAGGGGAAGGTGGGGAGCACAGTGGAGCCCAGGCGTTCATCTTTCTCTCTCCTTCCTATCTGCCAGAGGAAGTGCTGCTCCTCTGTGCTTTTCTGTCATGGTGGAGCGGACCCTCTGGAATGGTGGACAGAAGAAACCCTTCCTGCTTTAAGGCTGTTTTTTCTCCCAGTCTGGTATTTTGTCAGAGTAATGTGAACGGTGACCAATAGGTAATGGTGCTGCAATCCCTATCTAGGGCTCAGAGTATGTATTTGGTATTAGCCAAGTGAACGAATTAATGTGTGTGTGTGTGTGTGTGTGTGTGTGTGTGTGTGTGTGTGTGTGTGTAGCACATGCTGGTGACTCACCAGACACTTCATATGAGGTGTCTTATGAAGACATCTTGCTTCACAATGCCACCCTCTGTCAATAACAGCCATAGACTCATAATAAACACCTTTGGCTGAGATCTCAGCAAGGGTCTGAGGGCAAATAGCTATTTGGGAGGTACTGGAGTGGGAGAAAGAGCAGGCCAGCAAGCAGGTAGCATTCTGGATGACAGGGCTCAATCCTGCTAGGGACTCATAGATATGATGTGGAATATTCATTGGACCATCTCTCCATCTGGAAGTCAAGGAGGGGAAAATGCTGACCCACAAGCCACCACCCTACTTGGCTGACAGCTGACTCTAGTAAGCTGACCCTTCCCCCCACACACTCTGTTCCACACCTTCCCACCTCCAGCCCTCCTGCCCACAGTGAAGGGGTGTGCTTCCTCAGCCACGGTGTCTAAGCATATGCACCTAGAGAGGAAGCCAAAGCGAATAAACTGATAAGGAGTAAGGTGGATGTTTGCAACAGATACCCTGTGCCAGGCCCATGGATCACTAGAAGGAATCGAGAAATGAGCTAGCTGACTAACAACATAAACAAAGGCCAATGTTCCTGGGGTGTAAGGGACCGAGAATGATGACATGAAAAGGGGCCCTGGAAGATAGGCAGAAAGGACATTCTTGTAAGCAAACAGGCTGCATGGCAATGGGAAGGATTAAAATTTACAAAGAATACAGATACAAGGGTGTGTAAAGAGCAAAATCCAGTCTCAGAAGCTCAAGGAAGTCAGAAACTCAGTATGGGAAGGAAAGGCTTTTAGGAACTCTGGGTGGGGGGGAGCATGGAATATGCAGACCAAGGGTCATTCTTTTTGTTTCACACAGGCTTGGCTGAGCTCTAACTGAAGTTTAGATTTAGTCTTCCTACCCAGAGTGTGTGAAGAAAGAAAAGCAGGGGGAAATCTGGCAAAGGGAAACGGAGAAAGTTGAGTCTGCGTAGCCAGCCCAGGAAAAGACAAAATGCCTGCCAACACACTTATCAGAGGCTCTTGCAAAGGAAGCTGGTGACTGGGGAAAAGGCTCGGTGGGGAGAGAGCTTGCTGCGCACGTGTGGGGGTCCTTAGCAACCCGTGCCCGCTGCGCTTATAACCCCGGCGAGTGGAGACAGGCAGACTCCAGGCGCTCTGTCCAGGCAGTCAAGCCAGAATGGCGTGCTCTGGGCTCGAGGAGAGACCGTGTCTTAAAAAGGGACAGTTAAGGCAGCCCACACATGTTTAATTCCAGCACTCAGGAGGCAGAAGCAGGGGGATTTCAGTAAGTTTGAGGAGAGCCTGGTCTACATAGAGAGTGTCAGGTGAGTTTCAGCCAAGCCAGAATATAAATAAATAAATAAATAAATAAATAAATAAATAAATAAATAAATAAAAGATAGATAAATAGATAAATAAGTAAGTAAATGAATAAATAAATAGATAAATAAATAAATAGATAAATAAATAAATAAATAAAAGATAAGTAAGTAAATGAATGAATGAATAAATAAATAAATAAATAAATAAATAAATAAATAAATAATAAATAAATGGAGAGTGATTGAGAAAGATAGCCAATGTCAACTGCTAACCTCCACACATTTGTGTACAGGCAAGTTCATCCCCTCCCCTCTCTCTCTCTTTCTCTCTCTCTCTCTCTCTCTCTCTCTCTCACACACACACACACACACACAACTCTGGCTAGATGTGTTGAGTTGTTCAGAGGAGAGGACGGTGACTGGAGACCATCTTTGTCCTCAGAACCCCCTTGACGTCATCTGTGCTGTCTTGACCTTCATCTTAGATGTGAGTGGGTGGTTCCCCTTTGATAATCCTGGGAGACTAACTGGACCCACAATTCATCCAAGCCCCCCTAGTTCCCTCTGAGAGGGAGTGCTTTGCCTAGGCTCTCCTACCCGAAGGTGAATAAGCAGCTGCCTTATTTCTCAAGCAGCTTAGACCAGGGAGGGGAACACCATGTGTGGATGGTTTGTACACTGACTCATCTAAAGGCACAGAGTGGTTTAGATGGGGATGCCAAGCCCTTATTATTACAAATCCATGGGCACTGAACCACTCAGAAAAATCTCCAGACACATTTCTATCTGCTGATCCCTTCATGCCTGTTGACAAATATCTTTAATTACGGACAGTAGAAAAGAGTACTGCTGAATCCATAAAAATGGTATTTATAATATTAATCACTACTAACTTCCATCAACTACTAAGAAGTACCAGCTACAGTACTGTACATCTGCTCCACTTATCTGCCTACATAAATAAGCCAGCCACTGTGAAATTAAGTGGCTTTTAAAATATATCATTTCTTTAGCTCATGAATCTGAGAGTGAATCCTGGCCAGTGGAGACACCATCTTTGCTTGCCTGGTATCAGCAGAGGCAGCCACAGTGGAAACCAAGGGGCTCGTTTTCAGGATTAGCAGGACCTATAGATGGTGAGCTAGTGCTGCCTGGGAGCTTACTGACTCAGTTCCTGCCCCACAGCCTCTCCAAAAGCCACTTGGGTAGACCATGGTCTTGACTTCCAAAGCCGATGAGTGGCTACCTAGGAACCACCTCCTCTTTGGTGGTCTTTTCTCCGATGCCATACATGCTCATTTCCATCACACACGTGAGCTAAGATTGGAAGGGCAGGAGCACAGAGTTCCTCTGTTGGTGGGAATAGCATGGAAATCACACTGTAGGATTCAGTGGGACTTGGAGCAGGGTCAGAACCACCTTTGGAAAACCTAATGCTACAGAGAAGCACTGCTAGCTACCGCCATTCTTGCTCATGGCAGTGATAGCCTTCAAAATTTCACGGTCATTGCCTCCTCTTTTACCCAAAAGAAGACCAGGCCCACACTCAAGCACTACTACGTGACCAACTTCAACACTAGTCTCTGGCACCCTCAATGTCTTTCAGGCTCTACCATCTCACCACTCACAAAGCTCTAGAAGCATTGGGATTAGAACAGCAGCATCATTGAGCCCTAGGTCTGAGTAAGATCTCTCTATCTCATCGTTTCTCAGTTATTTTTCCATTTTTGTTTGTTTGGTTCATTGTTTGAGACAAGGTCTCACTACTCAAGCCAAGATGTCTTCAAATTCAAAATCCTCCTACCTCAGCTACTTCAGTGCTGGAATTTCTAGTGTGCACAAAGAAAGAAACCCAGCTTCACTTGCCTCTGATGTAGAAAGCATTTGGGAGGCTGAGGCAAGAAGATGAAGAGTCCAAGACCAGCCTGTACTTTATAGCAACATACAGTCTCACAAACAAGCTTGTACTCGGGCCTTTTAATTGTTAAATGAGAACAGGGCTATAAAAAGTTATCTGGTACACAGACCAATAGATGATCATAAATATTTGAGGACACCGGGTTTCAGGTGCTTTGCATCCATGTAACATTTGGTTAGATGCTTGTAGTGATCACCATTCTTCTGATTCCCAACAGATCTCACCTACATCAGTTGGGTTTACATTGGACTGCTGGTTAGAGGCCTAAAATAACGGTGCTTCAAAGAACTAACAGTTTATTTCCTCTCCTATTAATGCTAGCAGATATTCCAGGGTGAGTTTGGTGTCTCACCACATAATCAGTACCTACCTCTTGTGTCTTTTATTCATTCCTCCATAACCCACAGTTTCTACTTTAAACCATCTCCTAGTCACAAAATGGCGCTGAAACCCATTCATTGTAGTTAAGCTCAATGCCAAAAAAAAAAGAGCAGAGAAAACAAAAAAGCAACTCCCGTTGAAAACCCCTTTTAAAGATCTTCTCCAGGGCTGGCAAGATGGCTCAGTGGGCAAAGGTGTTGCCATCAATCCTGATGGGGTTGGACACCAGACACTTGCATGATAAAAGAAGAAAACTGACTCCCAAAAGTTGACTCTGACTCCCACTCACGCACCACGGTAAGCATTAGCACGCTTACACACAAAGAAAGGGGTGAGGGTGGGAGAAGAGTGGTTTAAATTTTTTGAAGATCTTTTCCCAAAAGTTCCACCCAAGAAATTTCTTTAGTGTCCCTGGCCAGTTTTCTCTACAAGGGTGCCTGGAAGATGTTTTATCCTTTGAATGGGCATCATTAGTGTCTCTGTTGATGACACAGAGAGCCTGAGTGGCTGCTGTGGGGGACTTCTACACTCTATTAATGCATCATTCCCCCTAAGTGTTGTTCTGGCTCTTATCTCCCCATTGTTGGTGCATTAAAAACCACTCCAAAACTTTGGGATTTAAGACAACTGCTATTTCTCTTCTCACAAACCCACACTTGGAGCAGGGCTTGGCAAGAGTGACTCCTCTTTGTATCATGCGCAGCCACTGGGTCAGCTCAGTGGAGACTGGGGGTGGCTCACTACCCAGGCTGAAAGCTCAGCAGGTTACAGGCAAAGTGCCCTGTCTCATCACCACGAACCTAGGCTTCCTTTAAACATGACAACTGACCTCCCAGGGCACAGGTTTTGACAGACAGACAGATATCAATTCCATGGCTTTTTATGACCTAGCCTTGCAAATCATATAATATTGCTTTCACCATACTCAATTCCTTGAGGTCACCACATAGCCCCAAGTGCAGAGATTCAGTGGCTACCTCTTGGTAGAGCTGACAAAATTCTGGAAGAACATGTGACATGTAAAATATTGCTACATCCATTTTCAGTATACCTAATTTCCTGTGTTCAAAATAAACATAATAAATTACGGAGATAAATTTCTCCTGCTGTAGGCCATCTCAAGGTTTCAATGGAGTAACTCAGTGAATTAACCCATCTCCACCCTCAATGTGCACTATGAGAACATCCTAAGATTAATTTCAAATTTTCTCTCTCTGTGTGCATGTGCACATGTGTGTATGCAGGTGTACATATGCCCATGCATGTAGAGCCCAGAGAACAATATCAATGTTGTTCCTCAGGCACTGTCTACCCTTTTCTTTGAGACAGTATTTTTCTCTGGCCTGGAACTCACCAATTAGGTTAGGCTAATGGACCAGCAATCCTCAAGGATCCACCTGTCTCTGCCTCCCAAGCATCACACCTATATTTTTTTACATAGATTTTGGGAATGAAACTCAGGTCCTCAGGCTTGCAAGGCAAACACTTTGTTGATCAAGCCCTCTCCCTGACCCAAGATCCATTTACATTTTAAGGCTATAACCCAACCTCAATCATTGCTTATTTTCAGATGAGCTCCATATGGGAACTGGCTGTGGTTTGGCCTAGTTCACAATCAAAACTCATGGGACAAGTGGTCTGAACTGAAGCTGCAACAGATACAGGAAGTGGAAGTCTCCCCAGGAAGGTATGGCATAGGACTGTGTTATGTAGCACTTTCCTCCTAACTGAAATATTGCATCCAGGAGGGAGTGGTGGAGATTCCTGAGACCCAGAAAGTCTATATAAACTTCATGTGTCTGGGAAAGCCAAAATATGCCAGATTCACCAGATCACCAGATTTCCTCTCAGGGCTTATATATAGTAGCAAAAACAACTGTTAGGGGAGGCTCTAACTTCCAAAAAGCAGCAGAGAGGAGACAGCTTGGCCTGCAAGTTTTACAGAGAGCACCAGGGCTTCATCTCCTACAGCCATCACCTGTGTCAGAGTAGGATTTTCCATGATGCCGCTCAGCTACATTGGAGTCAGCCCTGCTCCTGTTCACAACCCCAGAAGAAACTCAGTGGTCCATCAAGTTGGATTTTGGTGCAATCAATACTTTATCTGTTGTGGATTACCTTTCCGGGATGAGTAATGTGTGCACATGCACGTGCACGTTTGTGCATTTGTGGTGGGGGTGGGGGTTGTCCCAAGGAAATGTCTCTTACACAACACAATGGCCAACATTCAATAGGAAGGTGAAAGGTTCAGGTAGACAGAGGGGGCTGCCTAATGCCCACTCCCTTATTCTTCTACTCCACAAAGATTTCCAGGGGGTCCCCCCTGATTAAGACAGAGCCTGCAATCAGTAATCAGTGTTCAGTCAACTGGTTGGAAAAATGAACATCAAAGATCTTTAAATTCATCACTTTTTCACAAAAGCATTATGTGCACTTTTTAAATGCACTTTGCTGTGGCAAATAACATTTACACATACTCTTTTAGTATACACATGAAACAATTTTCACTTGGGGTAAACCTCAGTTGGTGGAGTGTTTGCTAAGCACAAAGTCCTAAGTTTGATGCCCAACATTAAATAAACAAGAAATAGTAGTGGCACATGCCTATAATCTCAGCACTCTGGAGGTGGAGGCAAGAGGATCAGAAATTCATTGTCATCTTTGGCTATATAGTAAGTTCAGGGTCAGCCTGGGCTACATAAGACCTTATCTAATAATTTAAAAACACACTTGTGTAATGAAGTCTGATGTATTCTATTTTCCTCTTCTTTGTCCTAGTCTACTTAATTAGTTTACAGGTCAATACTGACCACAATCCACTAACTTCACAAGCTACTAACAACAAGAAGTATCACTGGAAAACAGGCAAGCTGGAGGTCTTTCACCACCTTTTTTGTTTCTTGTAACAAAACTGAAAACCACTCTCCCCTGCCTCCTTCCAGTTGCTAGAGAATGATACATCCCCACCACTAAAGACAAGCCAGGGAACTAAGTGATGAGACCTGAAAACTCCACAGTTCTCTCCAGCTAAATGGAAACATTGAATTGCTTCCTGAACACAAGAAGAAAGAGCCTTCTAATAAATTTGGAAGATGGAACTCAAGTAGTCATCATTGCTTCCTCCTCAAACCCTCTAAAATGGTTTTTACATGGAGGCAGGGAGATTAAAAGATCTAAGGAGAATCAGAGAGTGGATGCCAACAATAGAATCCAGGTCAGCAGGGTAGGGTGGGAGTTGAAGGGACAGTAGAGAATTGCAGATTTACTGACCCCTGAACACCTGATATTCTGCCCAGTAACAGGACCACAGAACCCATGAGGTCTGGAGCTTCTGAGATAGGACCACAAATGCACCAGACAACAGCAGACTACAGTAGCACTCTCCCACAAAGTTGCCTCTTCCCCACCTTGCAGAAGCCTGAGATTCACCCTTGGGAAGGTTAAAATGGATGGTGTTGGACCTAGGAAACAGCAGGTTTAAGGTAGGCTGAGACTTATCCAACAGACAGTAAAAATTCTGCATTGTACATTGGAGCCCTCAAACTACACTAGACTTACTGACTACTAAACATAGCCTCCAAAATGAAATTATCACAAATATTTTTGGAGAAATTAAGAGAAGCTGGTACATTAGTGATCAAAATAAGTATCATATGTAAAAGGAATAATCAGAGAACATAAAGGAAGAATTAAAATATGATAGTAAAACCAGAAACGGGTTGGCAACCTCTTTTAAAAAATGAGAGAGAACTAAATAAAAAAATACCTTTAAAGTAAGTTCAAAAAGTTCTATAGCCTACAATGAGAGTTAAAAATCAAAAAGCAGAGGGAATTAAATTATTCATTAAAAATGATAAATATCCAAATAAAGTTTACCAGAACTGAAAGATATGAATTGGGGCATTCTCAGCAGATGCCCACATACAGGTGGATGCAGAATTTCTGTTATGGACCCAGGTAGTTGCTGTCAAAATGGTCAAGTTCACCAAGCCCAGAAAAGTAATACTAGTCTAAACATAAAGTTGTCATCATAAAGAACATGGTCGATGGCTTCTCTATGTCCCCTACAGCAAAGTGCTGATGGCTGGAATTGACACAAAATGATATGCAAGAAAAAAAATTAGAAAGGTGTCAAAGATCCATTATTCAGTGAACATTTGTAACTGTAGTCACCTCCTGGCCACAAAGTTCTCTGTGCATATCCCTTTGAATAAGATTGTCACTGATAAGAATGTCTTGAGAGACTGTGCTCTCAAAGCAAGGCCCAATAGAAAGTCAACATCACATTCAAAGAGAAAAAAATAAGTCTTATAAACAAAACTAAACAAACAAAAACCCAAAAGAGATATAAAAAAAATTACCAAAACAAGTTGTTCTAAAAGCTTTGGTTTTGAATGGTTTTCTTATTTTAGTCATTAAAATATATTATGAAGGTAAAACTAGATCCATGCCAAGACATGCTAATTCCAAGGCACTAATGACAAAGAGAAACCCACAGACACAAAGTTTCATATATGATCAAGTGTTCTGGTAGTTTGAATGTAATTGTCCCGCATAATCTCATAGAGAGTGGCACTATTAGGAGTTGTGGCTTTGTTGGAATGGGTACGGCCTTGTTAGAGGAAGTATGTCACTGTGGGGGAAGGCTTTGAGGTTTCCTATTTTCAGGATAACACCCAGTGTATCTCAGTTGATTTCCTGTTGCCAACAAGAGGTAGACTCTCAGCTACTCCTCCAGCAGCACGTCTGCTTGCGTGCCACCATGCTCCCTGCCATGATGATAATGGGCTGAACCTCTGAATGTAAGCAAGCCCCCTCAATTAAATGTTTTCCTTATAACAGTTGCCATGATCATGATGTCTCTTCACAGCAATAGTAATCCTCACTAATATAGGTGTCAACATGACTGTAAAGTTCTCAGCAGCAACACCAAAGCTGAAAAAAGTGTTCTCAAGCTGGAATCAGCCAGGGCAGAAAGAAGAAACTAACTGCCAACAAGCCTGTTAAGAAGATATGACTGAAATGCAGTTGGGGCCTTAACCCAGGTGATACGAGAATGAAATGGGGAATACTGGGTGTGGAAGGTGCATGCAGAAAGGGTAGCAGGAAGATGGGGGAGAGGAAGAGGTTGAGGGACAATCAATCAAAACATATTAAAATGCCATAAGAAAAGCTGTTACTTGGTATCATAGTTAAATTTTTAAATTCTAATTTTTAAAGAAAAGGGGACTCAACCTATTCTAAAAGCAGATACTCCTCTGACAGGGGTTAAGAAAGCTACCAAAATGACAGCTGCACATAACCCTACAGAGGCCACCTGGTTGTGGAACAGGAAAGGGCAACAATCTAGTCTCTAAGGACTCAACTGACAGATTCCTGAAGCATTTGAATACTTTAAGAAACAGGATTCTTGAATAAAGCCTCAATAAGTAATTGATATTTTTTTTTAAAATAATGAGGAAATGTTTCTATAAAGAGACTATTATGAACTCCAGAGAAATGCTGCTCAGGATAGGAAATATAAAAGTGTTCCATACAGGCTTAGCATGGCTGTGAGAAGCACCAACTAGAGTCACACCAATGCCCACATTTCACATGGACCCAGGTAGAAGATGGATAAACTATGCATGTGTAAGTCTTTTCAAGCTTAAACCTCTACAGCATAAAGTCCATATGCAATATGTAAAAGTGAAAATAACAGTAAATTTAGTTCCTTTAGTGAGGGGATAAGGGCAGAGACACTGATTGCTTTATACCCAGACTTATGAGATACATGACTTTATTTTTAAAAACAGTATACCTATATTTTAAGATTATTTATATGCTTGTTGCAGAATATTTGTACACTGTGAAGATTTGTCTTTGCCAACATGCCTTTTGAATGGTTTAATAAAGAGCTGAATGGCCAATAGTTGGACAGGAGAGGATAGGTGGGATTTCTAGAGAGAGAGAGAGAGAAACTAGGAAGAGAATCTAGGCATGAGATTTCACCAGAAGACTGGGAGCAAGTTGGATGAGCTGTACTAAGAAGAGGTAACTGAGCCATGTGGCAGAGTGTAAATGAATAGAAACAGGTTAATGTGAGTTATAAGAGCTTGTTGGGGATAAGCCTAAGCTAAAGACTAAATTTTCATAATTAATTGCTGGGGATGTCTTTCTGTATGTTGTGAATGTGTGTTGCTCTGATTTGATTGATAAATAAAATGCTGATTGGCCAGTAGCCAGGCAGGAAGTATAGTATAGGTGGGACAAGCAGGGAACAGAAAGGCTGAGTCAGGAGTCGCCAGCCAGACACAGAGAAAGCAAGATGTGAAGGCAGAACTGAGAAAAGGCCAAGCCATGTGGCTAAACATAAATAAGAATTATGGGTTAATTTAAGTGTAAGAGCTAGTCAATAGTTAGCCTGAACTAATGACCAAGCAATTTCAATTAATTTAAGCCTCTGTGTGTTTACTTGGGTCCAAGTAGCCACAGGGCCATGGTAGCTGGGCAGGACCAGGAAAACTTCAGCTATAATTAATAATAAGTCTCAGATTATTATTTGTGGGCTGGCAGTCCCAATGAAAAGGTACTACTACTAATGGCACCCAACATGGGGCACATAAATCTACCTAGGGCCTGAAAAAGCTGGAAAAAAAGTTCTGAGTAGGCTCAGTGCTCGTGGCATACAGAGGCATGTCTCTTTTAAGAGGCCTTGCTACTGAACACTTGAATGGAGTTTATAAACACCTAGCAGCGTGCTACTTGGTGGCAGGAGACTAGATAGAAATGCCTATCATACTGGGAAGGGGGAACTGGACCTGCCTGGACTGAGTCTATCGGGTCGATGCCAGTCCTTGGGGGAGACTTGATCTGGAGGAGGTGGGAATGGAGGTGTGCTGGGGGGAAGAGGAGGGCGGGAGGGAGAGAGCGGGGAATCTGTGGCTGTTGTGTAGAGCTGAATAGTATTGTAAAATAAATAATAATAATAATAATAATAATAATAATAATAATAATAATAAAAGAAATGCCTACCATAGTGTGGACCCAGAAAATTGCCAGAGCTGGGCCAGATAAACCAGCTCCAGCCCAGGCCTGCCATCATGAGGCATTGCTCTAACCAACCTGAAGGTGAAGAGCCAGCCACCAGGCTTAGTTCAAGGTTTGGCTCACATGTCAGAGAACACTGCAAGTGTGGGGCTGCAGGGCTTAGGAAAGTCAGATCCAGGCTGCCAAAAAAAAAAACTCTGAGAAAGTTACAGTGTGCTTAAAAGTGTGCTTAGATGCTGAAGAAAGAAAAGAAAAATGGGTGTCGACAGTCATAGAAAAATAAATAAATAAATAGTTCAAAAAATAATAAAGTCTTTAAAGAGATAGGAAAGTAATATAAAAGGAAAAGTCATATAAAGATGGGAAATACACAAGGTGTCTGAATCCAGTATGGTGCTTTGTTAACTTTAAATTTTTTAAATGCTAATAAGCAGAAAAAACATAGCTGCTGGGAGAGACTGAATTATGAAATCTGCTAAATTAAGCCAACCTAAATATTTTTAAAAATGTCTTAACTACTGAATGGAAGTAAGAAAATATGTTGTATGGGGGCATTGCTTTTGTTTCCACAGGAAACAAAAAACTATGGATTTCTTCAAAATTAATAAAGATCAGATTTGACCAGAGGAGACATCCTAAGGATCTTAGCTATAGACATGAGGGGAAAAGCCAATAAAGACTACAGAACAGGTGACATATATGCTGATACCTTGACAGGGGAACAGCTCTGAGACTGGATGAGACATGATAAATATTGTTGGCTACAGAGCCCTCATGACATATTATTACATGCCATCCTTTCATATGACATGGAGGAGATTTATATTATAGTTTGGTTATACAGTCCAAACAGATTTTTAAAGTTGACAGATGCCTTTTACCTGCTTAAACATAAAACAGAAAATCATCTTTAGCTGACTTATACATATTGTACATTCCATACATGTGTAAATGCAAATATGTATGTTACCTTTAAAATTTGTGTGTTTTTAGAACAAAAGGACAAGATATCAATAAAACAAGACAAACAGCCCAGGTTACCCAGCCTCTCAGAATGCCTCCGTTACAGCTGCCTCAAAATTCTACATATAGAACAACTTCAAAGCTGCTAGGTGAGATGGTCCAGCCTCATAGACTACTCTAGCTGGGACTGCAGATAAGTCCTATACTTCCCCATTACACAGAGACTGGACAACAAATGTTACAGATAGTTTTCCCAGAACTTGATCATTATCTCAATTTTCTCAGGATCCCTTAAAGATGCCATTGCCCCCAGACTACAGGAAGCAGTCTAGAGAATGATGCCCACTTTCCCAAGAGGTGGGGTAGGTGGTTTTCAGTGGTTCAGTGGATGTTTGTCATTGTTTGAGGGGGTTAATTGCAAGTTGTTACGAGTCAAGGTCAGAAAAAAAAATCTAAACAAAGCAGGTTAGATTTAAGCATCTCTTTATGAAAAGAAAAAGAGGAGATACAGTATATTGATATAAACCTAAGGTTATTTTTGTTAGAATATACTATACAAATGTTTCTACTCTTTTTTAAGGTATTGTACCTATGCAGCTCATCCTAAAATATTATATAAAGTTCTATTTTTTGAAAACTATTTAGGATAATTAAGAAATACAGGTTAGTAGTTAGTCATCTATAATAATCAAGCTTGAAGTCATGTTAGGTATGTTTTCAAGGTTAAACAGAGATATATTTTTAGATAGATAGGTCATCTTCAAACATTTCAGAGACCTACAGAATATAGCATTTAAGATGTTTTGTTAGCATAGGGCTTTTCATGACAATGAGACACGTCTGCTCCTGGAAGCACCAATTTATTTCAAAAGAGGATGGCAGGTATTGAAGAACCTCCATATGGAGTTTGCTTTCATTTGTGGCAAAATTAGCCACTGGGCAAAGAAACTTTCCTTGCCTTGACTGCTGATAATACGCTGCTGAAACTGGACAAGGAGGACACAAAAGAAAGCAACTGCTGAACTTTGTCAAGACAAGGTAGGACAGTCCTTCAAAATTCCTGCTTCAAAAAAAAGTCTGTCAGATATTGTAGGCCTGTAGGCCAAAGATAGATGCCCCAACATTGCAGAGGAACCTTGGGTGAGTGTCCAGCAGCTAGCTGTATCTGTCATTTCTATAGTTTTGGAAGTTGCCTGCTCTGCACTTCCTGTTTAATTAGGTAATATTATATTCTTCTTGGGACTCTGATGGGGTTGGAGACTAGATAGTTATAGTTACAGTTTCCTTGTTACCAAATTCAGAAAAGATGTAATTTACATAAGAGATGTAAAGTTTATAGATTGAGGAACAAAACTTGAGTTGTTTATCTAAGAAGATCTTTTAGGTCTAAAAAGATATTTTTAGGTTGGTAATACAAGTTATGATAGAAAATGGTTTAGGTATAAAACTTTGGACTCACCAAACTAGGATAAATAATAAGAGTATTTTTCCCAAGTATACCAAATACAAATGGACTTGACATTGTGAATGTAATTCTTACCTGATAGTTGTTCTTATTATATATAGTTTTACTATATTAGAGTTAAACCTTTTCCTCTTTATTTAGGCAAAGGGGGAGGGTAATGTTGCAGAATATTTGTACACTATGAAGTTGTCTTTGCCAAGGCATCTTCTGATTGCTTTAATAAAAAGCTCAATGGTCAATAACTGGGCAGATGAGGATAGGTGTGATTTCTGGAGAGAGAGAGAGAGAGAGAGAGAGAGAGAGAGAGAGAGAGAGAGAGAGGAAGAAGGAATCTAGGTGGGCAATTTTATCAGCAGACTGGGAGCAAGTCGAATGTGCTGTACTAAGAAGAGGTAACCAAGCCATGTAGCAAAATGTAGATTAAAAAAATATGGCCGGGCGGTGGTGGCGCACGCTTTTAATCCCAGCACTCGGGAGGCAGAGCCAGGCAGATCTCTGTGAGTTTGAGGCCAGCCTGGGATACCAAGTGAGTCCCAGGAAAGGCGCAAAGCTACATACACAGAGAAACCCTGTCTCAAAATATATATATATGGGTTAAGTAAATTATGAGAGCTAGTTGGGAAAAAGCCTAAGCTAAGTCCAAGCTTTCATAATTAATAGTAAGTCTCCTGGTCATTATTTGTGGGCTGGCAGGCCAAAGATAGTCTGACAAGAAAGCTTGCTACATATGCATACATTAAAACTAAAACTTTAGGACCTGGGGACATGACTTATTCTGTAATGTGCTTACTGTATCAGCATGAAAATCTAAATTTGAATTCCCATCACCCACATAAAAGCTGGGTGCAGTGGTTCACTCTATAACATCTGCACTGGGGGGTAGGGGGTGGGGATTAGAGGTAAAGACAGGTGGATCTCTTGGAATTAATTGGCCAGTCAGCTAGGTTCAGTGAGATGCCCTGTCTCTAGAACTAAAATAGAGGGGCCAGCAAATTGTCTCATAGAGTAAAGGCACTTGCCACCAATCCTAAGGACCTGAGTTCAAACCCCAAAGCCCAACCTCTG
This sequence comes from Peromyscus leucopus, assembly GCF_004664715.2. Classification (NCBI taxonomy): domain Eukaryota; kingdom Metazoa; phylum Chordata; class Mammalia; order Rodentia; family Cricetidae; genus Peromyscus; species Peromyscus leucopus. The sequence continues at coordinate 123,561,643 of NC_051066.1, read as the reverse complement.
ACTGTGCCCTATGGCAGTGTGCATGCCCTCGCAACACAAATAAATAAACAGGTATAAGTAAATAAATAAATAAATTCTAACTCCCCTTAAAATAGAGAAATGAGGTGGAACACCATGAAGAAAGACATCTGATGTTGACTTCTGGTAAACACACACACACACACACACACACACACACACACACACACAAATGACGTGCATAAATAAATCGAATTGTTTTAAACAGAAAGGAATTTGGAGGAAGGATTGTTCAAGCCAAAGGGGTCAAAGACATCACAAGAAAACCCACAGAATCAATTAACCTGGACTTGTAGGAGCTCACAGAATCTGAACTGACTACCAGGGACTAACCTAGGCCCTCTGCATATATGTGACCATTGTGTAGCTCGATCTTCTTGAAGGACTCCTAACAGTGGGAGCAGGAGCTGTCCCTAATGCTTTGGCTGGCTCTTAGGAACCTATTTCTCATACTGGGATGCCTTGCCCAGCCTAAATACAAGGGGAGGTGCTTAGTTTTACCACAACTTGATGTGCCATGTTTTGTTGATGTCCATGGGAGGCCTGGCCTTTTCTGAACAGAAATGGAGGAGGAGTGGATGGGGGTGTGGAGGAGGGAAAGGAAACTGCAGTTAGGATGTAAAATAATAAATAAATTTAATTATTTTAAAAAAAAATAGAAGGGAATTTAAGCATACAAAGAAGAGTAAAGACAGTTTTCTAAAAATCTTCCCCAGAGAGATCCAGCCAACTGTTTATGTTCATTTGTTCTCTTCTCTGGGCATAGTTAAGCCTGAACAGGAGCACATTAAATCATATTTTGAAAACCTCCTCCCCTCAAAGGACAATGTCCTTGTCAATACATGTGAGCAGGCTCAGAAACCTAGTTGTGAGGACCATATTAACAATGGCTGAGCAGAGCTGTTTGGAACATTAAATGCTTAGAGGCGCTGAATGTGGAATCACTATGCAAATTATAAAGCAAGATAAGTAGTGTTGGTTATAGCTATAATTATAGCTTAAAAATATAGAAAATTTGATCAGAAGCCAAAGTGCTTGATTAAGCATCATACTCCACGATCAACAGATATCTCATTCATCACACCCAGAGATCACAGGAAACACGGGCAGAGCTGGAGTGTTTGCAGTACACCTGAAGCACAATGTGCCATGCATTATTTAGAGCCAGGAGGAACATCTCAACAGATGTTCCATATAATGGCTGTTTGTCATAGATATTATCTCTCCTCTCTCTGGAAACATGTACTCATGTTCATAGAAGCCCCTCTCCGCTTCCATGAACTGTATAATGATGGAAATGATTCCTTAAAGTTCAGCTGCTGAAGCACATTGTGTCAACTGGAAAGCTGACAGAACCAAAGCTTTGGGCTGACTCGCCCACACGTGGGCAATGGGTGCACAGAACAGAGTCCGACCTGGCTCAGCAACTTGTGAGCTGTCCTTCTATCTCCAGGAAACGCAGTTTCCCAACCACTAAAACAGTATAAACAGGACTTCTTGTCCACATTCATTTTATAGAGAAGACATGCATAATATGCCACATGTCCAGACTCTTGGAGGCATTTTCTAAACTGAATGCTGTTATTTCCAATATATTTATGTGAAAGAGATGCCCAAATCAGCTTCCTTTATTTCTCATGCTTTCTGTCTGTTACTGAGTTTTCTTTCAGCTGAAGTAACGACAAGCATTCAGTCCTGACTCTTCAACAGAATCTGAACTTGTCCTACGTTACTTCCAAAAGTCTCTCTGCCCAGTGGCATCTGGCAGGGCTGGTAGCTCTGTACCCAGCCTGGGTTGGAATCAGGGCTCTGCAAGCTTAGATTCAGAGGCCTTGAGCACTTTGCTTGATATCCTGACATTGTTTCCTTATCTGCAAAATGAAGGTAATAATATGCAAGTCAGAACATTGCTACAAATGTACCCTGAAGTGATATTGCAAAGTCTCTAACACAGGTGCCTCTATAATTTTAAGTGATGGGTCATAGTTTCACTACAGGACTCTCCCACATCCTCTTAATCTCTCTCACTAACAAAATGATCTCACTCCATGGATTTCTCTAATGGAAATGCACAAAATGTAGGTATCATTTGTAATAACAAGTGTGTTTACAACCAAAGAAAGTAACAGAGGCCTCACATGTCAATGTCCTGACACACTGTATTCAGACTTTCTCTTGACGATGAAGAGTTTTAAGTCAAAAGAGTTCAGATAGCAAATGGTTTTTATGTTAAGCCAAATTAACCAAAAGCAAAGAAGCAGAAAAGAATAAAGAGTTTGCAAACCTGAAAATCCAGCTTTCGTTTGCCTCTAGTTCATCAGGTGGCCTTAGGCAAATCGGGTCTTTGTTTGGGACATGGTAGTGTCTCTCTATCCAGGTCCTCATTCGGCATTTTCCTGGAGGTCTTAGACAATGCAATGACAAGGGGAAGGAAAATATCATGACAAAATATATTGTATGAAAAGAAAGTTTTTAAGTAAGAAAACAAAAGAAGTAAAAGGTGTAAGAATACCAAGTGATAGGTTAATATTGTATCTATTTGCAGACACTATGATTATCTGCATGGAAAATTCTAAGAGGTTTGCAGACAATTATATTTAATGAAAGAGTGCAATAAGATTTCTGTATGCCAGATAAATACACAAGAAATTAGTAGTGTTCTCTTTACTAACAATAAATTACAAATTACATTAGAATTAGAAAATATTTTTTTTCTGTAGTAAAGCACTGCAAAATGTTCTGGGAAAAATTAACTTAACAAGAAGTACATAAAGCCTTCCTGGGAAAAAATAAAATGTTAATAAAAGACATGAAATTGAGGAAATTTAGAGAAATAAAACAGGCCTGTGTTTACAAAGCCTCAATATTTCAGTCAATACCCAAAACACGTGATTTTGGAATTTGCTCCACTGCATCTATGCCACTTATATAGAATCATAGCAGACTTTTGCAATGTCTAAAGATCCAGGGGGTGGTGATTAGCAGTACTGATCATCAGTCTGAGACACATAGGACAAACCCTACTACAAAGACCAGGCTCATGTCACTAGACCAGAGTTGGTAGGCCCCTACTGCAAAAGAGCAACAGTTCATTGCTGTGGAATAATGCTTTTGTACATTGGATTAATAAAACACTGATTGGCCAGCAGCCAGGTAAGAAGTATAGGCTGGATAAGCAGACAAGGAGAATTCTGGGAAGAGAAAGGCTGAATCAGGAGATACGATCCCGCCATCCAGGAAGCAGCATGCAACGGCACACAGGTAAAGCCACAGAACACATGGTAACATATAGATTAACAGAAATGTGCTGAGTTTAAGTGTAAGAGCTAGTCAATGGAAAGCTTGAGTTAATGGTCAAGCAGTTTTAAATAATATAAGCCTCTGTGTCTTTACTTAGGGACGCAAGTGGGAGAGATTTGTCCCAACCACCAGCTGGCTGAAAGCACATTTAACCTGAACAATGTCACAAGGGGCTGGAGATTAGCAAGGCTGACAGAGAAGATGATGGGCGTCTTCACCTTCGCCTATGTTCTACAGAATAAGACCAATCTACAGCCAGGCTGGGAATGGGCTGGGTGTGGCTCAGTGACAGAGCACATGGCTAGCAATGCATGAACCCTGGCTTCCATCTTCAGCAATAGACAAAATAAAACAGAAAGCATGTGGGAAATGTGTCTTCTAGCTTTTAGTTGAGAAAAAGTCTACACTTTTATGTGAAAAAATGTCTGTGTTCTCTAAGGGGTAAGTGGGACAATGCAGAGGTGGGTGTTGGAAGCTCTTTCTTAGGTTACCATTTCACACAGTAAATTATATTCTCCTATGTAGTTTATGTGTCTTTCTCTTCATTTGAAAATATGTATAATGGGGCTGGAGAGATGGCTCAGTGGTTAAGAGCACTGCCTGCTTTACCAGAAGACCAGGGTTCAATTCCCAGCACTCATATGACAGTTTACACCTGTCTGTAACTCCAGTTCCAGAGAATCTGATGCACTCTTCTGGCTTCCATGGGCACCAAGCATGCATGCAGTACATAGACATGAGTGCCGGCAAAATAGCCATATGCATAAAATAAAACAAAGATAAGTTGTATGTTAACATTTTCAGAACTCACTTCTATGAGAAGAAAATAATACACTTAAAAAAGACATTTGGGAGGTTGAGGATGTGATGTAGTAATAGAGTGCTTCCCTACCCTGCACAAGTCCTGGCTTCAAGCCTCAGCACCACACGCACACCAAACTAAAAGACTTCAGATCACTCATCCTTGCCAGCTGAGCTGGCAGGACAGGTGGCAATTGAGGTGTCCATTAGAGAGAGCCATGGTGCTTGACTGTCTCCACATTCATGGCCTGGTCTGAAGTCGTCACATCTCCAGCGTGTTGGTAGCTCAGTAAGATGTCCTTATTTAGTTTTTCTATTACTGTTATCAATGGGGATCAAAACAGACAGATGCATTTACTGGTTTCCCTCTAACGATAATAAAAAGAAACAGTTTATAAAATCAGATTATATGAAAAATTGCCTAATGATAATAATTTATAAGCTCATTGTGGAATAATGATGTATTCAAGAGTTGTCGTTGTATGATGAAGGAAAGAGAATATGAAAGATTCTTTCTGTGAAGAGTGACTACAGATGAATTGCACTGAGATACAATTCTTTGATAAGGGACAATAAGAACCTCTAGAACTCTTAATAATACACTACTCACGGTGAATTGAGGATTGCAATAAAAGCCCATAAATTAAAAAGTTCTCATATGATTTCTGATAAAAGACATGCCAAGGTAAAATAAAGAATCATCCAAATCAACTGATCTCTGCCTAAAGCTTAGGCGATTGTGAAATGGACATTCAAGGAAAATAAATAAAAAAATACTTCTTCAGCTTGGTGCTTTTAAGACATAGGTTTTGTTGCCTAGAAGTCTGTGGCCAGTGAAGAGAGTTCAGTACAATTCAAATTGTTCCCTTCCCATGATGAAGTCTGGAAATAACATGGAAGATAGTGTCTATATATTTTATTTATTTATTTATTTATTTATTTATTTATTTATTTATTTATCTACATATTTTATTTGTCTATTTATTTATTTATTTCTTGCTTACTGGAACAGGATGACTTCAATAATTTCCCTCTTTTTTCCAGCCAATAAAACAAGGGCACAAATGAAAAACATCGGGGCCTAGAAATGCTAAGTGACTTATTGAAGTTCAAATGTGTATCAACTGGAGGAAGAGCTACACTTTAGACCCAGGCAGGCTAAATATATCCACAGAGGGGTTAGCACACTATAGACACCCAAATGCAATGTATTTGAACCATGCTATACTATACAGCAGCCAACAGGATAAAGTAAACTAAAGCATTTCCATGAGGAATGGGAAATGGAAGAAATATTTCCTGTTTCTTTTTCTTTTCTTTTCTTTCTTTTTTTTGTTTTTGTTTTTTGTTTGTTTGTTTGTTTTGAGACAGAGTTTCTCCATGTAGTTTTGGTGCCTGTCCTGGATCTCTCATTCTGTAGACCAGGCTGGCCTCAAACTCAGAGATCCACCTGCCTCTGCCTCTGCCTTCCGAGTGCTGGGATTAAAGGTGTGGACTACTGCTGCCCAGCTATTTCCTGTTTCTTAAGACTCATCACATTAAAGCAGGAAAATGGGGGTGGGGCAGGGAAAGAAGGTGATACAATAATACATAAGCCCAAACACAAGAATTAAATCCAAATAAGAACACCATTGTCTCTGTTATGGCTGAATATGAAATGCTTCCCTCCAACATGATCATGTGTTTGAACAGTTGTTTCTCAGGTAGTGGTGCTGTTGGAGGAGTTTATAGACCCTTTAGCAACATAGGGCCCCACTAGAGGAAGTGGGCCACTGGGAAGTGGACCTTAGGGGTTAGCACCTAGCCCCACTTCCGTCAGAGGGTCTCTTAGCTTCCTGTTCATCTGTCTAGATGTGACCTATCACACTAACTGCCCACCACCTGCCGTCCCCACCGTAATGAACTGTATTTCTTGACCATGAGCCAGAATAAACCATTCCTCCTTTAGGTTGCTTTTATTCATCGTTTGGTCACAGCTCTGAGGAAGTAAATGACACAATCTGTATGTACATATTTGTGAATGTAAATGTGTAGAAAACATACAGACACTAAATTGGATGCTGAAGTATAACAGCAGGTGCCTCTGGGAAGGGAAGCGGGATTCAAGTGGGATGGAGGGGTCTGGATGGGAGGTTTGCTTTCTTTCCTGCATACATCTTCATTGTCTTATTTGTTCTCCAGTGATATGTTATTGAATTATTTGTGGATCAAGTAAAATACCTTAAGTGTGTCTACACAAACACGTACAGAGTAGTTATTTATATTTCTGAACAATGTGACTCCTTTAAAGTCACAACATCTTCCTTGCAAATCGACTTGGATAAAAGATGTAAATGCCAGCCTTCTCCATACAATAGGAATCAGTAGTGAGACTAGTATTCAGGAGACTGTGGCGCATAGTCCTGAGAGGAATATCGAGGGGGGCAAGGAGGCAGCAGCAGGTGATTCCTGGGTGTGCTGCTTAATTTTTGACAACTTGATGCAAATTAGGGTCACCTGGGAAAAGGGAACTTCAGCTGAGAAATTGCCTCCAACAGACTAGCCTCTGAGCATACCCAGGGGACATTTTATTGGTTAACAATTGATGTCAGAGGGCCCAGCTCACTGGTGGTGCCAGCCCTGGACAGGCTGGTCCTGGGTGGTAGAAGTAAGCAAGCTGAGCCAGCCAAGAAGAATGAGCCAGTAAGCAGTGTCCCTCCATAGGCTCTGCTTCCGTTCCTATCTCCCCACAGGTTCTTCTTGTGTTGGTTTCCCTTGAGGGCATACCGGTAGTCACGTGGAAGTGTAAGATGAAATTGGCCCTGTCCTTCCAGAGTTGCTTTGGTGAGGGTTTTTATCACAGCAAGAGAGAAGCAAACTACAACACTGTAAGAGCTTGGGGAGTCGGGGCTTCTCACTGCCCTCCCCTCAGCTACTCGGAAAGTCAGAGAGACTCTGCTGTCCTGCAGATCCTGAACACTAACTAAGATACTGTAAGAAAGCTATAAACCAGGATGGAATGCTTTGGGGGCCTTTGTTTGTTTGTTTTAATGTATGACTGCTCTGTCTACATGTACATCAGCATGCCAGAAGAGGACATCAAATCCCATTATATACAGATGGTTGTGAGCCACTAGGTGGTTTCTGGGAATTGAACTCAGAACCTCTGGAAGAGCCAGTGCTCCTCACCACTGAGCCAGCTCTCCAGCCCCACATTTAATCTTGATTGTCAACATCATGCAATTTAGCATCACATTGGAGACAGAGTTCTTGGCATGTCTGTGAAGGAATTTTCAGGGAGGATTAATAATTTGGGAAGATCCACCCTGATTTTGGACCGTGCCATACTATGGGCTGCAGTCCTGTGCTGAATGAAAAGGAGAAAGCTGATAGAACACCTTCAGTCACCTGTCTCTGCCTTCTAGACACTTGCTTCACGTCCCTGCCATCACACCTTCCCTGCCATGGGGGAGCACACTGGCTTCAGCCATGAGCTAAAACATGATCTGTGATCTGCTTTTGTCACAGCAATAAGAACCTTAGAACTGTTGACATTTTGAGCTGGAAAAAGTCTTTACTGGGATGCCCTGTGGATTGAAGGGTGTCTGCCATTATCTGTGGCCTCAGCCCACTAGATATCAAAGTCACCCTTTCTGGTCATGATGATCAAAAATGCCTCCAGACATTTTCAAGTGATGAATATCACTCTTCCTCGGGAAGCATTTCCAGTGTCATTATATTAGGAAGAGCTGCCACAAGTCAACTTCACAGAACCTTCTCAGAAGATACCTCCTGGGGGCAGAAGCTTAAGCAAGGAGGGGCACTGAAGTATGGAAGAAATCATGATGTAGAAGAAAGGCTAATCCAAAGGATTGGGATATGAAAAGCTGTATGGAAGCCTACTATCTCAAAACCCAAATAAAAATGCAATTGGCAAGAGTGTAAAATTAACACGATATGAAAGAAGAAAGGAGAATCCCAGGGGTTAACTGATTCAGCATGGAGTGGGGAAAGAAGAGGGTAGTAACGGGGGTTTATTAAGGCAACTCCACGTAGTTAAAAAGGAGGTTAATTTGGGGGTTTTAGTTACAGCAAGTAAAGAGATAGGTTACAGGATCCGGGAGAGGTGAAGTACAGTCCAACAGTGTTCTCAGGAGAACTCTGCTCAGTCTACCATCCAGCATCCAGGATCACCAGGAACCAAGAGAGTGGCACGTCTGGATCTCAGGTCTAAAGGGCTCCCGTCTTGCCCCACCTCAGGGGCAGGCCATAGGTAGGTGTGACAGTTACCACAAGCCTCTCTGGGGATAGTACTTCCAGGTCAAAGGTAGAACAGCTACCCACTACAGGGTAGTGGTTAGGTAAACCAAATCCAAAGATATTTACTTACTTTCAAAAAAGCTTTAATTAACTTACTAGTTAGTAAGCTAATTTCAAATTATAACTGTAAAAAGATAGTTTGAACAGAATTATCCTGCCTAGGTAGACAATGTGCTTTGAGAAGACATGAATTGTTAAATGAAAATCACAACACAAAGTATGTTGGCTAGTTTTAAGTAAACTTGACACAAGCTGGAGTTATTTGAGAAAAGGGACTCTGAATTGAGAAAATGCCTCCATAAGATTAGCCTACATGCAAGTCTGTAGGACATTTCCTGATTAATGATTGATATGGGAGGACCCAGCTCACTAGGGGTGGTGCCACTTCTGGGCTGGTGATCCTGAGTTGTGTAAGAAAGCAAGCTGAGCAAGCCATGAGGAGCAAGCCGGTAAGCAGCATGCTTCTGTGGCCTGTGCCTCAGCTCCTGACTCTGAGTTCCTGCCTGAGTTCCTGGCTGGACTTTCCTCAATGATAGAATGTGACGTGAAAGTGTGAGATGGATAAACCCCTTTTCTCCCCAAGTTGCTTTTGGTCATGGTGTTTAATAAAAGCAACAGAAACCCTACTTAAGAAACAAGGCACAGGATATCTAACTACAAGTTACTGCTCTCCAAAGCAATACTGACAGTTGCCATTGCCTTTCGTTAGTGCATAGTAAGACGCTATTGTTGAAGACGCCATAGGCTTTGGCTGTGGGACAAAGAAAAACAAATCTCAAGCATAGAACTTCCTTCCTGCTGGCTAGCTTTCATAGTGTCAGAAAGTGCTAAGAAGGCTACTGGGGAAGAAAGGGCATCAGTGGTCTTATCCAACCCTGGACCCTGCGTGTCACAAGATTGATCTGCCAGGCAAGATCTGCCCATTGATACAATAGTAGCACACCTGTCATGTGGTAACTTACTTCTTTATGCTGGATTTGAGCCTGCTCCGCGGGAGGGCATTTCATGCCTGGTATTGTAATCTTGGTTAAGAGCCCATAGCTGGAGAGGTCAGAGGCTCTAGGGTAAAACTGCTGTTGGTATTTTGTTAAATGGTCATGTTGTCAAATTGCCTTCTAAATGTTTGTGTTTATATCCTTATATCTGGGCTGCTTTCAACCTGGTCAGAAAAGGCAATAAAGAATACACAATGGCTCACAGTCAAGCCTGCCTGAAGCATCCACAGGCCCGCCTGGCACCTGCTGTCTGGGTGGGTGCCATTATGATGGGCAAGTATATGGTGGAGAAATGGGAGAGAATGAGGTGGAATGGCTCCTTGTTGTGGTAAGAGGCAGTTCTGAAGAAGCACAGGGAATGAGGAACAGGCTGATGTTGGCAGCCTACTGGTCACTCAGGTCCTGGGTGGTGTCTAAGTCCATGGTTCTGCAGCAGCCACAGCCCTTGTTGATATCCATGGCTTCAGTAACCACTGAAGGCCATGTCGATAACAGGGGTCTGGTCAGACACCTGAGTCCATGTTGGTGACCAAGGACCATGCCGTCTCCAGGGCCATACTAATCTGGATGGCCTGTGCTGCCACCCCGGCTATGGTGATATCCGAACGTCTGGGCCAGTGGCTCCTGATACCACCAAAGGCCATGCAAATGCCCGGGGGCTGGGCCGTCACCTGAGGCCAGGTGGGGATCTGAGAATTGTGCTGCAGTTGGGCCATGCATATCTGGCATATCTAAGTGGCCTGCACTACCACAAGGTGCCATGATAACTTCTGGGCCCAGGCTGCAGTTGAGGGCCATGTCTAAGTCCGTGGCCCGACCACAGCCAGGGTCTGTGTTGGTATCTGTGGTTCCTGATATCACCAAGGGCCATGCTGGTGCTAGGGGTCTGGGTTACCAACCAAGGTCATATTGGTGCCTGGGGGCCATGCTGCCACTGGAACCATGCCGACCTGAGTGGCCTGAGCTGCCATATGGGCCAAGATGACATCTAGGTCAGGGTTGTTGCTAATAGGGACCATGTCTGGGTCCATGGTCCTGCCATAGCTTGGGTCTGTGTTGATGTCCATGGCCTGTGGTGCCACCAAAGGCCACAGGGATGCCTGGGATTTAGGCTACAACCTGTGGCCAGGTTGGCACCCAAGGACCACACTGCCACCAGGACCATGCCTATCTGAGTGACCTATGTTGCCACCTGGGACCATGTTGGTGTCTGAGGGCACTCTGCTTCGGGGACCATGCTGATCTGAGTGGCCTGCACTGTCACCTGGGGCCATGGTGTCATCAGGGCCAGGGCTGCTGCCAGGGACCATGTCTGGGTCCATGGCCCTGCTGCAGCCAAGGTCTGAGTTGATGTCCAGGGCTCCTGTTGCCACCGAGGGCAATTAATAAAAAGATATATAGCCCCTATCCTATAGCCCTACACACAAACATAAGACTGCTTCCAAGTAGACATGTGTGACGAGGTTTCATGTATTGATCAAGATTTAGTCTCAGGAAACATAGACTATCCCATATTACCTTTGTAGGGAAGTGTCTGAAGTTCAGCTGTGACTTGCTGTGGTCAGTCAGACCCTGGCACTTTGCACAGAGCTCCCAGGACAACATATCAGTTGACCAGAAAGCTACCTTCCTTCTGGGAACTCCAAAGAAGTGGTTCCTGGTTTCCTCAGATCCAAGTGTATGACTTAGGAAACATTTGCTCAGTTAAGCAGAGAACTTGGCTTTCAGGCCACTTGTTGGACTTTTGGAAGAGTCTTCCAAGTTGGTTGGATCCTCATCCAGCCAACCTGCTACAGTTCAGACAGCTCCAGTGAGTTTTATGCAAGCCCATATGCATAGTACACATCTTTAAGTGTATAAAGAACCACTCTGAGCATCACTGGCAAATTTGGTTATTCAGCTTAGACAATTGAAATAGCAGAAGCATGGACAACCTTTGGGATGATGAACATGTCTTGTATCCCTCCGTTTACCAAACTATTCTCAAAAGGCCACAAATTTTATTGCATTTAAATTGAATAAATTCAATAAAAAATTATAGGATATTTTGTAACTTAAAAGAAACTACTCATTGATTATTCAAATGATGTATTTTTACTACTATACTATATGGTGCATGTAAAATATAGTATCTCTAAGTAATAACACTACTATAATTAAAATCCGTTTTTAAGTTAGGCATACTCTTTATTCTCTGAAAAGTCTAAAAGTGATCCTACTGAAAGTCTAGCTAGAAGAAAATAAGAAGGAAGCAATAAGGATTATTTGTTGGGGGAATTGAATTACTATGGGTTCAGATATTGTTTCTGTTACTTTTCCAGGAGTTTGACTTAGAAAACTTAATCTTTGTTTATCTGCATTAACATTATCACTCCTAGCTGCAAGAGAGTCTGAAAAGTGTCACATGTATTGATCATCTGCTCAGCTGTAAATTTGAGTTTTGCTTTTACAGAGGAAAAAGCCAGGATATCTGTGGGGCCCAGTGAGCCTGTGCAGCCATTTGAACTACAAGGTGCATTTTCTTGAACATACACAGGCCTTTGGGATTAACTTCACATAAGAAAATCTCTATTTCTTAAAATAAATAAGTAAATAAATAAACTAATCTTCCACTATACCATACACACAGCTCTGCGGACTCCTTAAGTTCGCACTCCTATTACAGTAGTTTTATCCCAAGCCACACACTAGGACCTCTTGTGCTAAGCAGCCAGCAGTGTGCAGGAACCAGCAAAGAGACCACTATTTTGAACAGACTTCCCCTTTGCCCCACTTTTCTTTTCTCCTCACTGAGATGCAACAAAACCCTTCTGTGTTTCATTCAGATACAACCAGTGGTGTGTTCCACCTTGCCTAAATTAAGTCCTTTGGGAATGCAGCAAGCATCTGTACCACACCTGCTTCTGGAAGCAAGAAGTGAGACAGAAGAGAGGGAGCTATCTTGTCAACATGAAGTAACAGTGTGCTACATTTCCTGGGCCATCCATTCGTAGCTACCTTTAAAAGCAAAACTACACTCGGGGTGAGCCCAGCTCCTTACCCTTCTGTGGGGCTCCTCAGGAAAGGTGGAGAGCTAGAAAGTGCTATGTGAAAGGCAAAGCATTAAATGTGAGGATTCCAAATCCTTTCAGCCCTGGCAACAGCCATGTCAGCTCATGCTAACCAGTCAGGGAAGGAAAATGATTTATTATGAGCTGTTGCAGAATATATTATGCATGGTAGAGGCATGGAAAGGTCTTTGATATGTATCTGAAAGAGCTTCAAACCCATAAAAGAGATAAATTTTGTACGAAGAGTGTCACCGAGAGGCCCGGAAGAATCTCCAGCATATCTTCATATCTCAGGGAATAACGAAGGGCTGCTCCATGCACACAATCAGGGCATTAATTTCACTTAAAGAGGCCGTCATTAGCATATTGATGCACCAACTTCCCATTGTGAGCCCCTTGTGCTGTTGGGAAGCAGAAAAGACTTCGTGGTCGAGGCCTGCAAGACATGTTTTCTTGATTGATAGTTTCATCTGCTGATCCCATCTCAGGTTCTTCTCTTCTCTGCCTCCCAAGTCACAGTTTGAGCTCAGCCAACTGCCTCTGGCTTTTCTCCTTGCTCCCAGCTTCTTTCAAGCCTCTGAGAACACTGCTCTGGTAGCTATAGACATAAGTGTGTTTCTTTCAGTTTGTGTCTTGTAGCCGTAGACATGAGTGTGCTTCTTTTAGCTTTGGCCTCATCTCCAGGCTTGTTCCATAATTTGCATGCTATCTGTCTACTTCTGTCCAGTATTCTTCCTCCAGCCAGGTTGCAGGTAAGAGCTCTCCCACAGCCGGGCACCATTCTCTGGCACACAGCCAGTTACTACACCAACAAAATATTTGTCAAGAATGCTTCTTGTTGAATTATGGTTTCCGGCTCCAGGCGGCTGCTACTGTTTAAATTAGGCTGCACCTAATTATGGTTTTATTTGCTTTTATAAAGAGATATCCAAGTGAGCAGAGACTTGTATACAAAACAATAATAACAATAATAGTGATGATAACAGTAAAGTGTCTCTCTAAACAGCTGCAATTAAGGCATCCGTTGTTAATTGCATTAATTAACCTCCCCCATGAAGCAGCTGGTGAGGTTTCCACAACAGGGAGAAGAGAAGGATGATTCCCAGAAGCCCTGGGTGAGCAGCCTGCTGTCCAGCACAGTCTCTGGACTGCCAGCTTCCTGTACTTTCCAATGCATTTACACTAAGCTGCCAGTCACTTGGAGATGGGGACCTCACTGCCTCCATGCAGGATAAGTACTCCCATATGGCCAAAGTGCCTACAGGCTATAAAAGCCTGGCAGGATGACTGAAGCTTAAAGACAGGAGAACCAGACCTATGAGATTCCAATCACACTCCTGCCATTTGGAAGACAACAGTATCATGAGGATACTGAGTCAGCCTTGTACTTAGGTCTCCATTGCTAGCAGAGTCCATGGAGCAGGTTGTTCCCACCTTATCCAAGGAGTAGAGGCTTTGGTGGGATAGGATACTCACACACCTGCCGCTTTCCCAGAGCATTTTGCAGAGAGGCACAGATATTATCACATCCCTATAACTTCTGGAATATCCAGTTCATTGTGATGGTCTTGGTCCAAAATCTAGGAAAACAGCATGACAAAAAGCCACTTGCCCTTCTAAAGGCATAGGCCTTAGTTTCCTGCCCATGATCTGTAAACCACTGAGGATATGGCCACTGTATCCAAATTGAGAGAGAGAGCAAGATCATATGGATCACCTTTATTTCATTATTGGTACTTAGTGGATCCACAATGCATCACTCAGCTTCTTAGATACCTGTTTTTCTCTCAGATAATGAGCCTGCAGCCATCCCATGATTTAAAGCAAATATAAAATGGAAAACTATTAAGCTCTAAAGAAAAACAGTCACAAAATCTGCAGGGAAATGGATGGATTTTGAATGTATAATATTAAGTGCAGTCATAATTCTTATAAAGAAAAATTACCACATGGTCTCCCTCATATTCAAACCTAGCCAATAATATAAGCATATATTGGGTACAGTATAACATGTAGGGAAAAAAGAGCAAGAAAGGCTAAATATTTGGAGATGGAGAAAGAGTGAATGTAGTTAATGGATATGAATTATGTAGGAAGATATAAAGATAACTGTTTTTTAGTTCCAACTCTCTCAAGGATTTTTTAGTTTTGGTAGTAAATATGTGCATAAAAATATATTCAGTAGTGTAAGTATAAAATCCAGTATGAAGCTCTCCAGCTTCAGAATGCCTATCCTAACAGTATTAGGATGAGAAGACTTTGCATTGGTTAATATTCGTGTCTTAGGGTTTCTATTGCTGTGAAGAGACACCATGACCATGACAGCTCCTATAAAGAAAAAACATCTAATTGGGGTGGCTTACAGTTTCAGAGGTTCAGTCCATTATCATCACAGTACAACATGGTGGCATGCAGGCAGACACAGTACTGGAGAAGGAGCTGAGAGTCCTAATCTTGACCCACAGGCAAAAGGAAGTGGTCTGAGACACTGGGTGTTGCTTGAGCATATATGAGACCTCAAAGCCCACCCCCATAGTGACACACTTCCTCCTATAAGGCCACACCATCTGATAATGCCACCCCCTGTGAGCTTATGGGGGGCAATCACATTCAAACTACAACAATTAGTGTGTGGCCTTTTGTATTGCCAAGGTTCCCTTTTTAATTAACAAAATTAATTTAGAAGAGGATGAGGAAGAAGCAGAAACTTGTTTCCAACTAATGCCATGGGAATTTCCCATCCTGCTCTAGTGGGCTGGTAAGTTCTCCTGATCAGATAAAATAAACTTAGCCAGATTAAGCCACACTCTCAAGCCTCAAGAGTACAAACTTTGGGGTCAGCTGAGTGGAACTAAGTCACAGTTGATGGCCTCAGTCTCTTCACCTATAAAACACTGCAAAGCACAGCCCTAGCCCCTCCAGATCCCTGAAAAGGTTAAGTCACATAGGAAGCTCCCAGGCCCACACCTGGTCCACAGTGAGTACAACACACACATTGTTATTCCCAAAACATTTGAGGTTTAAGTGCAATTCACCAAGTACTCCCGCCATTTGGAAGACACTGTAACTCTTAAAAGTGCCTTAGTGCTGATCTTTGAAATCTCTTCTGCTCTCAGCTCACATCATCAGCTGCATAAAAAGTGTTCTTCCTCGAGTCCCCAATGTCTCAGGTCACATTGCTTGTCCATATGAAAGCCTGTTCGAGAATCATTATAACCCAAACAGCTTTCAGAACAGCAGCATATCCCTGTGGAAGGGTCCTGAGGAGGCCACAGAGAAGTGCCCCAAAGCCTTGTTCTCCTTCTGGGGTCAAAGATCCACCTGCGATAATTAGCCAGATTGGTTCCTGACCCAGCCATGTTGGTGTCTCCACATGACCAGACAACCCCCTTTGACATGCCACAGGAATAAGTGTCACTGACTTCTGCTCCCTAGTCGTAAAGCCACCCCTGAGAGCTCTGCAGAAAACTCCACTCATTAGCTGATTTCCACAGAAAACGATGCCTCAAAAGGCTGTTGACAACCTCGGTAGCCATGGTGCGAACTTATCTTTATCTTTCATTACCCAGCTTTTATTGGAGAAAGGAAAAAAGAGGCCTTTGTTTTCATGGACATAACCACCCAGAAAGCTTTCATACTGAGAGGCACAAGGTAAAGACACCCAAATACACTTATTACAAGACGGTTGATACACTTGAAAGCACTGTGGCAGTCACCCTGTGCTGTCTGTGTGAAGTCACATTCCCCTCATTACTGCCATCCTCCAGTCTCTATCAGCTATAGGACAGAGTTATACAGTCCCAGGTTAAAAGAAAATAGCATATATTCATTGAATGCCAATTTTATATCATCCTGCTCTAACAAACACATGATCTACCAGTCCAAACACTCAGTTTTTTCCTAAGGCAGAAATTTTATATTTATATTTATCAGTCAGAGCTGAGTATGGTGTCATATGCCTGCAATACCAGCACTCAGGAGGCTAAGACAGGAGGATATCTAATTTGAGACAACCCGGGTTACATAGGAAGTCCAAGACCAATCTACTCTTTATAGCAAGACTTTTTCAGAAGGGGTGGAGAGGAAGGAAGAGGGTAGGGGAGGGAAGGGAAGGAGGGAGGAGAAAAGGGAATGAGAAGCGGGGAGAGGGGAAAGGGGAGGGGAAGGGAGAGGAGAAAAGGGAAGAGGAGAAGAGGGGAGAGAAGGACAGACAGGCTATTTGGCAAATATGGACATTGACACAAACAGGAGAAAACTGAACAGACAGGTAGATTGCCTGAGCCAGCACCCAGCTTCTCACCTATATTCAAGTCAGCAAAAATGTCTAATAACATAACAGGCACATGCCCAGTTTACTCCTGTTTTGTGGCTAATGCAGTGTCTAAGGTCTTTTATTTTAATTAACCATCTACATTTGTAAAGGCCATGTGTTTCAGAGAAAAATATGGATTTTTAGCTTTCTTATCAAACATCAAACTAGAGTCCCAGTAGTGTCCTCAAAGGATGAGTGGTGAGGGTTGCCCTGAGGCCCACCTACAGGCTTGCAGTTCCAGGCAAGAATCAGCCTCTGGGAGTGGCTGCTGTCCCAACAAGCCTCCACCTGACCTCCCACACCCTGCCTGGCCTTTGGAAAGCTGGGAGCCCAGTGAACAGTTTATTGAGAAAATACAGCGTGCTAAGTAACAAACACTGAAATTCTCATTCACTGTGGATTCTGCCATTGTGAATTCTGATAGTCATTAAAATATATTTATAACCGTCTAGTCAATGCACTCAGGATTTCCACAGTAGCTCAAACACACACATAGAGGAACAA
Source organism: Peromyscus leucopus (assembly GCF_004664715.2). NCBI lineage: Eukaryota > Metazoa > Chordata > Mammalia > Rodentia > Cricetidae > Peromyscus > Peromyscus leucopus. The sequence continues at coordinate 123,544,364 of NC_051066.1, read as the reverse complement.
AAATCTTGAGCTGCCCAATGCCCCCAGCCCATCTGAGAGTGAAGAAGGCAGTTCTGACTCCTTGGTCCAGAACTCACTTACAACTGAGCATCCTTTCCATGGTCTCGTTACAGTGTTTCCATTTTTATGGGGTATTTGATGAACAAAGTGGTCCCAAGCATAGATCCAAGTGTTGCCTAGTGTTCCCAAACACAGGAAGGATGTACCTCACATAGAAACTGTGTTAGATGCACTTTGCTTAGCATGGGTTACAGCACTGTCAGTCATGAGTACAATGCTAATGAGTTAACAGTATATGTGGCTTGAGGCATCTTTCAACTACAACATCCATAACAGGACTCATGTGTTGACAGGATGACAACATGAGATACTGGTGGTGTCTCTCCCTTAGGAGCATGGCTTCCATAGTTGCTGAGACTAAGGCTATGCTGCAAACCAGATGCTGCTGGATAACATCTGGAACAGAAAACAGTGATCGTCCTGTGTGATTTCAGGGGTATCAAGCTGTAGGGCTGAGTCAAGAAAAGAATTAAGGAGGTGAATTGCCATCTCTTCTCATCACTCAAAAAGAAACAGAGATGTTCCAATTTTTAGGTCAACTTTGAGGCTACCCTGATCTTCCATTGAGCCCCCCTTGTACTGTCCTGTGTGGGCTAGCTAGCATTCTACTGCATCTGAGCTCACTCAAACCCTGCTTCATCTTTACCTTCCTGTGGACAGTGTCTCAAGAGCCAGGTTCTTGCAGCAACTCACAGACATCCCAGAACTGCCTGGGAAGAACTTGGTGTGGGGTGAATGATGGGTCAGACCTGTTTCTTTAAATTCCCCAGCTTTCTCTTTTTTTTAGGGTATTTATTCATTCATGTGTGTGTGTGTGTGTGTGTGTGTGTGTGTGTGTGTGTGTGTGTGTGTGTGTGTGTGTAGGTCAGAGGACAACTTTGTGGAGTGGACTCTCTCTTTCCACCTTTATGTAAGTTCCAGGGATTGAACCCAGATCTCCAGGCTTGTATAACAAACAACTTTTCCACACAGTCATAGCTTTCTCTTCTGTAAAGACATCAGTTCTGTAAGGGCAATGTATAATCTTCAGGCACCTGGAGAGCAAGTATTCCTCCTTGAATGAATCAACCATTCAGAGCTAGAGCATACAGTGGTCCAGGGTGCCCACTGCACTCCGGGAAGGAGGAGGATGCTGCCCACCGAGATTCTGTGCATCACCGAGCCCTGCAGAGTAGAACACACTGCAGACCCAGGACTTCCCAAGACACTGTGCAATGCTTTGGGGACCTTTAACCCGGCATCCTTTCTTTCTACTCCAGGCAACGAGAACAGTGTCACTCTCTATCAGATTCTGCATGCTGAGAAGAACGCACTTTCCTTCCCACCAGAAACACTTACGATCGAAAGCCACCACTTGCTCTAGCGTATCACAAACCAACCACTTCTAGAGAAGTCCCACAGCAGCCCAGCAGCTGACTCAAAGCTAGTCCCAGTGGCCTGGGCCAAGGGCACTGGTACCTTAGTGAGTTCCCATGCGGTACCTGCTGCACAGCCAGGAGCATTTGGAATCCCACTGGTATCCTGTAACAACACATGCATCTTGGTTTCTGAGTGCCTATGGGTAGGGAGGGATGGAATCTTGATGAGAGGCAGACAATGTGATAAAATTTACAGTAGTATTAAATTAGATGGATACTTCTTGATGTCTTTCTATAATCAAATCCAAAATGAGTCAAAACAAAAAGCTGAGAGTGTTTCTATTTTTAATCAGAGGACAGCCCCTCTAAGTCTGGGGGTGGCAGTATCCACCCCATAACTTATACAATTTACATCTCAACCCATTTCACACTTTATCTTATTTTGATACAATTATATATTTCTACATAACAAACTGAGAGATACAAAACAAGCATTATCTCTGGTGATCATAGCACTCAGGCATCCAAGGCAGGAGAATCACAAGTTTGAGGCTAGCCTGGCCTACAGTGAAACTAGCCCAGAAGCTCAGAAAGTCTTCCTGTCAAATAAGGGATAGTTTAGCTTTTCCAGGTGGTGTCTGGGACCTCCACGGGGGAGATACCAAGGGCTGAGATTCTGGAACAGCTGGACACAGGACTCTTTTACTTGGTCTCTGAAACCTGGATAGGATGGTTCAGAACCAGGCTAGTATTGCTGCAAACCAGGGCTGCTCTGGCTGCTGGCAGCTCAGAAGCCGACTCATGAGAAGAGTGCCCTAGAAGAGAAGAGCGAAAGGATCTAGGACTTCTGAATTTGTCAGGGTTCTCCAGACAAAGGGCAGAGCCAGCAAGTGTGTGTGTGTGTGTGTGTGTGTGTGTGTGTGTGTGCAAGGATGGATATTAAGGGACTTGCCTAGTGATTGTGGAAGCTGAGAAGGCATCTTCAGGCTGGAGAACTGCAGGCTTGAAGCACTGGATGGTTCAAGTGTGGGTCAGCATCTATATTTGTTACTTCCTGTCCTCACTGTGATGGAATACCTGACAAAATTAGTTTAAAGAAGGAATGGTGTTTTGAGTCTCAGTTAGAGGGAATATGTAGTCCATTGCTGTAGAAAGGAATCTCAGTTAGAGAGGGTGTGTGTGGGGGGGGGTAGGGTTGTTGTTATTGTTGTTGTTGTTGTTCGAATCTTAGATGATCTTTCCACCCAGAGCCAGATATCAGGGTGGAAGCTGAAAGATCAGAGAAACAGAGCAGTCGGCCACTAGTTCTTACCTCTACAAAATCCTCAGCCTAAAGAGAATGAGTTCCTGTTTCCTAACGCCTTATATACCTTTCTCTGCCCAGACATCATTTCCTGGGATTGAAGGCATGTGTAATTCCCAGTACTGGGATTAAAGGTGTGTGTCACCACTGCCTAGCTCTGTTTCCAGTGTGGCCTTGAACTCACAGAGATCCAGACAAATCTCTGCCACCTGAGTGATAGGATTAAGGGTGTGTGCCACCACTGCCTGACCTCTTTGTCTAATCTAATGGCTGGCTCTGTCCTCTGATCCTCAGGCAAGTTTATTAGGGTACACAATATATCACCACATATACGTGGGAGGCCAGCTCCTGCCTTTTCCAGGGTTCCTATGAGGAGAGAGGGATAAGAAATATTAGATAGAAAGAGAACCTAGCCGATGAGAAGAAAGACAGAAACACAGGATAGCTTCAGGAGGACCTGAGTCAATATCCAATGGCCCTTTCCATTTATTCAAAAGGGATTTTTATAACAATGCCAAGGGGTGGGGCAAGAGACCACCCCCTTGCTAGATCAAAGCACATCACACAGCCAAATGTAGACTCTTCCAGACATCTGGTAACCATGCCCGTAGTCAAATCAACTCCTTATGCAGCCCTGCTGGGTAAAGCAAGCTCAGATTCTCTGACCCTGAGTAATTTGGGTCTCAGTGTGTGTGTGTGTGTGTGTGTGTGTGTGTGTGTGTGTGTGTGTGGTGTTTGTATTCCATCATGGCAGGAAGGCATCTCAATTAGAAGATATATATATATACATATATATATACATATATATATATGTATATATATATATGTGTATATATATATATATCCATCACAGTAAGAAGGCAGTGTGGCAGGATTATGAAGGAGCTGGCCACATATTGTCAACAGTTGGGAAGCTGAGACAGATAAATGCTAGTGCTCCAAAGAAGAGAATACTGTGTCCCTGCTCTAGGAAGGAATACACGTTGGCCTGGTGTGTTCTCTCCAAGCCCTCAGAGGACCAGCCAGGGCCACCCACATAGAAGTGGCTTTTCTCTACCTAATTCACTGACACTCATGCTAAGCTCCTCTAGAAACACCACACACACACACACACACACACACACACACACACATATACACACAAATGCTACACTGAGATATATATATATATATAAAACATTACTGATTACAAATATATATGATATACATTAATTATATATCATATAGTAAAGCACTACTGGTTTTATATGTATAAATTATATGTATATATAAATTTAGGAACCAGTGTTGGTGTTAAGAAGTCGGGGACATGAGCCAGGTATGTAGCTGTTCTACCACTGAGCCATATCCCTGGCTCCTTTCCTACTACTCTAGCTAATTCTGAACCCAAGGCAGCAGCCAATCACTACGGAGTAAGCCTCCCTCTGACTTGCCCTCTGAAGTCAGGAGGCAGCACTTCCCCTTCTGTTGATGATAACCGGCCCCTCTGTGTAAGATGGCCTGCTGTTGCTATGCTAAGTACCTGAGAAAAAGGGGACGACATCAGGAAAGGCTTGCACTGGCTCAGAGTTTCAGAGGATTCACAACCTGAAACTGCTTTGGTTCTGTGGTGAGTGCATCGTAGATGGGAGTGTGTGCCAGAAGAGGAGCTTCCTCTCGTGACAACATGGGACCCCCAATATCCTGCTACAACAGAACTTCGTCCCATGAGGCCACTCTTTATAAAGATTTCACCATCTCTCAGTGGCACCACAGGCTAGAAACTTAGCCTGGAACACATGTTTTGGGGACAGTTCAGCTCTCACTGTAACACCAGATCCAGAGGAGAGGGGAGCTCACCAACGAGGAGCGGCTAGCTCACACTGACAAGGAGCAGGAGGTCTGGGGGACACTGAGGCAGCCATTGTTAGAAAAGACAATCTGTCCTTCTTGATGGTGGTATTCATATATGTTAAAACTGTCCCAGCAGCACCATGTGGCAGCATTGGTGGCCTGCCCACTGGCTTTATGTCACATCAGAATGGAGTCCTTGAGCTCTGTGGCCCAAGGCCAAACTCTAGACCTCCATGGGTCATTTCTTCTGGTTTTTTCAATATATATTTGGTGGAAAATTGTAAAGATTCAAATTTTCCAAACCATCTTCAGGTGTCACTGTGGAAAAGCTCAATTGTTATAATTGTGCCTTCAATAACTTCACAGGCTCAGAACCCTCAGAACCTAGAGAAAGTACCCAAAGGCTTATCAATGAGCCAAAATAAGCCTGGCCTGAGTGTATGCTACGCAGAGAGCAGGATCTCTGTGCATGCTGGCCACCTCCGGCCACTGCCTGTTCCATCTCTCCTAACCAGCCAGAAAGTAATTATTTGAGCTACCTAGGTTTTTGCTTTTGGTTGTGGTTTGTTTTTAACCACCAACCAAGAATTGAAACCAAGTAGCTCTTAAATTTTGTTTCTTTGTTTCCATTCCAAATGTGATGAGACTTTATCTTTGGAGCCAACTGACACCTTGACATTGAAGATTCCTTAACCAAAATGCTCGGAGCCAAGAATCATCAGATCTGAGACTGCAGAGCATTTGCATAGATATCATGAAACAGGGTGGGAATGGAACCCAACACAGGTACAGCTACATAGAGTTTGAAGGAAACTTTACATAAGATTTTTAGTTTAGACATGTTCTGGTGATGACCCATGTGTGAGATCAGAGTGAAAATCTCCACCATGGCTTCAAGTCAGGGGCAAAAGTTATGAATTTTGGAACACTGTGGACTTTGGATTTTCAAATTAAGGATACTCTTGCTGTACAAATAATGATTCTGGAAACAATATTCAGCACAGGTATAGGGCAGGGATCTATCTGTTTCAGTGCTGATTTTCTGTAAGATATACTGAGATTTAATGATCAAAATTTTAAGAGAAAGGAAGAGACATGGGGACGTGCTGGCTGATGTGTTCCCTGGCTACAAGGCCAGGCATTTATTGTTCAGGAGACAGGTATTGTACTGTGCTTTGGGACAACAAAGTTGCCCAGACAAGGTGTTACTCTCTCCATGGTTGTGAAAGGGGAAGACGCAAGGGAGCCTGGTTACCCAGAAGAAGGTGTCAGGTGCCAACAAGAGGCACAGAGCACATCTGGGGCTGTTCACTGGACTGAAGGCTGCTGTGTTTTGCATCTGGGTCTAAGCCAGGCATTCCAAGCAGAGGGGCCTGTACAAACCAGAACCAACACCAGATAAGTGCTGGGCGTGTTTAACACCGTGGGTTCAGGTCAGTTGTTTGATGAACAGACCATGAAAGGAGGTGAAAAAAGATCATGTGGACCACAAGTTGGAGGACAGAGCACCAGCAACACCAAAAAAGGACAGCATCCCTGCGCCTACAGAGTTCTGTGCAGCCAAATAATCTTCCTCCACAGTGGGAGGGGCACCATGGCAGAGAAGGAAGATAAGAAGAGAGCTTCACAACTGTGAGGACTGGAGAGGTGGCTCAGCAGTTAAGAGCACTGGCTGCTCCTCCAGAGGACCCAGGTTCAATTCCCAGCACCCACATGGCAGCTCACAGCTGCATGTCTGTCTGTAACTCTGGTTCCAGGGCATCCATGGCACCAGGCATGCATGTGGTGCACATATCTGTGCATGCAGGCAAAATACCTTATACCATAAATTAAATAAATAATTTAGTTAATTTAAAATAATTAAATCTGAGGAGGAAGAGGAGGAGAACGTGAAGTTGGCAGCATACAACCAAAGTGAAGTGAAAAGCAGCACTTCTCCAAAATCCCCCATAGCACCCGCGGGGCCCCAAGCCCGCAGGTATAGTTTCATCCAGCATTGGTGGACGAAGCCCCCAGTCTGGGAGACAGCACAGCACGTGAGCTTCCTTGTTGGTATTTAGCTGAAGTTGTACTACCAAAACAATATCTTGAAATAGCCCTCAGAGATTCCATTTTTTCACTTAGCTCATTGGTGAATAACCTAATGTACGGTGCCTCCAGTGTCAGAGGTGACACATATCACATCAGTAGAGACTGGCAAGGCACGTAGAAGGACCTGAAATTGAGCTAGCAATTCTGCTACTGAGGAATTCCTATACTGGAGACGTGTTTTCTTTCTTGCTCACATATAGATGATCTTAAGTAGACTATAAAAGGACCAGTAATATCGATGGACTCCATGAAGAACTGTGTAGCTGAAAGACAGAAAAGGAGGGGGTGAAGTCCTCACTTACACCCTTTCATTGTCTAAATTTTGAGCAAGGTAAAAGTATTATTTATCCTTCCAAATTAAAAATCAAAACAAAAACTCCAGAGCCAGAATAAGACAATAGGTAAAGACAACCTGACGTTTCCCAACATCTCCTCCACAACCTGGTCCTGAGTTTATAAAGTGTCCTGTTTCTAACATTTCTCATTTTCACAAGACTTTACATTTCCAGCTCGAGTGTCCAGTTTGAATGAAAGGTGAGTAAGTCTATGTGACCGTTTTAGAGAAAAACTCTCACGTCTGAATGTCAGATGGGTAAGGAGTTCTCATAATGAGGAAATAATGAAAATAACCAAAATCCCCTCTGGTGGAAGATAAATCAAATGAATCAGCTATGTTGGTTATTCTTATTAATGACACAAACAAGCCACCTGGGAAGAGGGAACCTCCATCGAAGAATTGCCTCCATCAGACTGGCCTGTGGGCAGATCCGTGGGGCATTTTAATTAATGATTCATGTGGGAAGGCCCAGCCCACTGTAGGTGGTGCCACCCTTGTGCAGGTGGTCCTGGGTTATATAAAAAACCAGGCTGAGCAAGCCATGGGGAGTAAGTCAGTAAGCAGCATTCCTCCACGGCCTCTGTTTCGGTTCCTGCCTCCTGATTCCTGCCTTGAGTTCTTGTTTTGGCTTTCTTGATGGATTATGACCTTTAAGATAAACCCTTTCTTCTCCACAGGTTGTTTTTGTCAGTGTTTATCACAATAACAGAGAGCAAGCTAGTGCACTAACTCAGTTACTCTGGACCCAACTAAGACAAATGGATCCCTTTTATATGCTGAAACATTGTATCTGTTACTATACATAACACATACAAAAACATTGCAAATATAAACATATAGTCTATATAAAACATATATAATATAGAAATTGAGTAATCTATTTACAACATTCATGGCTATAATTGAACCTCATTGCACAAGTAAAATATGTATTTTATGAAAGATTTTAAAGTACTTTTACATTTGCAAACATTTACATATATGATGTTTGCCATATTACAATTTATGTATATGATGTATATAATAATGGTCAGGCATGGTACCCTTAATCCCAGTATTCAGGAGGCAGAGGCAGGCAGATCTCTGAGTTTAAGGCCAGCCTTGCCTATGTAGCAAGTTCCAGGAAGCCAGGGCTACATAGAGAGACCTTGTCTCAATATATATGGTACATACATACACAAAAAAATTTCACTTTATGGTTAAATGTAAGACAGGTTTCATGTGTGCGGATGAAACATGTATGTGTCTACATATCTACATTTCTATCTGTAAGAAACAAATACTTATGTAATAAATACATTGGACATTTGCAAACACATAGAAAAGTTGTAGAAACATCCTGTAGTCGGGTAGTAAGATAGACAAAAGAGAAGTAAATGCAGGGCCACTTGATGTTAAAAATTGTAGCACTCACTCTTGGCGCCGGCACGACGGGTGTCTGCCGCTAGAGGGCGCAGGAGATTGACAAATCGTTACCCCTGAGAGGATGCTGGTCCGTGGCTCCAATGGGCGGGTGACCCCTCCCAGCTGAACACCCAACTCTGGGTTGTGCAAGGGAGAAGCCCGCAGCACCAGTCGGCCCTCTGGGCTGTTGGGAACCTGTGTCACTTTGTCCCCGAGCCTCACATCTGATTCTGCAGATGCTGTTCCAGGACAGAACACAGAGGCAGCCGGTGAATAAGGCACTGAGCCTGGTCTTGTTTTATGAAGAGGATGTGGAGGCATTTGCCGTGTGGGCATTTGTATGTCCTCAGTGACAGCAGGGGAAAGGTGACCAGAAGAAAAGGACTGGATTTCTGAAGAGCCCCAAGTTGAGCCTGAAACACAGGCTAGTGACACTGTCTCAGGTTACCTGCTCTAGCCCCTAATATCTGGCCTGAGGTACATCCTGCCTCTGGAGACATGTGCCCACTGTTTTCCCTATTTTACGTGTTGTGTTCACTTTTGTTTCTCCTTTATATTAGAGGGGAAACTTTTTAGTGATAAGAGTAAGTCTATACTCTCTGTGAACTTCATTTCAAGGTAAGAAAATAATTATTATAAAATGTGTTGTCTCCCGCGTGATTCTGAGCCACACATAGTGACATTCCGGTGTTCCAGCTACCCAGAAAACTGAGGCTGGAGATGGCTTAAGCCCAAAAGTCCCAAGCCAGCATGAAAAATACAGCAAATTGTAGCCTTAAAAAATAAAAATGATATTCTGCTGCCTGGAACTCTGGCCGTCATTGCTCCTAATATAGTTTCCTGCTGGAGCAGGGGTTCTTCATCTGTGCTGGCCCAGGTCACCAGGCAAGTTTTAAACACTCTGCAGCCTGAGGCCACAGACAAAGACTCTGTTGGAATTGGTTTGGGCTATAGTCAGGGAATGGGGATGGTTGGTTCTGATGAAGCCACTGTTGAGAACTGTTCTCTAGAGACCTGCGAGTGAGCACCCCATGTTCTGTGGCACCCCCATGTTCTGTGGCACCCCCCGTGTTCTGTGGCACCCCCGTGTTTTGTGGCACCCCCGTGTTTTGTGGCACCCCCAGTGTTTTGTGGCACCCCGTGTTTTGTGGCACCCCCGTGTTTTGTGGCACCCCATGTTCTGTGGCACCCCATGTTCTGTGGCACCCCCATGTTCTGTGGCACCCCATGTTCTGTGGCACCCCCATGTTCTGTGGCACCCCCAGTGTTCTGTGGCACCCCCCGTGTTTTGTGGCACTCCCATGTTCTGTGGCACCCCCATTTCTGTGGCATTCTGTATACAGCATAGACTCCAGTCACATCGGAAACCGCCTGCACCAGAGTCTCTGACCCCCCAATGTCTGTATTCCACCCCGCTGGATCACTTCTAAGCAAGTTTAAATGAAGCTGTTAACAGAGCTTTTAAAGTAGACTGATTCAGAAGGCAAGGGTCTAGGAGAAATGACCTTTTCATCACTTTCCCCAGGAATCCAAATTTCAGATGTTTTTTTTTTTTAAGGAAAAAGGTTTTCACTGTCTACAAAGTTATTTCTGAGTTGTTGTTGTCATTGTTGTTATTGTTGTTGTTGTTGTTGTTGTTTTAAAAGTCTCCCCGTGTTGTTTTGTTTTTGAGACAGGGTCTCACTTTGTAGTCCACGTTGACTTTGGATGACTCGTGATTCTCCTGCCTCAGCTGCCGCTGGGCTGTGATTATAAGCCAGGTTCCCACATGGAGGGCATGTGTAGTGGAAAGTTAGCAGTAACTGTTCCAGATGTGCCCAGCAGAGGCAGAGGTTTGTGGGTTTGCTGCACATCATAACTTGCACGTATATATGGGGTAGAGTGCAAGTTTTGTCCTGTATACACACTGGACATACTAAAGTCAGATAATTAGCATTTTATCATTTTATGTAGTGAGTACATTCAAAATCCCCTCTTCTAACTGCTTTGAGACATAGCATATACCACAGTTAACTGTGTTCCCCTTCCTGTGTCCTGGAACACTGGAACTTACTCCATCCACTGAAGTATCACATTGTGTCCTAGGAGCTGTACTTTCAAAGGGCCTCCAGGTAATAAAATTTCATATGCTGAAGTTTTGGCATGACAAATACATCTGACTCGCCATCTGAATTTTGAAAACAAAATTATTACATAGGGTTACATAAGACCCATTTTCACAAAAGTATGTATTGTACTTTGAGCATATTGCCCTCTGTGTCCCACTATCCTCTGCCTTCTCCCCTCCTCTCCCCTCCTCCTCCCCTCCCCCCCTCCTCTCCCCTCCCCTCCTCTCCCCTCCCCTCCCCTTCTCCTCCCCTCTTCTCCTCCCCTCCCACTAGTTCCCCAGACAGTTTCATCTCTAGTTTCAGGTCACTAATACCAATGTGGATTTCTGCGAAGTGTGGCGCTCTCAGAAGAAAGCGTACAATGTTTGTATTTCTGAAATTGCCTTATTTTTGGACTTGCCAGAGAAGTGGCCTCAGTTAATCTGTGACTCCGTCCCTGCTTTCCATTCTCTTACCAAACATGTGCATCTTTACAAGTCTAACAACCTGCAAGCTCTGGACTTCCTCGGTGGAGACACTGGGCTCCAGATAAGCCTGTGATCAGGGTGCCTCCTGCTGCGTTGATCTAACCCTCTATTCTGCACAAGAAAGCTCCCGGGCCTCTCACCCAGCTCACTCTTTCTGAACAACAGCACCAGCCTTGGATTTGGCCAAAGCCCTCACAAGAAGATGGAATTCCCTGCTCCTCCAGCCAGCTCTCCTTGTCCTCCCACCCAGGAAGGCTCCGCCCTCTGGCACAGAAGCAGGAGAGGCCATTCATGCTTTAGTGACGCCAGCTTCCTCAGAATCCATTCTGCCCCTCGGCATCTGACACCCCTACAATGGCAGAACTGCAGGGGAGAAAGGGTGACTGCCAAGCAAGGCAGAATGCCAGGTCTTGTCCAGGCATACCCAAAGAGGGCCATCTCCAGTGCCCTGGCATGGCAAGGTCCCTTTTTAGACTCTTAATGGATTTTGCAGGCAGAATTAACAGTTGATTGACACATTAATGTAAATATAGCAAATCACACATTGCAGGTGTATTCTTGAAATGTTGAATTTATAATGAGAACGTACTATACAGATCTACGCATATGTGTGTACCATCCCTCTAAAGGTATAGCTCCAGTTCTACAGTATATAACCATGTCTCCATGAACGGACAGCCTGGCATACCAGCTCAATAAATGCTCAAATAAATGAGCCCAGCTTCTGTGCCACCTGCTGCACACCAGTTCCTAACATAGCTCACTGAATTTCTGCAGCAAAGCCAAGAGGTAAGTCTTATCCCCAGGGCTCCATTAGCCTATCCGAGAAATGGGCACCAAAGAATCAACACTAACACCATGTGTGACTGGAATGAGGCATCGATGCAAAGATTCTCAGTGTCTGTCAACTACGCAACTCAGATGGGGAAACATTAGTGATGACCTGTGTGGGCCAGAATTAGACTTCAGGCCACCTGGGGCTTGCTTTTTTTTTTTTCTCTCAAAAAAATCAAGTCACCTTGATTCATTCCAGATGGTGCTTGACGTGTAACAGCCTCAGAACTTTCACAGATAGGCTCCAATGGCCCCCAGCAAGTATAGCTGATTTTTTTTTTCACTCTTGTCTGTGCAGCACAAAAGAGGTACCATGAAGATGGGCTTTGATTTCACTTTGTTTCATTTCGTGTATCCACAGGCCTTGGTGCCAATCCCTTGCTCCAACTCCATGGAAGGCTACATTTGATTTTGGTGGTGTAGCCCAGAGCCCCAAGTTTCCAAGGGGTGCTCAATAAACACTAGAATGAATAATTGATTATTGACATGTGGTCGTAAAATCCATCACTGTGCATTGAACACCCACTGCACACCCAACTTGGGTTAAGTACCTGACATCAATTGTTGCTTTGGGTCTTCCTGGCAACTCCAGGAAGCAAAGGGCCTACTAATCAAACTCACCTGACTGAGAAGGAAACTGGGAGTTGAGAGAAGTCAAGAGAGTAGCAAAGAACTCCACGGCCCATCCAAGGGGTCGTGATTTATACCAGAGACTGTCTAACTTCCAAAGCAGTGGAGGGTTTTGTAATGTAACTTTCTAATTCAGTGTGTACTGTTCGTAAAAACTGTAGTCTATATACATTTTGCCTTTTGTAATTATAAATATTGTCATTTTAAATTGCTACAATTTTGTAACACTAAGCTACACAGAACTGTGTGCTTTATTGTAATTTTTTTTGAATTGCTCCTTTATGTAATGATGTACCTGTACAAATTTCTCAAAGTATGCCTGTCTTTTAGGATATCATTCAGAAAAGAGGAAGATGTGTTATTTGATATGTCTTATGAAACTGGCATGGGTTTGTTAGCAAAATTCATAGTCAAAAGGAGGAAAATTATAAATGAATATTATATATGAAGGTAGATACAAAAATCCTAACACAAAAAAAAAAATAACACAACCAAAGCCAGGTATACATCCATAAGCCCAACAATCACAAGGCTGACTCAGGTGGACCCCAAGTTCCAGGCCAGCAGAGAGGACATAGTAGCACACTATGTCTCAAAAATAAACAGGGCCAACAAGATGCCCTGGCAGCTAAAGGCACTTTCCAAACAAACCTGATGACCTGGATTTGATCCTGAGAACTCACCATGGAAGGAGAGAAGCAATTCCTGAAAGTTGACGTCTCACTTCCACACATGCACAGAGGCACATGCTTGCCCATACATGACACACACAAGCAGCAGCAGCATCTTCCTCATCATCTTCATCAACAAAATTCAAAGTTTAAACTAAACTGTATTTTTAAAATATAAATAAAAATAAAGGAAGAAAGAAGCAATTTGAACCAATAATATGAAAGAGTAGGATGTGGGCAGGGCTAGAGAGATGGCTCAGCAGTTAAGAACACTTGCTGCTTGCTCTTCCAGAGGACCCAAGTTCAATTCCCAGCTCCCACATCAGGTGGCTCACAAGCGTGGGAAAACTCCAGATCCAGGGGATCTAACATTCTGTTAGCCTCATGAGTACAGTCATATACTTGGCATTCTCTCAGACACATACACATAATAAATAATAACAATAACAATAAATAATTGAGAATGATAGTTCACACCGTTAATACCAGCACTCAGAAGCAGACTGGATCTCTGTGGGTTCAAGTTTAGCCTGGTCTACAGCAAGTTCTAAGCTAGTCAGAGTTACAGAGTGAAACCCTGTCTCAATAAACAAATAAATCTTTAAAATAAAAATTGTGAGATGCTAAATTTAAATTATTTTAAGAATAATATTTGGTGTTAGAAGTCAATTTAATGTAAATCAACTTATTAAAAATATAAAATCAGCTAATAGTTGGTGATGGAACACACAGGGTCAGAATCATAGCACGTGTTCAGCCCTGAGTGCCATCCTTAGTATGTGGAGGGGCGGAGACATAAAATAAAAAAGTGATTATCTTTTACATGCACAAAAGCAACTGAAAGATGTGTAGAACTCATTTATGCCTTAAACCTCATCAACAAACTAGAAAACTAGGGATTTACAATGAATACCACTTAGTTAAGCCTTCAGCAAAAGTTTTTTTTTTTTTTTCAAAAAAAATCTAGATTTATTTATTTTATTTTATGTGTATAAGTATTTTGCCTGCATGCATGCCCTGTACCCTCAGAGGTCAGAAGAGGGATTGAATCTCTTGGAACTGGAGTTAAGGGTGGTTGGGAGCCACCATGAGGGTTCTGGGAACTGAACCTGGATCCCCTGTAAGAGCAACAGGTACTTTTAACCACTGAGCTATCGGCAGCCTCAAAAGCCAAATTTAACAGTGAAATATTTTAAGGAATAAATCATTTTTTAAAAAATGTATGTGTATGGGCATGTTGTCTGCATGTATGCCTGCCTGGTGCCCTAGGAGGCCAGAGGAGGATACCAGATCTCCTGGAGTAGAGTTGCTGTCAGTTGTGTGCTGCCATGTGGGTGCTGGGAATCAAACCTGGGTTGGAAGAGCAGGCAGTGGTCTTAACCACTAAGCTATTGCCCCAGCCCCTTAATAGTGAAATCTTGAATGTTCTCTTTTGGAAGCCAGAATGAAGGCAAAGATGTCCACAATAACCTCTTCTCCTCAACATTTGCAATAGGGTTTTCATCCAATGCAAGAACACAAGAAAAATGCACACTTGTGCCGGACGGTGGTGGCACACACCTTTAATCCCAACACTGGGGAGGCAGAGCCAGTCTACAGAGCGAGATCCAGGACAGGCACCAAAACTACACAGAGAAACCCTGTCTCAAAAAAAAAATGCACACTTGTATCATTTAATGAGAACATATTCTGAGAAATGAATTCCTAAATATCCTGTGTAACTACTAAAATATGAATTTACACAAAGACAGCTATGATGTCACCAGGTGATATATGATCCCACTGTTGTAAATATGTCTGTTAGTGACCTTTCAGCCATGTGCCAGTGACATGGGCATATGAGTATATTAAAAAGCATATGGATTTTTAAAAGAAAGAAAAAACACTTATTTTACAGATAATGTGATTATATACTTGGAGCATGTAGGGCATTAGAAGTTATGAGTTTCACAATGTTGCTCATTGCAAAATCAACACATAGAAATCAGCTTCAGGGGCTATAGAGATAGCTGGGCGGTTCAATGTATATAGCTTTTGAGGAGGACCCAACTTCAGTTTCCAGTATCCATGTTGGTGACTTACAACCATCTGTAACTCTAGCTCCAGGAAATCTGACAACTCTGGCTTCCATGGGTACCTGCACTCTCATGTGCACACACAGGTGAGTGCACACATGCATACACAAACACATCATACACACACACACACACACACACACACACACACACACACACACACTTTAAAACAAAGTATTTTTTGAAATCAGTAGCATTTTTCTATATTGCTAATAAATACCTGAACTATGAAGTTAAAAGAAAAAGATGTCAATGATGTTATCATCAAAAAGAATATCAGGAGTCAACAAGATGAGTCACTGGGTAGGGATGGCCAGACTGCAACCCACAGCTCCAAGGAGGCTAGTTAGTAAGGACCCTAGGAAGGGTCCATGGATTGCCAGTGATAAATGGATGAGATCTACATGAGCAAACTGGGGGTGAGGGGGTATAATGGAGGGCAAGGGATGGAGGATGAGAGGTTAGAGGAGCAGGAGGTTTGAGCTGGAATGGGAACAGAGTGGGAGAACAAGGAAAGAGATACCATGATAAATGAAGACAGTATGGGAATAGGGAGAAGCAGAGTGCTAGGGAGATTTCCAAGAATCTACAAGGATGACTCTATCATAGACTACTGGCAATAGTCGAGAGGGTGCCTGAGCTAGCTTACTCTGGTGATTGGATGGCTAAATACCCTAAATGTCGTGATAGAATCCTCATTCAGTGACTGATGAAAACAGATTCAGAGATCCACGGCCACGTCCTAGGTGGAGCTCCAGGAGTCCAATCGATGAAAGAGAGGAGGGATTCCATGAGCAAGGGATATCGAGACCATGACTGGAAAAAGTACAGAGACAACTAGCCAAACTAGTGGAAACACATGTACTGTGGGACAATAGCTGAAGAGCCCCCATGGTACTGAACTAGGCCCTCTGGATAGGTGAGACAGTTGTTGAGCTTGAACTGTATAGGGGGCCCCAGGCAGTGGGATCAGGACCTGTCCCTGGTACATGAGCCGGCTTTTTGGAGCCTAGTGCCTATGGCGAAACAATTTGCACAGCCTTAGTCCAGTGAGGAGGGGCTTGGACCTGCCTTAACTGAATGTGCCAGGCTCTGCTGACTCCCCATGGGAAACCATTCCTTGGAGGAGGTGGGAGTGGGAGGTGGGTTGGGGAGGAAGGCTGGGGGGCAGCAGTAGGGAGGACAGGGGAATCTGTGGTTGGTATGTAAAATGAATAGAAAAATCTCTTAATAAAAAAAAGAAAAAGCAAGAAGTCCAAATAGATAGTGAACACCTGGTTTAAGACAAAGATAAAAGTAAAGGGCTCACATGGGACGTGGGAAACGTGATCTCAACCTCACGCCATATACCAAACCATTCAAAGTGGTTATATGTGAAATACTAACTGAAGGACCAAAAAAAGACTTTTAGTTGTATCATAGGGGCCAATGAGATGGCTCTGTTGGTAAAAGTACCACTACACAAACTGAACAACTTGAGTTCAATCCCCAGAGTTCACATAGAAAGCCAGTTGTGGTGGCATGCATCTGTAACCCCAAAGTGCCTGGGATGTGTGTTATATTCACAATGAAAACATTTCCAGTCCTATAACAGTGCATCTCTAAGTAATTCTGTGTCTGGCTCCAGCTGGGGTGAGCAGGAACATCTTCAGGTGTATACTGGGAGCAGAACTGTTGGGCCATGGGACATGCAGAGTTCTTTTTCCAAATAGCCCTCAGTTGATTTTGCAAAGTGGCTGTGCCAATTAACATCCCCTTCACAGTATTCAGTCCTCAGCAGCTCACCTCTCCACCAACACTCTGTATCACAATCTTTCATTATTTCCACTCAAGGGAGCATAAAATGCTATCTCATTGTCATCTAAATTTACATTTCCTTGATTGCAAATTACAGAGAGAATCTCTCTCTTTCTTTTTTGTTCCTTTTATTTATTCAATCTTTTCTCAAAAAGCTAGAACTACCTTTTCACTGACTCTTCCCTACATGAGGCTAGATACACAATTTCCTTGAAACATATTTACATTTTACCATGCTCATTTTCATCTGATTCATCTAGAATGATACTCAGACAGGTTATGAGACAGGGGTCTAACTTCATGTTTTCCCTTCTGGATACAGTCAGACCAGCCCCACTTGGTGAATCCACACTGTGCCCAGGGACCCGTCACATGCCAAGTTCCTGAATGTTTGCACTCAGTTCTTGTCCATTGACCTCTTTCCTCATTCTTGAGCTGGTATCTCATTGTAGATTTGGGATAACTCTTACAGTCTGGTGGATCAGCTTCCCTGGACTCTTAGAGGACTATCCTGACTACTTCATCCTCCTTAAAATGAAGTTGTTTGCAGTCCATGGGCAGCCCTGTCCAAATACCTAGGGGTTCTTTTAGAATGAGATCGTGTCTGATCTAATTTTATCTTTTAAAATTATTATTATTGTTGTTGTTGTTGTGTGCATGTGCGTGTGCGTGTGCGTGTGTGTGTGTATGTGTGTGTGTGTGTGTGTGTGTACATGCGTGCCAGGGCACTCATGTGGAGGTTAGAGGACAACTTAATAATCAGTTCTCTCCTTCCATCTTTACGTGAGTCCCAGGAAGCAAAGCCGAGTCACCAGGCCTGCACAGTAACACCTTTACCTGCTGAGCTTGCTAGCTCCGTCTGAGTGTTCTAGAAAAATGAGTTACCAAGTTAGCTCTCTTCCAAAGATTTGCTCCTTCTGCCCATTTAACCCTCCCAACAGCTCCATGAGTCACCAACATGCCAAGAAGAGGGACACTGGGACACTTCATACCTGTACAAGCCACATCAGCACCAGTTAAGTCTTCTGCTCACTGAGTGTGTGGCTCAGGCCTGTAATCCCAGCAAACCTTGAGTGGAGGTGGAAAGATTGTGTATTCAGCCTGGGCTGCACTGTGAAACTCTTCATAGGAGGAAACGCTCTCTGCTTTTTACTCTCATTGTGGCCCAGATACTTAAAAAAATTTACCAGCATGTATTAATCATACATATTAAAGGGGTTCAGTGTGACATTTCCACATGCATACAACATGTGATGATCAAATCCCATGCCCATTTCCTTTCTCCCCACGTGCATCCATACAGCCTTTCCAATCTCTAGTAATCGCTTGGAAACATCATTTTTTAGTTTCTGCATGTGGCACAGAACTGTCTGTGCCTGGTGTGTAAGTTACTGTAACGTCCTCCAGCTCTGTCCATTTCACTACAAACACAGACTTTCTCTCATCTTTGTAGCTGAATAATACTCTGTGTCATTTATTCTACATTTTCTTTTTCTGTTTGTACATCAGTGGGCACCTAGACTGATTCCACATCCTGGCCACTGTGAATAATGCTGTAATAAACATGGGCATGCAGGTGTCTCTTGGGCATGTTGGTTTCATGTTTGGGGGTAATAACTAGAAGTGGGATAGTTGGATAACATAGTGGTTTCTATTTTTAGGGTTTTTATTATTTGTGCAGGTGCTTGTGTTGTGCATGTACACATTGGTATGTGTGTACATATGAGATTGCACATGCATGCATGTGTACATCAATGTGGAGGTCAAGCATTTTCTTCAATTGTTCTTCATCTTATTTTTTGAGATGAGGTTTCTCTCTGAACCTGGAA
The DNA here is from genome assembly GCF_004664715.2 of Peromyscus leucopus. Taxonomy (NCBI): domain Eukaryota; kingdom Metazoa; phylum Chordata; class Mammalia; order Rodentia; family Cricetidae; genus Peromyscus; species Peromyscus leucopus. The sequence continues at coordinate 123,525,567 of NC_051066.1, read as the reverse complement.
CTTACCAATTCAGTTTGACTGACTGTCCAGTGTGCTCTGGGAATCCATCTGTCTCCATCCCACCCCAACCTAAGCACACTGGGGATACAACATGCTCTATTTCACCCATGTGCTTTTATGTGGGTGCTGGGGATCATAACTAAGATCCTCATGGTTGCACATCCTACACCTTATCCACTGAGCAATCTCTCAGGTCCTATTTTCAATATTTTTTAGGAATCCTCCATACTGATTTCTGAGGTAGCTGCAGCAGTTGGTAAGGCTCTTTGTCTCTGCATATTTCCCCAACATTTGTTTCTTTGGTTTTTTGGTTTTGGTTTTGTTTGTTTGTTTTGTTTTGTTTTTTGTTTTTGGGTTTGTTTTTTGTTTTTTGTTTTTTGTTTTTTTTTTGTTATAGCCATTATGACTAGGATGAGATGGAATCTCAATATAGTTTTGACTTGTATTTCCCTCATGGCTAATGACAGTTAACATTTTTTACATATTTTAGCCATTTGTAGGTCTGCTCTTGTAACATGTCTGTTAGTCTTAACTGGTTTTAACCCAGAAAGTCTAAAATTGATAAGACATAAAATATTTCTCTGGGAAGGAAATTCGTTCTTTTCTTTTCTTTCTTTTCTTTTTTTAAGGACAGGGTTGTGTGTGTGTGTGTGTGTGTGTGTGTGTGTGTGTGTGTGTGTGTGTAGCTGTCCTGGCTGTCCTAGAACTTACTTTGTAGAACTGACTGGTCTCAAACTCACAGAGATCCACCTGCCTCTGCCTCCTGAGTGCTGAGATTAAAGGTGTGCACCACCACACAGGACATGAAAATTATTTGTTGATCAAATTCCTAAAGAGTTACTGGTATACTTTAATTTTACATAAATATACACTTCATGCTTTTGTTACACTGCTAATTCAATTACACAGTCAGCTAATTCTCCATGTGAACTCCATGCAGACTCCAGTTGCTTCAAAAGTGAGTTTTCCATATAAATGAAGAGGTAGTGTTTGTCTTTTATACCTGTCATAGTTCATTTAACAGGTTTTCCTCTGGGCTCAGACAAATGACAGGTTTTCATCATCTCAATGACCATTGTACACACATGTTGTCTTTATCCATTCATCTGTTGATGGGTACTTAAGTGAATTCCGTATCTTGATTGTTATGAATAATCAAATCTAAAAGAGTTGATCTTACATAATTTGTGTGTAGAATAGTTACAGGGGGCTGGGGAAGGAGAGAGGGAAGGGGACAGGAAGGACTGGCCAGATTACAAAGTACAGTTAAATGGGGAAATAAGTTCTGATGAGGACAGAGAACAATGTCCAAGTAGTACCAGTCACCCTAATTCATTCAGAAGCTCATTATGCAGAACTCAAAACATTGTTTTTACACCCCTTAGACATGAACCGCTCTTGTGTGTCCTTCCACACGAGCTCCAGGAGCCTTCTCAAGCTGTGTGGTTGAACTCACGTTCCTCCAGAGCCCTGGTGCTGTCTATTCACATATGAATTGCGGATTCCAAACAGAGATCACCCAGTGCTTCCTGGAAACCGAGGAGCAAACACTATTTTAGTGCATCCTTCCGTGTGACCACTCGGGCTTTATTCCTGCTTTCAGTTCAGAATGATGCAATGGAAAGCAAACTGTGAGGTGTTTTATTTGCGTTTGGAAAGTGCAAAATTGAATTCGAGTCTGAAATATTGTACCAAACTTTAGTAATAGCTTTAAAATTGAAAGTTGTTGTTAAATTTGATTTGTTTGTTTTAGAACTAAAGGGGGGGAAATCAAGAAAGTTTGATTGGTTGTGTCCTGTGGAGAAGCATGACACACTGGTATAGCCTCTAGAGCAGTGTTTCTCAATATGTGGGCCGCGACCCCTTCGGGGGTTGAATGACCCTATCACAAGAAACCCATATCAAATATTTACACTATGATTCATAATAGTAGCAAAATTACAGCTATAAAGTAGCAACAAAAGTAATTTTATGGTTGGGGGTCACCACAACATGAACTGTATTAAAGGGTCAAAGCATCGGGCAAGTTGAGAACCACTGAGCTAGAGGAGGTGTGAGCCATGCTGGTGCTGGCATGTAGAGGCATATGTGTTACAACCACGCCAATACCATGGCTGTCATGAGCTGGGTCAGTGAGCACAGTGTTGACCACAATGACTCGGCCAACAGAACACGTAGGAGATCATGACTCCACGGTGTCTCGTGTTTCATAGGTGGATACTCCACAGCAGGAACAGGGAACTCCAGGGCCAACTCCACTCCCTGACGCATGGACTTCACTACCCCATCACTACACTCCAGGTTTAAGGAATCCCTTCACCGGCCAGAGAACCTGACACTGCACTCCTGAGCTCAGTGTTCTCATCCCTGAGAGACACCCCACCCCCACAGGCCCTAGGCGGTGTTTGCTTATGGGGCTCTGTTTTGCTCCAGTGAATTCAGGGGGAAGGAAATAACTTATATCAACACAGCTAAAATGCCTACGTGTGAGAATAGGAGGTCAGAGTCCGGGAGGATGCGTACTGAGGCGTGGTGGGCTAGCAACCAGCAGAGGCAACCAGGGACTCTAGCTTCTGCTTCTCCTTCACCCTGGAAAGACTCCAGTCCACTCAAGGCCCTGGAGAATACAGACCCATCTACTTCTTTATCCTTGTTCCTACTGGGAACTGCTCTGCCCATCTGTCCTATGCCCACAGAACCCTCTGTTCCACTCTGAGAGCCACAGAGTAACTAGGACAACTATAAGGGTGTCTCAGCATCTGTCCTCAGCCCAGAAGGACAAAGATTCAGTCACTGCATCATCCTCAGTAGGAGCGGCACTAGCTTCCACAGTCTACGCTGTTCCCAGAGCCTGAGGACATAGGCTCAGGTCCCTCACAGCAGGGATCTGCCTAGTAACAGCCCATGTGTTCCTCCTCTCTCACACCCATGCTTCTACTTCCTCTGTCTAGCATCACTTGCTACTAAGCCAGTGCTCAGGTTTTTGTCACGCCCGTCTACCCAGTGCTTCCTCAAACCCAGCCAGCAATCTGAACATCATTGCACACTCAGCAACCAGTGACTAGCGCCAGGTGTACAGTAGTTGCTCGTGATCTCAAACACTGGACCAGGAAACAATGGCCTGAGACTGTCGACGTTTAACCTTTACCTTTTGCTCTAGGTTGTTAAAACAAACAGCAGAACCTAGGCACCACCAGCCTTATCAAGTAGCCAAGTTTCTCATTAAACTAACCATGAAAACCCTCACGCCATGCTAAGGCTGGAGGGCATCATCACTGGTTACTTCTTCAAGCTGAACATCTCAGCTTCAGGAAATAGACAGTCCAGGGAAGAGGCATCACTATGAACCTGATGCATAGGATGACAATTGCTGTCTTTACCCCCTTCAGGAGCATTTTGTAGATGTTCAAGCAAGGATAACCTTACAGGGACTCCCTGCACTGTAGACCTTCTCAGCACCTTTAGTTTGCTGCTCTGCACCAAGGCCCACCCCAAGGTACTTCACTGGATGCAACCCCTTTACAAATATGGTCACCATGCCTCTTACTTTTTTTCCCCAATCAAAACACCACATCGTCGCTGAGCTGTAGAAGTAACCAACCATCTTATTAAATAAGAAACACAGAGCCAATACAGAGATAAAAGCCAAGAGATCAGAGCTAAGAGCTAAGAGCTAAAAACATTACCCTTCAATATCACAGTGGTCTTACCTCTCTGAAAGAGACCTACTTCCTGTGTGTCTATCTTTATAAAGACTTTCTGTTCTGCCTTCTCATTGGTTGTAAACCCAACCACATGACCGCCTTGTCACTGCCTGTCTGTACAGACTTCCAGGTCTTCTATGGTTGGTATTGAGATTAAAGGTGTGTGTCTCCAATGCTGGCTGTATCCTTGAACACACAGAGATCTACCTAGCTCTGCCTCCCAAGTGCTGGGATTAAAGGCATGCAGCACCACCGCCCAGCTTCTGCCATGGCTTGCTATTAGCTCTGACCCCCAGGCAACTTTATTTATTAACATACAAATAAAATCACATTTCAGTACAAATAAAATATCGCCATACTAAGCAGATCACAGGTCTGGAGGTTGCATGTGACATTACCATGACTTCTGTCTCCTTGTTGTAGGAAGTTGAATGTGCCATCCTTCCAGGAAGTGCTTCTACCTTAAGGCACCATGTCCTAAGACTTCCCCACATGTCTACATCACCTCTCATCTCACTCATCTCCCCAAACTTAAGGTTCTGGTCTACAACTGTCCCCATTAAAGTTGCCACCCTCTCTAGGAGGTAGCAAAGAACTTCCTTCTTTCTTTCTGTTCCCAGAGAGGGTTTGGTACAGAAGTATTCCTCCAGCCTGAGCCCCCTGCCCCTATCTTGGTGTCTTGAGGCCCAAAGTGCTCCAGTTCTGACCCTGTGTTTCCCTCTTTGTCCTCCATCACCTCAAGCTTCTATGGCTTCACCTGCTTCAGCCACCAAAGCAGAAATTCCTATCCCATGACCAGTCAGATGGTCTCTCTACCATGTACCACAGCATCAGGCAACTTCACATGTTCATTCTTTGCTCCAAAATCCATCTCCAGAAAGAATTTTGCTATTCTACACAAAATTGAACCTTTCAAAAGATTCATCCTATTAATAACAATCACAGTAGAGAGGGGAGGGTCTAGGTGGTCTAAAATCTTCCCAGAAGATACTAATTGAGGTCAGAGTTGCAATGTCTCAGATTTACTTACAGGATTGAGCTGTGAACTTCTGGTGTTGCTGCTGGTGAGACCCTTGTGAGCCTGAGCTGGCCTCTGTGGCCTTCTTCCTTCCAGACACCTTTCCCTTTGGTAACAACCCCTGTTGCCTTTGGAAAACCTTTATCCTCTAATGCTGTTAGATTAAAGCAGTTGCTGGCCTGCCACCCAGCTTCAAGACAAGAAGAGGAGCCAAATCTACCGATCAGTAGAATGAGTCTCCATGCCATTTGGTAAGTGTTAGCTGAGTGACTATTGCTAGGACAAGAGCCGTGAGCTAGCAACTTAAACATGGGGCCCGGGTGACCATCCTCTGTCAAGCATGAACCTGAGAAAAGATGAGGCAGCTTTGGAAACAGAAGACACTCGAATCCAAGCCCAATGCCACTCTTTTATTCCTGGATCCAACCACAGAAGAAGCTAGACCCACAGTTTTCAGTTACATGAGCCAGTGAGTTCCTTTTCATGTAAGTCTGACTAAGGGTATCTAGTCATCTGTAGCTCAGAATGTTGCCGGGTGAGACATAAAGGTCACCAAGAGAGTATGACCCAGTTTCTCTCAAAGCTGTGATTTCACCAGACCTCAAATTCACAAATGCCATAGAGCTGAGAAGCAGTAGTCCCAGGTCACAGTCACAGCCCTCCTGGTTTTATGGGGACTCGGGGGGCCAAGGGAGAGTGAGGACTTGCCCTCAGTATCCTTCACCATCAAGTCAGTAGGGGTCACATGTTTCACTGAGTAAATACACTGACACCAGCGCATGGTGGCTGTCAAGAGACAAGACCATTTCTGACTCCGCCCACTTCTCGAGAAGACCAAAGAGGTACCTGTGACATTTTCTGATTGCAATTCAAACACATACTTTTTTAAAAAGTCATATCAAGTTCGTGATTGCTGGGATACACGGCTTGGAACACTCTTTGAGAAGTGCATCCTTGGCATAGCAGAGACACCACCACCACCCCACCACCCCACTACCCCAGCCTTCTACCCTCCGGAGTGTGGCCCACACACCTGTCTTCAGGTAAGTCCAGCCATAGCCCACAGCTAAGAAAGATTTTTAATTGGATTTAAATGAAATGTTCAAGGTAACTGTAAGCAACATGTGACTAGAACACAAACCTAGCAAGTTGTGAAGATGATCGAGTCTGAGGAAGCATCTTTCTGTGAGCATGATGCTTCTGCAGACTCAAAGTCAGGAAGATCCATCCCACCACACGATTAATCTCCAAGCCTAGGACTGTCACAGATCGGGGAGGCCACACTCAATGGGTGCTTCACTTGGAAGCACTTGGGGTTGACTTAGTCCTCACTATTTAGAAAGCTGCAAGTTTAAAGGGTCATCTTTGTTAGATGACCTACCCAGGGGACTCAGGGACTTTCCCCTTATGATAGATAAGCAGCTTTGTCCCCAGTGATCTGAACATTTCTCAGTGAAGAACAGTCACTGCCATTATAAAAACCCAGCTCACCCTGAACAGGGAGGCCTGGTGGCTTGCCTGGCTGTCACATGACAAGGGTGGCCTGAAAGGGCCTTTACAATCACAGAGCATCCACGACGACGACCTTGAACAACAATCGTTAAGGACAGGGACACGCGGTTGCTTCCAGGATAATGAAAGGGCGGAGTGCAGCCAGGAACCTCAAATGCTTCAGCCCCGCCCCGCCCTGGGTCTTGGTTCCTGGTGAATCCAACCTGTCTCATTCACAGTAGCCTTGGCCTGCATCCCTGACAGTCACTGTTGCCACCACTGAAGCCACCTTTCCACTGAAGGGGTGAATAGAGGAGTTTGTTTCCAAACCCAGAACATTCTGTAAGCATAAAAACTAAAGGAAATTTAGCCACTGGCAGGAAGGTGCAGAATTCAAAAATGCCATCTTCAGACGGCCACTTGCCCACAGCAACGAAGGCACATGTAGTATCACATCAGAGGATAATTTCTGGGCTGCAGAATTGATGTGTAAACAGTAAAATGGGAATCAAACCTACTGATTGGCTTGGTTTTTATTATATTAAACAAGGTTATAGAAGGCCATTTTCATGCAGGTATATAATGTACCTGAGGATATCCCCCTGTACTGGCTGGTTTTATGTGTCCACTTGACACAAGCTAGAGTCATCAAAGAGGAAGGAGCCTCAGTTGAGGAAATGCCTTGATGAGATCCAGCTGTAAGGCATTTTTCTCACTTAGTGATCAATGGGGGAAGACTCAGCCACGGTAGGTGGTGCCATCCCTGGGCAGGTGGTCCTGGGTTCTATAAGAAGGTGGGTTGAGCAAGCCATGGGAAGCAAGCCAGTAAGCAGCACCCCTCCATGGCCTCTGCATCAGAGGCCATGTCTCTGGGATTGTGCCCTGTTTGAGTTCCCGTCCTGACTTCCTTCAATGATAAACAGCAATGCTGAAGTGTAAGCCTAATAAACCCTTTCCTGCCCAACTCACTTTGTGGTCATGTGTTTGATCACATCAATAGAAACCTTAACTAAGACATGCCCCCTCCTCCATAGCTCATTACTCTTCAGTTCTCACCACTCCCCCTTTTCATGAGTCCCCTTTGTTTTACTAGACAGCTTTAATTCTGCTTTCATGTCCTCTGTAGATAAGTGATTTCTGTATCTATAAAGTACAGGACCCACAAGTGAGAGAAAGGATGTAACATTTGCCTTTCTGAACCTGACTTCATTTGCTTAATGTGATTCTCTCTAGTCGTGCCCATTTTCTTGCAAATGACATAACTTCACTTTCCTTTACTGCTGAAACACTTCCCTAGTGTCTATAAACCACATTTTCTTCCTCCAGTCCCCTGTTGCTGGACACCTAGGTGTGTCCCTTAACTTCTCTGTGAGATTGCTGACTTGGAATATTTGAGAGTAAATATCCAGGAGTAGGCATATAGTAAGTATTTTTGAGGCAGGGTCTCAACTCCATAGCCTGGAATTCATAACAATCTTTGTGTCTCAGCCTCCTGACGAGACCCTCACACCCAGCCCATTTCACTTCCTCGTAGTCTCTTTCTGTTGTTGGTATTATTTTGACTTATTGAAATTCTGAGAAATGCACATAAGCTGAAACATGCCTTTTTAACTGTGTTCAGCATATGGTTTGGCGACAAGAAGCTTACCTGTTGTTCAGACCTCCTCAATGCTCCCCTCATCATCTACTTCCAAGGCTCTTTTACCTTCTGCAGGTGAAACTTCACAGCTGCTGATCAGGAACTCCCCACTTCATTCTCTCTTGTCCTGATATCCACCATTCAGTGGGTAGATTTTCATGTCTGTGAATTGGACCAGTCAACTTCTATGATGTTTACACAGCTGGGGGGTTCCAGTGAGAGGACAATGGTCTGACTCAACCATCGAGGAGCATCACTGGAACTCTAGAATAAGTGTAAAGTAGAACTTGTGAACCCAGGCTGAGCTGGGCACTAGTTTCGCAGGGCTTTCTGTGGTTTTTTGAGTTAGTGACAGACACTGAATTTGAGTCAAGACGTGAAATCTAGCAATACACAATCCTGCAAAGGCCACACACATTCCCTCTGAGCTTAGTTTCTATTTTAAAATTTGGGAAATTCCATGTACATTTTTTAATTTCCCTCTAAAAATTCATAAATCAAAACAAAAACTCAACTTCTACTTTTTTTTTGAGACAGAATTTCTTTGTGTTAACCATCCTGGCTGTCCTGGAACTTGCTTTGTAGATAAGGCTGGCCTTGAATTCAATGAAATCTGCCTGCCTCTGCCTCCCAAGTGCTGGGATTAAAGGTGTGTGCCACCACCACCCGGCCTCAACTTCTAAATATGGGAGACAGTTTAAAGATCACAGTTTGGATACGTGTACCCCAAAGACCCAAGCACCAAGCCTTGGCCTCCTCACTGCACCCAGCATTATTCTCTAGGGAGATAATGGGGCACTGAAGAGGTAAAGACTAGTGAGAGATTAGCCTGTTGTGGGTGTGTCTGGCAGGGTGTGTCTGGGCCCTCATTCCTTACCTCGCCTATACTTCTCAGCCACCATGAGATGAGTAGCTAGCCCCTCTACTGTGTGCTCCACCATGATTTTCTGTGTGGCTTTCCCTGGATTTGGACTCACATGCAACTTCTCAGATACGTCCAAAATTATGTTTTTTCTGAGAATATTGGTAAGTCTTACCATTTCTGCGAGCAAAAACACAAAAAGAGACAGCAATGGAAAGGAGAAAAGATTGGTGATAATTCAGTTTCAGAGCACTTCCTCTCCCCGTCCCTCACCCCCATCTGCTTTTGTCTTGGGCCAAGTCAGGCAGGAATGTAAGTTTGCCACTTCCGCTAGACAGGAGCTTATTGTTCACATAAATTGATCACGGCATACTTCTAATCTCAGCACTCAGGAGACTAGGGAAGGGGGAACACAAGTTCAAGGCCAGCCTGGGCCACATAGTCACACTCAGTCTCAAACAACCAAACAGATTAAAAAAATAATAATAATTATGAACAACAGTCAGGGACCAAGAGGAGAACATGAGAATAAAAATTCGTGATAATTGGTTTTACATTTTTATAAAAAGTCTTAGTTTGGTACTAGTTAAAGGAAGAGAAAGGAAGACTCCCAGCTCCTACCTTTAAGGAGCTGCCATTCCATCACATACAAAAGAGCATCCCTCTGTAAGCAGTCACCTTGGCGGCACCGAGCATGTACTCATGAACATCTCTAGTGTTGGGGAGCTCCTGGTTCGGAGGATGGGTTAGATTTGAGGACCTTGGTGTTGGTGAACCACATGGGATCAGTCTGGAGACACCCTGATGTCAAACCAGATGCAGGCACTCATGTTCCTCAGCTTCTCATCGTGGTAACAAAACAGACTTGTCACTGGGTGCAAAAACACAGAAAAGACCAACCTCATATAGAACACAGCACGGCGACTAGAATTAAACTGTTCACTCCATAACAGCTGGAAAAGGGATGGGGATGTGGAGGTGTGTAGAGTGTCTGTCTCACGTGTGTGAGTCCCTGGCTCTATCCATAGTCCCACAAGCAAACACACAGAGCAAAAGAGAGGATTTTGATTACTATCATCACAAAGAAACAATGAACATGGGACTGGGAGATGACAAGGCTGACACAGTGTTTGCCAGTCAAGCATGAGGACCTGAATTTGACCCGAGCACCCATGTAAAAAAGCTGATCATGGCAGCACACACCTGTAATTCCTGCACTGGGGAGGCAGAGACAAGAGGATTCATGGGGCTGACCAGCCACTGGAGTCAAATTGGCTAGCTCCAGGTTCGGTGAGAGATCTTGTCTCAGAAAGGTGGCTAGTGATTCAGGAAGACATCAAGGACTAACCACACACACACACACACACACACACACACACACACACACACACACACACGAGGGAAGGTGTGGCAGTAAAGATAAAGTTTAACCGAATGTCATTAAATACACGGAGTCTTCCAGAAAGCTCCATTCTCTGAAGCAGATACAGATCTGTTTTGTGTCTTTGTGTACTGTGCCTAATGCTAAAAGCCATTGGAATGTGTTGGCTTTGGGCTGGTAGGCTGGGGGGAGCTATCTATAGTGGTGATGGTGGTAGGGTGTCTGTAACCTAATTTATTCTCAACCGGCAGCCATTGCCAAAGACACCATGAAAGAGACATGACCCAGGCTCACAGAAGCTCAAGTGACACCTTCTTTTAGTCTCTGTCTCCTAGACTTAACCCTTGTCCCCCAGGAAGAGCCACCCGTTCCCCGGGTCTCCCCGCAAGCTCTCATGCCAAACATGGCAGCGCCTGGCCAAGAGCCCTTTTGAGTCCCATAAGCTCCTCCATTAAGAACAGGACACCCCAAGGAGGCAGAAAATGCCACCATCCTCCCCTCCAAGTACAGGAAGGCTTCCGGCCCACACGCCCTGGTGGGTGTCAGATCCTGGCTCCTGCTGAGAAGTAAGTGTGGATGTGCACCTGCCAGGGCTGGACCAACACTAGACTGATGGACCAGTCCTACCTTGAAGGAAAGCTACCTCCCACAGGTACCAACACACATCCCTCGGACCCCACATCCTCTTCCTGGAAAAAATGCTGGGCATTTTCACTAAGCACATGGACCTGAGAGGCCAGGCAGGAAACACATGTTATTTTATTTCATCCTGCGTTTCTAGTGCTTAAGAAGCCTAGAGAGTGCCAGGAGATAGAAGAAACACTACTGCAGGCAGCTTAAACTTTAAAGACCATATTATCCAAGAAGCGGCCTTCGTGGGGGAAGAAAACGGGGGCAGAACCACAGCAGATGAAACTCACGCGGATGAGGTGCTTTCATAGACTTGCTGCCGCGGGTATTGTTCAGTCTGAATTGCCCGTGTTTTCGCATTCATCGCAGACAATGAGTTCCTGTGACATTCTGGCATACATTATAGTGGGGGGAAAATTCAACCCTCGGTATTTGTTCCATTTTCTGCTTTTAGACGTAATGGAAACGTTAACGTGCTTAACACCGGTGGCCTCTCCTAGAGCCTCGCTTCACTTTTTGTAGTTATCCTGAGTCCTGGGGAGGGGAGACTGTGCTTCCAGACAAGAGGCAGCGCACAACGGCAAAGCTGGCCGGTGGCGGGTCCTCTGCGGGCTCACTCCCTCCTCCGGCTTTTCAAGACTTCCACAGCATATAGCCTCATTATGGTTACAATGATCTCAACTGTCCTTCAGAAAAGAATGCGAGGCTGTTGATGACGGGAACCAGTTCAAGGAAAACCTCCCAGGAGTCCAGGACATAAAGATCACCTTGTTGAACCCCTTTTATATGCATTCAGTTACACCTGGTTTTAGAGCCCACTCACTCGGCCGCCTGGATGGGTTTCTCATGCATTAACTGATAACACGGTAAGTGTTTAATTTAGAGTTCACACCTAAGGTGAGAGCCGCATAAATAAACCATGTCAACCTCATGGAAAGAGAAAGAGGAGGTAAAAAAACACGTCTGCTTTTTAAAGGCCTGTGTGCAGGTCTAGAATGTGCAATACGGTGACTATTCTTTCTGCCTCTGTGGCCTGCTTTTCCCAAGAGAGACATGGGATTTTTCAAAAGTCCTAAAACTGCATTTTCAGTGGAAATTTTCCATGGTCTGTGTTGGGCAGCTCTGTCTCACTGTGACAACAGAGCTGAGGAGAGCTGTTCCTGAAGGAGTAGAGGTGTATTTGGTTCACAGTTTTGGACAGTTCTGTCCATCACTGACTGGTTACATTGCTTTGGAATCTGTGGTGAAACATAATATCGTGACCCAGAGTAAGTGGTGAAGCAAAGCTGTGGTACTGACTACCCTGTGGTAGTCAGTAGCCAGAAAGGAGAGAGGGAGGGAAGGAGGAAGGGAGAGAGGGAGGGAGGGAGGGAGGGAGGGAGGGAGGGAGGGAGGGAGGGAGGGAGGGAGGGAAGAAGGGAAGGAGGGAAGGAGGGAAGGTATGCAAGCTATCAGGCATCTGTATCATAACTTCCCTTTGGCAAGGCCTTTCTTCTAAAGTTCCACCCGCTCCCAATTGCACTATGGCTAGGAACCAAACTTCAACACATAAGCCGTTGGGGGACATTAGATCCAAACCAAAACACCTGTTAACAGGTATTTCTCTGTTTGGTTACCCTTTTGCCAATCTGGGCCTTTTTTGTTTTGTTTTGTTTTGTTTTGTTTTGTTTTGTTTTGTTTTGTTTTGTATAACAAATCCAACTATCACCCCACAAAGGAGCAGAGCCATGGGAATCTCAAGACATGGACTTGTCTTCTGATAGAGCTTAGAGGAATGCAACAATGCCTCCTCACCCACCAAGGTTAGCAGCCCTCCTGATCTCCTGTGCACACCTGAGAACCATGGGTGTAGACATGCTGAAGGTCCACAGAACCCCTGGCTACCATGTGCAAGGCCATCTAGCTGAGTTCTGAGATCCGAGAGTAGGTTCCCAGGACAGTACAGGTACTTCCATGAACTCCGAAGCCCCACACCACCCCTAAAGGGACCTGAAGAATAAATGGGAATGATTCAACCTGACAAGCAATGGGAATCCTGACAAGTTACAACTTGGATTAAGTCGGGCACCCCGCTAAATGAAATAAGCCATCCCCAGAGGATGGATGCCACCTGACCCCATTCATGTTAGCTACATGACAAGAAGCAGAGTGGGGATTGCCAGGGGCTAAGTGGGCTTGGGAATAGGAAGCTGGTGTTCCATGGGTACAGAGTGTTAGTTTTGGGAAACAAAAACTTCAGGGATGAATGGTGATGGCCGCACAACATGAATGTCCTTGATGCTACTCAAGTGCACACTTGGTAAGGATTAAGACATCAAATTTCATGCTGTGCATATTCTGCCATATATTCACATGGTGGGGTGTGGGGCAGAGTGTAGGGCAAAGATCTCGCACTTGCCTAGCATGTGCAAGATCTGGGATCCCATTCCCAGTACTGTAACAGGAAGGAAAAGATCTAGTTTTGGACAATTTAAACGGCAGAGACAGCCAGTAAGAAGTATTCGACCAATACCTCGGATAGCATTTGAAGTTCAGGTATGGCTCCTTGATCCCTTTGGAGTGGCCCAAAGTTCCAGCCTCAATGGTCAGCCCAGATCTTCTGAAGCAGTCAAGCCCGGGCAGACAGCAGTCCTTGGAGTGTGACTGGATAACAATGCCCATTGCCTCTCCCTTCTCTGGCTCCTCAACCTCTCTCCCAGGGGCTATTTGCCCTTGGGTTACCCTCAAGCTTCATAGGACCTGTGAAATCCCAGAACTCTCTTCTCATGACTCATGAGAATCATTGCCCACAACTCAACAAAAGAGGTGGGAGCTTTACACAAAGCACCACCGATAACTGTTTCAATGCTAAAACACATTGAATACCATTCGTGAAATCTAGTCACATAAAATAAATGAAAATTGGTGGGCTAGAGAGATGGATCAGGAGCTAAGAGAGGTTGCTTTTCAGTCATTAGGAACTGGAGTTCAAATCCCAATACCCACATTGAGTAGCTCACAAACACCTGTTTTGCCAATTCCAAGGGATCCTCCTCTGGCCTTCACAGCAGCCACACACACACACACAGAGAGAGAGAGAGAGAGAGAGAGAGACAGAGACAGAGACAGAGACAGAGACAGAGACTCACACAGATATGTGTACATGTACCTAGATAAGTTTCTATATTAAAAACCAACAAATAAATAAAATTAGTATACTAAGATGACACAAAAATTTTGAGTGGCTCCCTGCCTTCTGAAAAGGACAGAATACACAATATTCCCTTCCTCCCAACAGTGGTGAGGGAAGTCCTCCTGGAGGACTGTTTGGTAATGTGTCTTTAAAAGCCTTGGAAATGTGCATAGACAAACTTCAACCCTCTAGCCCAGTGTTTCTCAGTCTTCCTAATGCTGCGACTCCTTAATACAATTCTTCATGTTGTGGTGACCCCTAACCATAAAATTATTTTATAGCTACTTTATAACTGCAATTTTTCTACTATTATGGATCATAATGTAAGTATCTAATATGTAAGCCCTGAAGGGGTCATGATGCACAGGTTGAGAACCACTGCTCTAGCCTCATTGCTGTCACTTGTAGGAATTTATTTGTTTATTTATTTATTTGTTTATTTGTTTGTTTACTTTGGTTTTTCGAGACAGGGTTTCTCTGTGAAAACAGTCCTGGCTCTCCTGGAACTCACTCTGTAGACCAGGCTGGCCTTGAACTCACAGAGATCCTCCTGCCTCTACCTCCCGAGTGCTGGAATTAAAGGCGTGCGCCACCACCGCCCAGCGCACTTGTAGGATTTTATAATGAGAAAAGTATCACTTGTTTTATATCTCTACCACCAAGCAGAGCACCTGGCACACAATAAATGCTCCATAATGTTTATAGACTGTTATTTACACATTATATAGTGTGTATATATGAAACGGCTGTGACAAGTTAAAAATGGCTCAGTCTACTCTCTTCACTGTTGTGACAGATTGTTTTTCAGACTGAGTCTCACTCTATAGTCCCAGGGTGGCCTCAAATTCATAATCCTCCTGCCTCAGCTTCTGGTCTGAGCTTATAGGCATGCATCATCACACCAATAGCTGTGTGGCAGATAATAATGCTCCAAAGAAAAGCAAATGCACTATGCTCATGATTTTCAGGCAGTTTCCTGGATACCCATCCCTGTACCCCTTGCTAGGAGGATCTTACCAGCTCAGTTTTTAGATGAGAACCAGGGCTTGGAGAGGTTATGTGACTTGTGAAGACTATTGAATTTGAAGAATATTTATTTATTCAAGGGTTTTTTTGTTTATCTATGTCTTTTTTTAATTAAGAAATTTATTCAAGGTTTTTGAGAGAGTCTTTAGCCCAGACTAGCATCAAACTCCCTATGTAGCTGGGAATGGCTTTGAACTCCTGATCTTCCTGACTCCAACTCCCAAGTGCTAGAATCACAGGAGGGTACCACACCCAAGTTCTTTTAGATGTCTTGTTCATTCATCCAGGTCTGGTATTAGCTTCATTTTTACTGTAACAAAGTATCTGGGATAACCAAGAGAGAAAGCTTGTTTGGGCTCATGATTGCCAGGATTCTAGGCCATGGTTGGTTAGCCCATTGCCTTGGCAAGGAAACACATCACTGTAGAGGCTCATAGTAGAGGGTTGTGGTGGTTTGAAAGAAAATGGCCCCCATATGGACTGTCACTATTAGGAGGTGTGGCCTTGTTGGAGTAGGTGTGGCCTTGTTGGAGGAAGTGTGTCACTGTAGGGGTGGGCTTTGAGGTCTCATATGCTCAAGCTATACCAAGTGTCACAAACTCCTGCTGCCTATGGATCAAGATGTAGAACTCACAGCTCCTTCTCCAGCACCATGTCTCCCTGCATGCCACCATGAAGATAATGGACTAAACCTCTGAAACTGTAAACGAGCCATAATTTAAATGTTTTCCTCTATAATAGTTGCAACAGAAACCCTAAACTAAGACAAGGACCATCATCTATTTCACTGCCAAGCGCAAATGACAAGAGAAAAGGTCAGCCTCCCACAGTCCCCTTCAAGGCACACTTGCAATGACCTAAGACCTCCGTCCATTAATCCCTGCCTCTTCCAGGTTCTACCACTTCCCATAGCACAGTGCTGAGGGCCAAGACTTTCCCACAGAGACATTGGGAATTCAATACCCAAAGTGCAGCAGCCCCAGCCTCCCACCAGCCTGGACACTGGCTTCCACCACCTCTCCCTGCATTGACTGCAATCCTCAAGATATAAGTAGTGCATCCAAGGACCCTCGGGGTTTTGTCTGCTGTGTATTGCTTTCCCAGGGACATGATAGGAGCTTGCCTCCCCTGAGTGCTGAGGCAGATGTGCCTCCATTCCTCCTGATTTCCTTCCTCTTTCTGCAGCAGGAGCTACTTGGCCTTGCCATCCTCTGCACTTAATTTGAGAATATTTGTTCAATTTGAGTGTGTTTTTGACCTGCCAGGTATCTGTGAAACAAAATAACTCCTACTGATAGCTTCTTATCAAGAGTAATTTAAAAACATCCATCATCGACTGCCGAATGTCAGAAGAAAGGTTGAGAGAAATCCCTGTTTCCCTAAATATGTTTTCTTTTTCACTCCTGTCAGCAGCATCGTCAATCCTGAAATTATAGTGTGCTATGGAAGACCTCAGAAATTGAGGCTTCAGAAATGGTTACAATGAGAACATACAAATCAGCCTGTGGCTCCCAGAAGCCCAGGACAAAATCAGCCGGCTAGACAGCCGGGTCCCACCTCGTGTGGGCAGCACTGCAGGCTTTGAGGGGTTCATTAGCATTGGAGCACAAAATGAGCGCCCTGGGGAGGCAAGTACCCCCTCCCTGCCATCCTGGCTTGAAGTTTAGCCGTAAATTAGTGACTCCGGGCTCTGTTGACATGCCGGCTGTCCTACCTCCCTCCTGACAATGATTAAGCAGGATGAGGGAGAAAAGGACAAATAGGCATTAATAACACCTGCTATTTAAACAACCCTGTGATTTTCATTAGGGGGAAGTTGAAGGTTGTGTATTTTTAGTTCTTTCTGTCACCAAGCTAACAACTGGAGTCCCTAGTACACCTGTCAACAGAAAGCTAACGAGAGATGGAGATTAGAGGAAGTGGTATGAGCATAAAGCTTCCAGCCCTAAAGGGAGACTTGCACAATACTGATGTATACTCTGTGCCACCTGGAAGAAGAGTGGAGCATTTCTCTGTTGCAGAAAAGCTCTCCTGTTCTTCATCCACCACCCCTATCCATGGCATAGTCTAGGATTATCTTAAGACAAGAAGAGAAAGACCATGTATTAGTCTACCTGCTGCTGCCACAACATACTAGCTGAGGCAGGGTAATGTATAAGGGGAAAGGATTAGCTTATAATTTTGGGAACTGAAAGTCCAAAAGGCATTGTACCAGTTCTGATGATGGGCATCCTGGCTGCATCACATCAAGGAAATGCCACCAGAATTGAGGGAGCACATGCAGAGAGAGAGAGAGGTCACACAGCAGACAGATGCAGAAGGGTGCAGAGGGGCCAGTGTTCTTTTTCATAGCAACCCTCTCTTGAGAACTAACCTGGGTTGCAAAAGAATCACAACTGATCTTCCAATGGCCTAATTACGTTGCACTTGACATTCCACCAACTCAACACTGCCACTCTGAGACCAAGACTCTACCATCTCCAAATGATAGCAGAAACAACTAATTCTGAAATCTGGGAGGTAGATGCCAGGTATGGGCCGGCAACTCTGAGAAGTGCCCACAAGCTCCCCTGCCATGTGGTGGTACTACATTTCCAGCTAATAGGGAGACAATGAAGTGTGAAGTCATCTTGTGATTGTACACCCCAGCAAGAAGGTTCTGAGACAAAGTTCCATCAAAGAAGAGGAAAAAGGGGAGAGTGAGAATGAAGAAAAGGAGGAGTAGGAGGAGGAAGAGGAGCAGAAAGAAGAGGAGGAGGGAGGAAGTAGAAGGGAGAACCCAATCCAACCCCTCCTACTTACTCAAGGCTTCTTGTTATGTGAAGAACAAAATCCCTAATAGGATCTTTGTATTTGTTGCTTTTTAGTAATAAAGCACTATGACCGAAGACAACTTGGGAAGAGGACGCTTATTTTGGCTCTAGAGAGGTAGGAGTTCATCGTGGCAGGGAAACCAGGTAGTAAGCAGCAAGCATGCAGTCAGAGGGGACATAGGAACTCACATCCTCAACTGCAAACGTGAAGCAGAGAGTGAATGGAAGTGAGATGAGTGTGTCATCTCTCAGTCCCCAGGGACATACTCTTTTCACTCCCACCTCCCCAAACCACCAGTTTGGAACCAAGTGTTTAAATGCCCTAGCTTTTGCGGGACATTTCTCACCACCACGATCATCCTCAGCAATCAAGTATTGGAAATTGCAGCTAAATCAATCCCTGATGAATATACCAATGTACCTAAGTTATACAACCAATTGACTTATGTACCAGGCTTTCTTAGAGGCACCAAGCAGCTCCCAAATCATGACATGGAGACTTATTATTAGTTATGAATAATTGGCCTTAGCTTAGGCTCGTTTCTTGCTAGCTCTTATAACTTAACCTGTTTCTCTTCATCTACATTTTGCCTCAGGTCTTTTTACATTTTTTTCCTTTTGTATATCTTACACTGCTTCTTGTGTCTGGTTGGTGGTTGCCTGGCTTCTGAACCCGAATGTTGCCCTTTCTTTCTCCCTTGTTCTCTCTTCTTTTTCCTCTCTTCTGTTTGCATTCATCCTGAGCCTAGAGTTCTCCTATTTATTCTCTGCCCACCAGCCCCGCCTATCCTTTTTCTGCCTAGCTATTGGCCATTCAGCTTTTTATTAGACCAATCAGGTGCCTTAGGCAGGCAAGGTAAAACAGCAACTCATCTTTTCATAATAAAACAAATGCAGCAGAAACAAATGTAACACATCTTTACACAGTTAAAGTACTGTTCCACAGAATAAACAAATATAACACATCTTTACATAATTAAAGCAATTTCCACAACAGACTTAGAAGAAGAAAGAAGTCATTGAAAGAAATTGTCATGGTGACCTCCAGAAGGCTGTGTCTTATGTCCTCAACTTCAGGCACTTATAAACAAAGGAAGAGGAGTTGCAAATTCTAAGGGCAAAACCAGCAGGAGTGTGATGTTCTGGCAGCCAGATGGTGAGTGTGTTCCCCTGCAGTGTGGCTGAAACAAAAGCAAGCCCTCTAGTCTGATGGAAGGGCCTCCTTACTTTACCATCCTCATGGACAATACAGATGTCATGTGGGAGTCCTAAGGTGAAATGATGGCCCTTCCTCTCGAGGTACCACTCAAGTTCTTCTGAATGGCTTCATGCACTCATCCTCACTAAGGATCAAGGATGTCCAAGCTAGAGAGGCCAAAGAGCCTCTAGGCATGAGCCCATCTTAGGAATACCTCTGAGGCAGAACATCATAGCAGTATATATTTTAAGTAAAAGGTTTTTAATTGGGGTTTTAAAAAAAACTACATGGAAAATTTACAGTCTACCCATTTAGTAGTGAACAGCTTGGAGTGATGAGGAAATCTACCTTGTTTTGCAGAAGATCTCTAAATGCTGCTCTGTAAGGTTGAAACATATCCTCCACCCAGCTTCACAACCACCATTCTGCCTTCTGTTCCTATGAATTTGGTTTCTTTGGGACCCTCATGTAGATGGCCTGCTTATTTCATATAGCTTTAATGTCCTCAAGGTTTATCTGTCCTTTAGTGAACATCAAAGTTTCCTTCTTGGTTTTTAAGACAGAATGCTACTACAGTGTATTTATGACATCTCTTTCTTTCTTAAAGCCCCGTCTTGCTACATATTCCCACTGGCCTCAAACTGATGGTCCTTCAACTCAGCCTCCCACCGTGAAACATCACAGACAAGCACCCTAGACTGGGCTATATGCTCTATTTCCTTTAAGACTAATCACTTTGATCAAGTCTTCTCTCATCTTTCCACAAGCACTCCTCCTGAGAACATCATTCAGAGCTCTCTTGCTTGATAAAAACTATTGGCCTCCATCTAACACTTCCACTCAAGCATAATCATTCACAAGTAAAATACCTCGTCACTCAAGTACATTCAAGATTATATTTCTAGCCATGAAAGGACCCAAATAGGGTGCATACAGTAGTAAGAACACCATGATTAACAGCTATGAGCATTCTACTCAAGCTACCAGTGATCACAAAGAAATCAACGAACATTTCAAAGCCATATTTGAGATCACTAATGCCAACACTATTTTCTGTCCTCTCCCATCAGGTTCAATGGATGCTGCCTATAGAAAACGGGTTAAAGAACATGGTTGCAATGTCTCGAGGCCTCCAGGGGAAAGGTGAGGTCTGTTTCCTCATCTTTTAAGACAGTCTGTTTTTTGTTTGTTTGTTTGTTTGTTTGTTTCTGTTTGTACATGGTATGCATGTGTATATGCTTGTCTCATATGTGTGGGGTGGGGGTACATGTGTGCTCATGTATGTGCACATGAACATGTGGGGGCCTGAGGTGTTTTATGGTTCTTCCACTGTATTTGCTGAGGCATAGTCTCTCAGTCAGACCCAGAGTGAGAAATACAGCTAGTCTAACCAGCCAGCTTGCTCTGGAGATCCCCTGTGTCTACTTTCTATGGCTGGAATTACAGGTGGGCCACCATATCCACCCAGCGTTTACATGGGCTCTGGGGAGTTCCAAACTATAGACCCCATGATGGTTCTATAAGTGTTTCAACCACAGAGTTCCTGCTCAAGTCTCAGGCTGGCTTTAATACGGACTATGGCGTGTTCCAGAGCTTGCCCACTCTGGGAGCACTCAAGATGTGGCCAGAATTTGCCATGGAGAGAAGTGACAGTGAGGAGGGACTTTCAGGAGGTTGAGATCACGGTGGAGGAACATAACCCAGCCAAAGAAAGTGACAAGAACAGCGATAAAAATGAGGCCATCTTGGGACTCACAGCCCAGCTGACCCAGAGCTGAATATAGGTGTCTTAGTGCTCAAGAGAAAACACCTAAAAAGGTGCCCAGACACCCAGGTAACACCAAGAAATGACAAGTCCCTAAGGTCTTGGGTCAGTATGCTTTTAGGCAGCTTATTACAGAGCTACAGTTAATTAACAATATCAACACTAAGTCAGCTCAGTACATATGTTAACATTTTAAAGATTTGTTTTATTTTTAATTATGTGAATCTGTGTTTAGGTACATGCACCTGAATGTGAGTGGAGCTAAAGTTATAGACAGTTGTGAGTTGCCCAACGTAGATGCTGGGAACTGAACTTGGGTCCTCTGCAAGAGCAGTACACTCTCTTAACCATGGATCTAGTTCTCTACTGAATGCCAGTTACACTGAATGTCAAATTTGTTCAGAAAATAAAAAATATATGGTGTGGTGTTTCTTTTTCGGGGAGGAAAGTTATAAAAAAAATAAACTGACCTTACCAAGAAATGTGGTGACCATCTCGCAGTTAGTTTTTCTTTCTTCTACAGATAATTTGCTTTTTACTTTGGCTATAATATATAACCCACAAAAGAAAACTGTTTTCCCAAAATGAATGATAACATTTTGTCATTAGTATTTGTTCCTTTCATGCATTTTTCTCTTTTTGTTGAGATACACAAAACACAGAGAGGTGATTCCTGTTTTCCAGAAACTAATATATTTGCTTGGTTTGATTTGTTCAATCAATCAGTACCGACTGGGCATGTGCTAGTTTAAAGAGTAAACTTAGAGAGGGGTGCAGCTGGGTGGGGACAGCACCTGCATCACACACACTAAGCCTGGAGTCCGACTTCCAGCATCACAAAATGAATTAAGCATGGAAAAAGTACCGCTCAGCCTCCCATTTAGAATCAGATCAAACTAGACCCATGAGGGGAGAGACCCACATGGCCCGACCCTTCCCTCAGGAGCTTTTAGCAGTTCAAGCTTGTTGAGGATGTAGAAATGTTTTCTTTCCTGGTGTGGCCACTGGTAAGTTGCCCACCCTCCTGTGAATGGCCCCCGAGGACATAAACAACCCTAGAAAAGCTCACTGGGTCATCAAAGCAAAAAAGATAAGGAAGTAGAAGGAAGAGGTCCATGGGATTTGGGGGAACAAGAGTAGGTAGTGAAGGGATGAATGTGATCAAAATACATTTATGTGTGTATGTGTGTGTGTGTGTGTAAGAAAATGTCATAATGAAACCAATTTTGTATAATTAAAATATGGCTTATTCATACAATAGAATATTATTAAGACATAAAAATGAATGAGAAACTGACAGATTAAATGACTTTGGTGAACCTTCATAATTTCATTTGTAGATCTTTCCATTTCTAATTTATAAATACATTTGGGGTTATAAATTATAAATGTACTGCCTCCTGTCAACATTGTATACTTCTATTTGATGATTTCTGTGTCAAATATTATATGGAAATGTTTCCAAGTATTTTCTGTATTAACTGTGAATGAATAGAACAAAATAAATTGCCTGTGATGGAAAAATTTAAAATAATAATAATAATAATAATAATAATAATAATAATAATAATAAATAAACAAACAGGAAGTTGAGATAATAAAAAAAAATATGATAGCGGGGGGGGGGGCAGTGAGAAGGCTCAGCAGGTAAAGGTGCTTAATCTCAAGCCTGACAAATGGCCTGAGTTTGATCCCCCGACCCACATGGTAGAGGGAAAGAACTGGCTCCTGCAAGCTGTCTCCTGGCCTCTACACACACAGCCATGAAAAACACAACCCACAACACAACACACATGCACAAATAAATAGATAGATGATAGATAGATAGATAGATAGATAGATAGATAGATAGATAGATAGATAGATAGATGTAAAATATGTTAGCAAAAGATTTGCTTAAAATTTTAATGAGTAGTGGAATTTGCATATATAGAATTTAATGACTAGTGGAATTTGCATATATGGCATTTAATGAGTAGTGGGATTTACATATATAGAATTTAATGAGTAGTGGATTTGCATATACAGCATTCACGAATGAGGACACATATACCACAGACACCTGTGAGGGTGGGGAGAGGCTTGGATTCCTCCGCAATAAAATATTTCCTGGCTACTCCTGAGCACTTGATTTCGGAAGCGGGTGTCTCCCTTACTCTTTCTGGTTCTTACTCATCGGTGTTTCCCTGGCACCCTTCTTTCTCCGGATGCTCCTCCATATTGTAACCAGCATGCTTTGCTCCGTGCCCCTTTCTTCCCTGAAGTGCACATTTCACTTTCCCTTCACAAAGATGAGCCCTGCTGACCTCAGGAAGAACACGTCATCTCTGCTGCTCTCTCTTCTTTGTGTGGTGGGTGCAGCCCTTCCTCACATCTGTAAGTGGTGGGTCAGATGATGCGTAGAGTGTCCAGACTGCTTCTGTTATTAGCAGCTTTCACCTGTTGTAAGAGTTTACAAACCCTGGACTTTGGATCAATGCTCAATCCATTATAAATTGAGAAAATTCAGGCAATGGGAGAAAAAAAAAATTTCTTTCCATCTAAAGGAGAATCTATGTGTTGTTAACTGCCCTTGTTCTTGTGTTTTTAATGCTTTAGTTTGTAAAATAAAGTAAGTGTTGACCCCTCAAAAAATAAAAAGCTAGACCCATCAATCCAATGTGCTTACCAGAAATTAACTGACCCTGAAAACTCTCAGTGTCCTTATCCTGTCGAAAGGGGGTCAATGTCATGAGATGGAAGAATTGTTGAAGTGGCAACTGTGACAGGGTAGAGGGCACATAGAGCTGAGTACCTGGAACAGAACATGCTTCGGGTAAAGAATTCTTACAATACGGTGACCTCTTCCAGGGAAAAGACAGTCAACACCACATGCAATCCAGTAACAGCCAAGCGGCCTGCAGCCTGGTGCCCTCAGTAACGAGGCTCTCTCCTAATAATGCGTCTGTACATAGCCATTTCTATTTACAATGTTTCCTTAATGCAAACCTCGCATGTATCCTGTTCAACTTCTCCATGATTTGGTGCTGGACATAGTGGCATCTGCCTATTATCTCAGCATCCGTAGGGCAGAGGCAGGAGGATTGCCGCAAGCTAAAGGCTGGCCTGGCCGTCATAGTGAGTTCAAGGCTAGCCACAACTGCATAGAAAGTTCCAAGCCAGCCAGGGCTATGTAATAAATACCACTTCTTTAAAAAAAAAATAACAAAAATGAAAAGTCATTTCCACTATTTATTCCATGTGTTACTGTATTCTATTACTATGACGCATTATTTCAATCTTCAAATCTAAACAAAGCACATACAGAATGTGTCATCTTCTTCACGGGAGCCATCCTAGCACTTTCTGGTGGAACTTCTTGTGATAAGAGAAGTTCTGGGCATCTGACATGCACTGGACTGAAGAGACAGTTCAGCTGTGAAAAGCTGTGCTGCCTTCCGGAGGATGGAGTTCAGCCAGGCAGCTCACATCCCTCTGCAATCCCAGCTCCAGGGGATCTAACACCCACTTCTGGCACCTGCATGATGTTGTATGGGCACCTGCACACATGTGGCTTACATACATACACATAAAAATCTTTCATCTTATGAAATAAATCTTGGACAAATGTGGCTATTGGCCCTTTGATACATGACCATTGCAACTAAGGAAACTACTCTTTATTTAATTTTTATTCATTCAGGGGTTTCTTATTATTTATTTATTGAGACACGGTCTCACTCTGTTACCTGGACTCAAACTAGCACACTCAAGAGATTCTCCAACCACAAACTCCCAAATGCTGGGGTACTAACATGTGCCCCTGGACACTTTTCTTCACCAGGCCCACTATCCTCCATTTCTTTAAACATCGTGTGTGTGTTTGTGTGTGTGTGTGTGTGTGTGTGTGTGTGTGTGTGTGTCGTCCAAAATAGGGGTGCCTTATTCAGAATAAATAGAGAAACCAAAGAATCCAGAGCTTGCGGAATGTTACTCATCTTGCATCTAGCCCAGGAGATTCCATGTTCATAATTGATGGGCAAATGCACTTTCCCAGCAGGAGTACAGTGGGACTTTCAGTTCTTCTGTTCTTGAGACCAGATACAAGTTTCCATGAATGGAAGCTAGGAATAGCCTGCATCCTCTCTCTCTCTCTCTCTCTCTCTCTCTCTCTCTCTCTCTCTCTCTCTCTCTCTATCTCTCATCATCTCCTCTCTCCTCTCCCTCCTCCTTCTCTACTTTCTCTTCCTTCCACCTTCTCTTTCTACCTTCCCCTTCCTCTCCTTCTTCCCTCCACTTCTCTGTGTCTCTGTGTACCTGTCTGTATGTCTCTCCTATCTCTTTGTCTCTCTGTGTGTGTCTCTATGTCTCTCTCTGTCTGTGTCTCTGTCTCTCTCTCCCTCCCTCTGTCCCTCTCCCTCCTTCTCTCTTTCTCTTCCCATCTCCTTCACTTCTTCTCTATCTTCCTCCTTCTCCTCCTTCTCTCTGTGTATCTGTCTGTCTGTCTCTCCTATCTCTTTGTCTCTCTGTGTGTCTCTATGTCTCTCTCTGTCTGTGTCTCTGTCTCTCTCTCCATCCCTCTCTCCCTCCCTCCTCTAGTAGAAACACATGCTGACTACTACTGACCTTACTGTCAGCTAAAGTCTCTCTTCCCTGCACACCATCCTTCTCATGTGACGTGTTGTATCATTTTTGTGACTACCCACATGCAGGCCTTCACATGAACTCTGAGTATCTTTTCTTTTGGGATCCCAATCATGGAAACATCTGGGGACTTGAATTCACACCACCAGCTGAAGACAGCTGCTCATCTTGCTGGACAGTAGACAGTAGAGGTGTCTGTCTGTCTGAGGTGCTTGCTGTAGGACAAAGCTGTCCTGCTTTAAAAAGGAAGCACTCTCCTCTGAATGGATGCCCATGTTTCAGAAAACTCAGCTTGGAAGGGCAGTCAGGGCTTGGACCAGGTCCCTAGCAGCACCTTGTTATTTCAACTCCTCTGTGAGTCCACCTGGTATGCCAATGACGTCTTCTATGACAGCACTTGGAAAACTACCAAAGGTGAAGGACCTGGGTTCTTTAACTTTCCAATCTGCCTGTAAGATAGAATAAAAATACATTATCAGAAAAACTGACTGAAAATGACAACAATGTTCTATTTGTACTTTATGTGTATGAGTGTGGGAGGGAGAGCTTAGGAAGCCTTGAGTTAATGTGTAAAGAGTAGACAAAGTCCTGAGTGGATGTGTATTGTTTGATATGAGTGCAACCATGTCAAGGACCCAACATCTCGGGCCCATGAGAATGGCAAAGCCTTACCTTGACGTGAAGCTCAAAGGGTTGGCAAAGCCTTCCTCTGGTCTGAGTGCAAACGCTGACCACGTGTGCCAGTACCAGTTTTTACAAATGATTGACCAGTGTGCTCAAAATCTAGCACCTACAGCTTCCCCCTTACAGATCTTCACAGCCAGGTCTCCCTCAGGCTTCCTACTTTGACTAGCTAACTACTCTGCCCTGTAGGAGACAAGCTAACTCCTCTCCTGTGCTGTATATTACGAACTGGATGAGGTTCCAGGGTGCCGTGTGATCGGTGACCCTCCATCAGACTGTGCACAATCCACCTGATTCCAGCTTTTCTCGATGTGTTTCTGTGTGTCCGTCCTTTCTTTATTCTCTTGCAATTCCTATCCATGTTTCAGGGCCAAACCATGCAGGACACAGCATTAGTGCTTTGCCTGCACATGTAAATGTATACTGCATGTGTGCCTGGTGCCCTCAGAGGCCAGGAGAAGGCAGTGATGGCTGTGAATTGTCATGTGAGTGTTGAGAATTGAACCCCAGTCCTCTGCAAAAGCAGCAGGTGCTTTTAACCTGGGCACCATCTCTCCAGCCCTGACTAATACAGTTTGCTTTCCAGATTGATCAGGCAGGACATCACTGTTAGATATACCCAGTGCAAGAGAACCACGGGAAATCAAGAACTATAAAACCTGGACATGTTACTTTGAAAGTTTATAGAGATTATGTAAAATTGGGATTGTACTCACTTTTTTATTGTTTTTTGTAGTCCAACTCCTCACCAGTAGAAACCAGGGGGTGGGGAACCAAATATTTGTTCATTTAGGCTGCTAGCCTTGTGTTACTTGGTAATGCAGGGTCTTGTCTGTTTCTCATTTCTATAACAGAACACCTGACACTGAATGACTCAATGAACAGAGCTTTACTTAGCTCACAGTACTCAAGGCTAAAAGTCTTGAGATTAGGAGGCTGAAAATGTTTGAGAGTCCTGGATGGTTTTAAAATACATTGTAGCATGCCATGCAGTGATCACACATGCCTTTAATCCCAGCACGCAGGAGACAGAGGCAGGTGGATCTCTGTGAGTTCAAAGCCAGCCTAGTCTACACAGCTAGTTCCAGGGCAAACAGGCCTACACAAAGAAACCCTATCTCAAAACAAAACAATTGTTGTAACATGATGGAAGAGTAAAAAGAGAAGGGGAGTATGAGCAGAACACATATTCAAGAAGTCCGCAAGGGAGGCGCGAAGCTTTACAACCCATTCCCTGGAGAAATAAGGCAGTGTCTAGAGAAGGACATTAGTCCATACAAGGAATCAAATTTCAAAAGTTTTGGTGAGAACAAACTGTAGCATGCAGCAGTAGATAACTAAAATAGATTTTACCTAAAGGTAGGATACTGCCATAGCCGGCAATTAAAATGTGGGGACGGCCAGGTCTAGTGGCATAGTCCTGTAATCCCAGCTATTCGGGAGGCTGAGGCAGGAGAGTCATGAGTTCAAGGGCACTGTGGACTAGAAAGAGAGTTCAAGTGAAACCCTGTCTCAAAATAGAAAAATGGCTAGGGATATAACTCAGTATAGAGCACCTGCCATGCATGAGCCCTAGTTTCAAACTCCACTACTGCAAAAATAAATGAATAATAATTAAATACAAGTCGATAGACTAACTATGGGAAAGGCTTTGGAGCCAGGAGGTGAGTGAACAAAAACAGAGCAGGATGGAAAGAAGTCAAACAACTTAGCAGTAGAACTCTTGATCTTGATTTTGAGGACCATGCCAGTGAGAGCTGGCACAAAGGAAGGGAGGAAAGAGGTGCTCCCAGCAGCTTGGGGAGGTGCTCCCAGCAGCTTGGGGAGGTGCTCCCAGCAGCTTGGGGAGGTGCTCCCAGCAGCTTGGGGAGGTGCTCCCAGCAGCTTGGGGAGGTGCTCCCAGCAGCTTGGGGAGGTTCTCTAGAAGCTGGAACATGGCGTTCTTAGGTGGTGAAGCTCAGTGAAGCTGTCAGCTGGTGCACTTGTGTAGAAAGTATAATATGTGTTTAGATGCATACAGTCACCTCGGGAGACTTCCAAACATGGTGGAAGGCATCACTTGGTCTCTTACTGCTTTCAGTAAAATGTGAGAAGAGGGCAGGAAAGTGAGAGGACTGGGGATGTGAGTCTTATCCCTTAGGTAGCCGGAGGTAGGATGGGCAGACATCCTTGAGAACCTAAAGAAGATTCCACCTCCTCGGTCTCCCCTCCACAGGACATTTAATTTGGTAAATGGCATTTAGCACCTTGATTGTCTAGGAAAATTTCCCATTCAGTAGGTTTTTTGTATTACCCTCTGAAAAGTGGGGTTCCCCTATAATATTTTGATAAGATTAAACAAACGACAGCTGCTGTTCTGGTGACCTGGCCCCTGAGCTAACCTCCTAACAGGATGGCTGTGTTCATGGATTTACCAGTTTATTCGCTAATGTTTAATCTCCATGAATTTTATTCTTGCTTGTTATCTTGCCTTTTTGTAAATAATGAGTGTTTACCTTGTGAATCAGGGAATTTATGTGCAGAAGTTTTTATTTATGATTTAGGGTACGGTATGTGTTTTATGATAACCGCATCAGAGTCTGAAAAGAAGCAGATTTTGATGGGTATGTAGAGTGCGGTTCACTTGTCATACATAAAGTCATCTTACTGTCAAAACTTGAACTTTTATTTTTAAGAACAAAACTACACAAAATTTGAAAGAATGGTATCAACAAATTCTCATATACTCTCATCTTTACATTTTGTTTGTGTGTGTGTACATGTGTATATGCATATGAGCCATGCATGTGTGCATATGTGAACATGCATCTTTGTGGACATGTATGTATATGTATGAATTTATATGTATGAGTAAATGTATATATTGCATATGCTATGCATGTGTGCATACATGAATATACATGTATGTGGATGTGTGATTGTATGCATATGTTTATGCCATGAATGTGCACATATGTGTAAATACACGTGTATGGATGTATGTATGTGTACATTTGCATATTGATGTGAGTATAACATGGATGTGTGTGTGTATATATGCCATACATGTGTGTGTATGAGTGTACATGTGTGTGAATGTTGCATGCATGAATGTGATCATATATGTGAGAATGTTATTTCAGAGGAAGACACAAATATAATGACCTTTTGCTCCTAGATTCTCCGCTGTGTAGCCCCTAAGCTCAAAAACCATCACAGTAAACCAGAAAGCAAATATTCAGCTCAGGAAATTGAATGTTGATGAAATAGCGTTGTGTATAAGAATATTAAATATGTCTAATATCATCTTCACCCTGCATCCCTTGTCCCAACACTCTCCTTCAATGTAATTTTATCTTGAATCCAGGATTGTGTTTCTGTGCATGTTAATCCGGACAACCAGATCAGGATGCCTTCTGTGGGGCTGCGGCTCCGTGTGCCCCTTTGTCCTTTCCTTCTGCCTTGTTCTCTCTGCTTTGCTGCCCCACCACACACAGTACTGGACCTTCCTTGTCATGAGGCATACCCTACAGGGCACAGCCTCTGCCTTAAGGACCCTCCTGGGCATAAAGCCAGTTCCAAGAGGCAACCAGACTGGGGAGTCTGCCCTGTCCCTGCTGAGCTCACGGCCACCTTAGAGGATTCCAAAAAGACCCCAGAGCCTTGAGCTCAGATTCTGGAGCAAAAACCGACTTCTGGGGATAAACTCTTAGTAAGCTATTTCCTGCTCAATGAGGATAAAAAAGATCCTGTTTAAAGGATTAAAAAGCAAATTAAAACAAGATAAACCGAACAGAAACAAATGAATCTAATTGGATTTCAAATGAATAACAAAATCACACTGGAGAGAAGAAAATACTCAAATTAAGAAAAAAAAAAAAATTAAAGCCAGGCATGGCAGCTCACACTTGCAATCACACTTGCAATCAAGCAAGACGACCATGAACCTGAGGCCAGGACCTAGGAGACAGCTCACAAACTTGACAAACGGAGTTTAATCCCTGGGACAGACATTGTGGGAGGAGAAAACCAGCTCCTGAGAGCTGTCCTCCGACCTCCACATGTGCACGGCACTGTGGTACCGAAATTGCTAGCTTGTAGTTTCAGATGTTAGGCCACATGTACCCACATACACATGTGTCCCTGTGATGACATACAAAATAAGTCAATTAATTATTTAAAAATGTAATTTTAAAAGCTTTTTTAAAAAAAAAAAAAAAAAAAAAAGACTTTGAGGCAGCCTGCAATACACTCTCAGACCCTACTTTTAAAAATGAATATGCAAATGAATTAAACCAAGGAACCAGCTGCAGTATTCCATTCTCAGACTGAAACCAACAGGAAGGCCGAGGATGTGACGGCATGTGCTTAGCCTGCATAAATAAGGCCTCAGGATTGATCCCTAACACCTACTTAAAATAGATGAATAAAACAAAGAGAACTAAATAGATATTAACTAGACCATTCTAACTAGACCTTCTAACTAGACCATTCCTTCTAACTAGACCATTTATCATGACTGTGTGCACTGCCATCCAGAGGCTTTCCCTCGTTCCTGGGCCCAAGAGCAGGACAGAGATGGGCGCTAGAAACAGCCATCTCAGTAGTGCTGGAAAGAACATGGGCAGTACAGAGTGAACTGCTGACTTTTATCCTAGATGGATGGAGGGAGGGAAGCCAGCAGAGTTTATAACTTGAAAAGATCTCGAAGCTGCAGGCTTCCGGTGCCCCGGCCTGTCTAAATGCCTTTACATGGGAAAAACCAGAGACTCTGACATACTGTCCTCTCCAGGGAAGCATGGGAGGGTTGTAAGCACCTGTGCCAGGACACACAAAGAAGTGCTCAGAAAACATTGGGGGTGGGGCTGGAGAGACAACCCAGTGACCAAGAGAGCATATTGCTCTTTCAGAGGACCCAGGTTGGATCCCCAGCACTCACAACATCCTCTAGCTCCAACTCCAAAGAATCCAATGCCTCTGGCCTCCTTGGACAGCAAACACACGCACGCATGCATGCACGCACACGCACGCACGCACACACTGCACACTTGTGTTTAAAAATAAATGAGTCTCTTTTTTGTTTTAATTGAGGATCAGAGATAGTAATGACTAGGGAATGCCAAAAGGCACACACCTGGAAAAATCTAGGGCAATTGAAGCAACAACGGTAGTATGAAGTTATGATCCTTTGACTAAATCAGGATTCATGAGCTCACACACATAGTACTTAATTATTTTCCGTCTTAGCCAAGGTGAAGTCCATAATGAAGTAACTCAAAGCTGCTGGGATGGCAGAAGTGTCTACAAAAGGCACTTCAGGGAGAAGATCAGGTCCTAAGCTGTGAGGATGGCAGCAGTTTTTGTTCCCCAGTGTGTCCCCAGGGAACAGGACAAAGGACCACAGGGCCTAGTGTGTTGTCTTGGGGAGGAGGCCTGACCTAGAGACCAGGGCCCATACCACAGGCCGGCCTGCCTCACTTCTGGTGCACAGGGTACTGGAGGCCACAGCCTGTGGACAAGAAAGAAGCAAGACCGGAGCTGGCTGCCTCTGCTCACCGTGCCCGTCAGTTTTCTACTGCTGACTGACAGGTTATCACTGAGTGAATGAACAAGACCCATAATCCAGGTATAAGTAAGTGGGACCCTCTGCTTAGGGTCAACCCAAGAGGGCATTCCCCTAGGGCGCGTGGTCTTCTGGGCTCATTAGCTGTTGGCAGTATTTATTCATGTGGTTGCAGGACTGAGGACTTCAACCAGGGCCTTCCATGGAGACCTCAACTCCTACAGGAAGTTCTTGGTTCCTGGCCCCATGGCCTTAGTCATTTCCCCCACAAGGTTGCACTGGCCCCTCCTGACCATCTTCAGCGTATTTCTAAATATTTCACCCTCTGTTACTAGGATCATGTGAGTAGTCCAGACCCACTCAGATAATCTCCCAACAATGACCTCAAGTCAGACAATGGGGAACTGAATCATAGGAGTAATGTCTCCAGAAGTTCACAGTCCTCCCCACAGTCACAGGACAGGTATACACCTGTGTGCACTAGGAGGCTAGAACCTTGGAGCCAATGTATGATTCTTCCTCCTACCACTGGGGTGTGGTGATATTGTGTTCCCTAAAATATTCTTCACCCTAATAAACTTATCTGGGGTCAGAGAACAGAACAGCCACTAGACAGACATAGAGGCCAGAAAATGGTGGCACTCACACCTTTAATCCTAGCCTTCTGGAGGCCGAGATCCATCCGGATCTCTGTGACTTCAAAGCCACACTGGAAACAGCCAGGCATGGTAACTCATGCCTTTAATCCCAGGAATGATGGCAGAAAGCAGAAAGGTATATAAGGCGTGAAAACCAGGAACTGGCTGGTTAAACTTTCAGGCTTTTGAGAAGCAGTTCAGTTGAGATCTATTGGGATGAGGACTCAGAAGCTTCCAGTCTGAGGAAACAGGATCAGCAGAGGAATTGGTGAGGTGAGGTTCGCTTTGGCTTGTTCTGTCTCTCTGATCTTCCAGCATTCACCCTAATACCTGGCCCTGGGTTTGATTTTATTAATAAGACCTTTTAAGATTCGTGCTACACCGGGGTGACAGGAAGAATTTTGTCCTACTGTGGATAATCCCAGTATAGACAATCAGAGTGGCTTATACCCTAAAACTTAGGTCTATTGTTTAAAATGTTTAAGAAAAAAATTGAAGACAACAACAGGATTTTCAGTCATTTGTCTCATGAATATAATTAAAAACTATACACTAATACATGCACAAAATAATGAATAGCGCCTGCAACGTCGATTATAAAATTCAAAACCAACTAAACACCTGTCGGGAGGGGACTGGGGAAGTAAATTATCAAGCACCACTCATAAAGCTGGGTCTGTATTTGCTGACATGGGAAGACATCCTAGAGAACTAGTCAAAAGGAAAAGTGGCTTACAGTACTATGCTACGGAGCAGCTCCATTTATTTTATTTGTATCTATTTATACCTATGCATGTAAAATGCTAACGCTGGTTGAGATCTCTCTGGGCTATGACTACAGAGGTGCCTTCTCCACAGTGTTTTAACTACTTTCAACAGGCATTTGATTGTCTTCTCATTAGCATCAAATCATTACGTGCCTTGTGCTTTGAGAAAGAGCAGGGAGCCCTAGAGTGTAGCCCATCAGCAGAGTCCCTTCCTGTCAGGTTTGAGGCTCTGGGCTCAATCCCAGCACCCCCCCAAAAAAGAGCAGTAGACCTCAGAGGGCAACATTTTCCCTTTCCGTCATTGAAATGGCAACGCAACCTTTTCTCTCTCCACCTTCAACTTTTCACAGCAAGAAAATTTTTTAAAAGAAAAAAAAATTTTCACACTACCTTGTCTAATAATACTAACTTGAATGTCTTTTCAGAAAAGAAAATTTGAGTTGCTTGCTCATGAGTGACAAGTCCTGAAATACATAAAATGCACAGAGCTTTGGGACACGTGGAATAAGGTGACTAGAGCGAAAAAACATAACACGCATTTCTAGAACAATATGGCAATAATCGCAGGCTAAACAAGCATCGTTCATGTACTACAAACGTATTACTTGCACATCAGCTTCTGATTCATTTACTTTCAAAATTTGCTTATTCCTTCTGTTAAAATATTGCTGAAACCATCAGCCAGTTCATCTTTAAGAAAATGCGTACTGGCTCCCGTGTCAGACTGATTCCCCCATGTGTCATTACGGTTATGTTATTCTACACCCAACAGCTAATACTCAGAAATAATAACAGATTTCAGCCTTGCTGGAGTATTAGCTTCCAACATGTGGCTGTCTTTGCATGGTAAGAATTAATACAACCACCAGGAGCCTCTCATTTGTTTGCCTCCCAAGTTCTCACGCGCAGGCTTATGTGTCTGTCAATCAGCTGTATTTCATCCAAATAATTCCACACTGTAGTCATATTTTAGAAATGCTAACTTGAAAAAAAAAAAAAAAAACGCATGCTCTTCATGGCGGCTGTAAGCAACAGGAAGTGAAATTTCAGCCAAGCAGCAGGGATCCTTCAGGAAGCTCCTCATGGGAAGCCCAGACATTGCAGCTGCCGCCTGCCCTGGAACTCATTCACTGAAGGTCATTGTGTAAATCACTTCTCTCAGAAAAAAATCTGTGTCCCCGCTTCCTCCTGGTGGAAGGGCTACTCTCAACTCCGCTAAGTACTTCATTGCAGGTGCACAGTCCACAGGCCATCCCTGACAATGGCATGTACCATTCAGCCAGGTTGTAAGGTAGCAACAGACCCAGACACCATCTGTGCCCACCCAGGCCACTGCTCTGCTCAGTGGTGAGGTGGTGTCCCAGCTTACATTTGGTTTCATATTCAGTGCCTGCTAAGAAGCTGGGGAACAGTGGGACATCCTGCCTGGTTCTCTCTCTCTTTCTCTCTCTCTCTCTCTCTCTCTCTCTCTCTCTCTCCCCCCCCCTCCTCTCCGTGTGTGTGTGTGTGTGTGTGTGTGTGTGTGTGTGTGTGTGTGTCCGTCTGTCTGTCTGTCTCTCTCTGTGTGTGTGTCTGTGTCTGTGTCTGTCTGTCTGTCTGTCTCTCTCTTTCTGGGGATGGGGCGTGGGGGTGGGGATTGGTCAGAAGTTGACACCAGGTGTCTTAGTTAATTGCTGTCACCGAACACGGAGCTTATCCTGTTTGGCTAGCTCCTGACTCTGTCTCCCAGTGCTGGGATTATAGGCACACACCACCATGCCCAGCTTTTTACATGGGTGCTGGAGATCTGAATTCAGGTCCTCATTTTCACTTAACCGACTGATCCATGTCCCCAGCCCTACCACCTGGTACTGCTGAGGTATCTTGTCCCATTTCCATATGTCCCATTGTTAAACCATGGCAAGTTTTTGGTGTGTGTCCATGATTGAAACAAGCACGATTTTCACCTGAAATATATGAGTTCTGACCTGGCAGTGGATTTGTCTGCACATGGATAAAAGAGCCAAAGATTCAGAGATGACATTCACCCCCAGAACATATGGCCTTGAGGCTTAAGTCCTCCTTACAAAATGCCAGGCCTTCAGCAAGAGGATAGTGAACTTCCAGCCAGTTTGAGAAACAGTTTGGAAGGCAAATATAAGCTGGGACACCACCTGACCCCGAGTAGAGCAGAGCCCAGAACACACACACCTGGGTGTCTGGGGCTGTTGTTACTTTACAACCTAGCTGAATGGTATGCGCCATTGTTGGGGATGGCCTATGGCCTACTGCACCCATAAGAAAGTACTTCATCATCTTGGTGGAGTCAAGAGTAGCAACGAACATTTAAAAGTAAAGCTATCTGGGCAAAAGGGTGCCCTGGGAAACACACTGCAGCTCCCAGTATTACTACAACCAGTGAATACCTGATGGGAAGATGGAGGAGCAAAGTGTGTTTCTTTCTTTTGTTATTATTATTTTTATTTTTTGTGGGGGGCTACAAGGGTGGAGGGTAGACAGGGAAGGACTGGGAAATGAGTGGGATAGGGATGCGTGATGTGCAATTCCCAAAGAATCGATTTAAATTGTGTAAGGAAAGAAAAGTCTAATTCATGATGTCAGAGAGCAGCATTTGAGCAGGAGATTCATAAACTCAGAGTCAGCAGATCAAATGGATCTCAAATCACATGCTGTCACTCAGTTCCTGGCAGGGTCACTTCTGCTGTCTCTTGGGATTTCTCTTATGTGCTTCATGTCCCACCTGCCTAGTCCTCAGTATCACTTTTCAGATTTCCTGTTTTCAGATAAGCTTCTCTCTCAGGTCCTTGGCTGTTTCTCATATCATAGGGCCTCCCTTTCAAATCTTTTTCTTTTCTTTTTTTTTTTTTTTTTTTTGGTTTTTCAAGACAGAGTTTCTCTGTGTTGTTTTGGTGCCTATCCTGGATCTCGCTTTGTAGACCAGGCTGGCCTCGAACTCACAGAGATCCACCTGGCTCTGCCTTCGAGTGCTGGGATTAAAAGCTGTGCCACCACCACCTGGCTCCTTTTCAAACTGTACATGACCCAGCCCTGCTCTTGTCTCATCTAAGTGTAAATTCCCTCCTCTATCTCATGATCGAAGGATCCCTCTAGCCAGAGTTTTCTCTACCACTAACCAGCTCCCAAATAACCACACAGAGACTTTTTATTCATTGTAAAAGCTTGGCCATAGCTTAGGCTTCTTACTAACTAGCTCTTACAACTTAAATTAACCCATTTCTTTTCATCTACATTCTTCTACATGGCTTGGTGACCTTTATTCTGTATTGCTCATGCTGCTTCCCCTCTTGACTCCACCCTTCTTATTCCCAGCATTCTCCCTGCCCCCAAAATCCTGCCTAGCTATTGGCCATTTAGCTTTTTATTCAACCAATCACAGCGACATATCTTCACACAGTGTAAAGGAATATTCCGCAACAAATTCTAGCCACTCACCTAAGCTTAACTCTAAGGGATCTGTGTCTAACACACACACACACACACACACACACACACACACACACACACACACAGGTTCTTGTTCTTGTAAGAAAATTCAGAGCAATGATTTACTAACACTGATAAAAGATCACCTTGCAAAATGTAGTCTATTGTGGGCCAGAGCCAAGATGGGCAGAAAGCAGAGAATAGTCAGCCTTCCTCTTCTGCAGATGCGCATGGTTCCCCAGGGCTGGTCTAGGAGAGGAACTGGTGGCTGTGTGAGGGAGTTCTTTCAAAGGCCGTGAAGGACTTTGGGATTCTGCAAGATTTGCTGGTTCACCTCTTTGAAGATCTCTGTATTCCAGAAGTGCACAGCTAACAAGCAGTTGGTAAACCCAAATACTCAGTACTGTTGGTATGTGTGAAAGTGCTAAGCAAAAAAAAAAAAAAAAAAAAAAAAAAAAAAAAAAAAACTTTAACCCTGTAGCTCTTCTGGGAAAGTTATAAATAAGTACTCTCCTAGGGGTCCAGAAATTGGAAGTTTCCATGTACTTTTCTAGTACAGTATGTACTGGAGTAAAAATTTGGGAACAACTTAATGTCTTAATTATCAGGAGTTAAGAAATTTTATAAACCAGGCATAGTGGTACACACCTTTATTCCTAGCACTCAGGAGGCAGGAGCAGGTGGATCTCTGTAAGTTCAAGGCCAGCACAATCTACATAGTGATTTCCAGGACAATCAGTGCTATATAGAGAGACCTCATCTCAAAAAACAAAGAAAGAAAGATTAAAGTTAGAGAGAAAGAAAGAAAGAAATTGTATGATGCATTGAGGGGAAGAATGGGAGAAAGAGAAGCAGAACAAGAAGAAGGAAGGTGCAACATGCAAAGATCTTCACAACACAGTGATAAATGGATGAAAACATTTGACAGTTCAGTGGTACAAGGGCTTAGATTCAATGCCAAGAGAGAGGAAGAATAAGAAAGGGAGAAAGGAAGGAAGGAGGGAGGGGGAGAGGGAAGGAAGAGTATCATACATTATGTACGCTATAATTCTATCATATGTAGATAATAAATTACATATTCAATATATATGAACATATGGACATTATATGTGTTTAACTGTAGTTCCAATGTTACCCAAGTGGGATTTTACACAAAGAAGAAAGTCGTCTCTCTTCAAAACACTTTGTTTCCACCTGTTGGAGGGAAAGGCAAAGATCAGTAGTTCTCAACCTGTGGGTCACAACCCCTTTGGGGGTCGAACTACCCTTTCACAGAGGTCACATATCAGATACTCTTCCTTCCCTCTCTCCCTCCCACCTTCCTTCCTTTCTTTTTCTTTTCTTCCTCTCTCTCTTTCTTGGCATTGAACCTAAGCCCTTGCTCATGTGCCACTGAACTGTCAAATGTTTTTTTTTTTTTCATTTACATTATGATTCTCAACAGTAGCAAAATTACAATTTTGAAGTAGCAACGAAAATAATGTTATGGTTGGGGGTCACCACAGCATGTGGAACTGTATTACAGGGTTGTAGCTAGAGTTTTCCTGCCTTGCCCACAGTCAGGACAAATCTTTGTCACCCACCAGTCCCACAGCCGCTCAGACCCAACCAAATAAACACAGAGACTTACATTGCTTACAAACTGTATAGCCATGGCAGGCTTCTTGCTAACTGTTCTTATAGCTTAAATTAATCCATTTCCACAAATCTTGCCACGTGGCTCGTGGCTTACCGGCGTCTTCACATGCTGCTTGTCATGGCAGCGGCTGGCAGTGACCCTTTCTGTTCTTTCTTTTCTCCTCTCTGTTAGTCCTGCCTATACTTCCTGCCTAGCCACTAGCCAATCAGTGATTTATTTATTGACCAATCAGAGTAATTTGACATACAGACCATTCCTCAGCACAGGGTCTCAACATTAGGAAGGTTGGGAACCACTGACATAGATGAACAAGTCTGAAAATATCTGAACAGAAAAATTCATTTCCTCCAAAGACCGTTTGGGAAGAGATGTCCTAAGTATGATCAGCTCTAGCAGGACTCTAACTAATTGGAACTAAACTAGTCAGAAGTCCAGCCAATCATGGCACACCATCTCTAAGAGGACAGCAAAGGATCCGCCATCGAGCTGTTCTTCCCCTATCCCTTAGGAACATCCCAAGTTTTGCCCTGATGTCAGGACACTGCGGTCACCATGTCCTTCTTGTCCTTAGAACCTAAAGTCACTGCAGAAATGACAAGATGCTAGCTCTGCCTTTCCTACCTCCTCCAGTTCCTTCCTCTCCTCTTCCTCTTCTTTACCTTCTTCCTTCTTGTCTGATGACAGGGCCTCACTATGTAGCCCAGGCTGGTCTTGAACTTAGGCTCAACATCCTCCCACCTCCTAGGATCACAGATGTACTCCCAGCTCCTACACTACTTCTTTAAAATGTTCTATTTTCTTTAGTATGTAATTGGACAGATACATTCTAGTAGTACTTGTAATAAATTGAAACAAAATCACTATATTTAAAACTAATATATTAACTCTAAAGTAAATTTCAAACATTGGCACCACCAAACTTCATTTCTTTAGCACTTACAGTAATATTAATAAAATGATATGTTATATATTACATATATAATTACGTATGTTTTTTTTTTAGTTTCATTACATTTTTTTATTTTCACATGTGTGTATTTGGGTGCCTGCACCATGGTGCACATGTTGAGGTCAGAGGACCACTTTTGGGAGTCAGTTCTCTCCTCCTATCAAGTGAGCCCTGGGAATTGAACTCAGATGGTCAGGCTCCATGGCAAGCATCTTTACTTGATCTATCTCAAGGGCCTGGAAATTCATATTTTTACTCTTAAAAACATCAGCTAGGGGCTGTCACACCTGACAGTCTAAGTTCAACTGCTAGAACCCACATAAGAAAATAACTGAATCCAGAAAGATGTCCTCTGACTGCCATACATATATCGTGACATGCATGCTCACATGAACACACACACACACACACACACACACACACTAGTGTAATAAAAATTAAATATTAAAAAAGTAAATCACAAAAATGGAATAAAATGAACACTCAATCCAAAATTCCACTATAGTATGTATTTGTGGTTTTTAAAGTATTTCTTGTTTATATGTATATGTGTCTGTGCAAGTATATACCTCGTGTATGGGTATCCATGAAGACCAGCAAGTGTTACAATATTTGTGAGCTGCCCAGTGTGGGTGCTAGGAACTCAGGTCCTCTGGAAAAGCAGCAAGCTCTCTTAACTGCTGGACCATTTTTTTGGTCCCTTGTTTGTGGTCCTGATTGACAACAGAAAATATTCCAATATGCTTAACATTTAAAACTGGTTCATACTCATGAACTTCAGAAGCTGCAAGGCTGGCATTTAATTATTACTTATTTGGGTGTTTGTTTTGTTTTGTTTTGAGATGGGATCTCCTTAAATTGCCCAGGCTAGCTGTCAAATAGGAGTCCTCCCACCTCAATCTCCTGAGTAGCTGGGATTCACAGTTACTGACAATAAATAGATTTTAAAAGACTCTATTCAAATTAGTCATAGATGCCTGTAACCAATCCTAAGACTTGGGATGTAGAGGCAGGAAGATCAGGAGTTCAAGGCCAGCCTCTCTAGAGGCCAGTCTGCAAAAGTAAGGGGCAGAGGAGGAAGGAAGGAAGGAAGGAAGGAAGGAAGGAAGGAAGGAAGGAAGAAGGAAGGAAGGAAGGAAGGAAGGAAGGAAGGAGAAATGAAAAAAGAAAAGGGGGCTGGGCAGGAAAGAAGCAAAGAAAGAAAAAAGAGATGAGGAAAGAAAAGAAAGTGCTGGGAACATAGCTCAGCTGGTAGTACACTTGCCTAGCATGCACAAGGCCCTGGGTTCAATTCCCAGCACTGCACAGTGCAGGCACAGTGGTTCGTGCCTATATTCCTAGCACTTCAGAGCTGGAAGCAGAAGGATTAGCATCCTTCAAGCAGCTCCCCCAATGAGTTTCCTTTCCTTCTAGCATCACCTGAAGGAGGGGACTGAGTCTTATTCCCTTCCTGCTCATACTTTTTAATATAAGCACTCAAAACTCATTCCTTACCACACCCTATCACACCCCCCCCAAAAAAAAACACCCACCAGGGAAAAGGAAAGGTGGACACATTTCAAGTATGATGGGCATCTTCAAAAGCTTAATATAGAAAGAGTCATCTAACACCATTCTTATAAGTATAAAAGAAACTGTCCTGTTCAGTTAAGTAAGGACCAGAACATGAGTCTATCAGTAGTGATGCTGCATTTACTAAACCAGTGGCTTTCTTGACATTCCCAGCACACCTTATGTACCACTTTTGGGATTCTAAGTACAGGAGTTCTAGATAATGGTGTATCTCATGTTCTCACTGTACATAGGCATCATCTGTTCTTGCCGCAAGGGCCTGTGGGAAGTCAGTGGCTGTCACAAGACTGCTTTCATGTAAAAACCATGGCCCTGCACCTAAACAACCTCTTGATTCCACAGACTTGGGCCAAGAGAAGAGGTGTGTTCAGCATCTGGCTGCAAACAGCCCCAGGGCCCTGACAATGGAGTGGTATTTCCCCCAGGATGGAAACACGTGCTCTGGAGAATAAACAAACCTCTGAATGCTATCTGTAACAGCTCCATCTGCTGGTTCCCAGATAATGTTACAGATCTGACAGGTGGCCATCGATCATATTGATCCAATAATAAACACTGCATTATAATGGAAGTTCTGTCGTTCTTCTTCTCAACCCAGCCAGAACTGTGCCTGGGCCAGACACCAGCCAGCATACACAAACAGTGACTGGGGATGCCAAAATAGAAAAGAAGGGCTGCTTTGGGGGACAATCTAGGTAAATATAGAACTCTCCAGAAGAAACAGCACCATAAAGGGACAGTAAGGCTCCTTCTGTCCCTCTTTGTGTCCTTCGACAATAGAGCTTCCTATTCTGCCCCTCAGGTTCTCCTCCCACAAGATGAGAGTAACTGACACTTGGAACTCAGGTCCCAGTCATGTTAAGAGGATTACTGTAATGAGGCCTTGCTTGGTATGCTGTGAGAGCCTGAAAGCCACGAGCCTGTAAAGATGAAGACAGAAGCATTATAATTACATCTCAATATTCACTGGAAGTTATTAATAAGCCTAAAACCTTCCATTAATTCAGCGAGAATTATATATCTATCAGAGGCACACAGTTATACACTGAAATATCAAAGGGAGGGGTGCCAAAGAGAAGACACATTAAAAGCAGTGTGGCAGGGCTCTAACAGGACAAGAACACAGCTGCTTCCTCAGCAGGAGTACAGATCCAGAGAACTCTGTTATTTCTCCAAACTGCTGGGATACATATACCCATTTTCCCAATGGAATTTGTATGAATCAGCTGCCTGTCACTTTAACTGACACCCAAGAAAATGATCTTACAGAGAGAAAACTTTAGAAGTATCCAAGCATGGTCACACAGACAGACTCGTTGCTTGGCAGGGTGCTGGAGGGCCACATCAGAAATTCATGGAGGGCAACTGCTCGCCTCACAGCTGGGAAGGGCAAAGGAAAAAAAGAGAAGAGGCTGGGTTCCCACAGTTCCCTTCCAGGGCACACTGCAATGGCCTGAAGACCTCTCCTTAGGCCCCACTTCTTCTTTTCTTCTCTCTCCCTCTTCTATTTCAGTTGGTCATCATGTTATTATTATTTTGTTCAGCACATAAATAGGAGTTTCATATAACACACATGTTCCATATCCGTACCCACTCTTGTACCCCACCTCTCCCTTTAGACTTCTTCTTCTCCTCTTGAAATCCCATTTTTCACTTTCAGGTGGGGGAGGGCAGGCAGAAGTCAACATCAAGAGTCTTCACATATGAGAAAAAAAATATGCAATTTCTTGTCTTTCTGAACTTAGCCTTTTGCTTGACACAATGATTTCTGATTCCATCCATTTTCCTGCAAATGTCAGAACTTCACTCTTCTCTACAAATGAATGAAAATCCATTGTGTACTCCACATCATCTTTATCCATCCATTTCTTGTTGGGAATTTAGGCTGTAATCAGACCGCGTAAGTATCTCTGTGAAGTACTAAACTCAAACATACTAGGAATGGCAGCTCCACTCTTAGGGTTTTGAGGAACTGCCATACTGATTCCCATAGTTCAAGCCCCAGTTTCTGAAGAATCTACTTCTCACTTGTGCCACTATAGGCAACAAGTCTTCCACACCTGAACATCTGGGGGACATTGACAACAACCCAAACCAAGTCAGGCCTGGTAGTGGGTATCTGTAATTCC
The DNA here is from genome assembly GCF_004664715.2 of Peromyscus leucopus. Classification (NCBI taxonomy): domain Eukaryota; kingdom Metazoa; phylum Chordata; class Mammalia; order Rodentia; family Cricetidae; genus Peromyscus; species Peromyscus leucopus. Next base: position 123,482,881 of record NC_051066.1, on the reverse strand, counting down.
AGGGCTTGGGAGGCTGAATAAGAGGATGGTGAATGCAAGACCAACCTAGACTACAAAATGAGATCCTGCCTCAAAAAAACACAAACAACTAAAATCCACCCAAACAATAGAAAGATTGCTATTCAAATTCTTTCATCTACTTAAAAGTTGTAGCCTTCTAAATGCATATGAAATACTGCACAGCCAAACCCAAAGCCTTACACTCAGAGGCCAGCACTGATATTGAACTAAATATGACGTTACCAGGGCATGGCTCTGGATCTTTGACCCTCCACTCCCTCAACACTCTCTTTGTTGTTGTTGTTGTTGTTGTTGTTGTCTGTTTGTTTGGTTTTTCGAGAGAGGATTTCTCTATAGTTTTGGTACCTGCCCTGGATCTCACTCTGTAGACCAGGCTGGCCTTGAACTCACAGAGATCTACCTGGCTCTGCTCCCAAGTGCCGGGATTAAAGGCATTCGCCACAGTTGCCTGGTAATGTGTAGCCCAGACTGACCGCAAAATCCTCCTGCCTCTGCCTCCTTCAGCAAATCCTACCCGTGTGTGCCACCACAACTGGCTCCTCAACACTCTCATCCCATCCAAAGCATTTTGAGTTGAACTGTGGCCCCTAGAAAGAGATGTGCTGGAGTTCCTATCCCTGGTCTTTGGGATGTAACCTTCTTTGGAGATGTGTTTATAAAGGTAAGCAAGTAGAGAGGTGGTCCCTGGGATGTTGGCAAATCAAGATAGTATAATTGCTATCTTCATTCTTTAAAGCATCAGAGCTGGATTGAAGTTCAGAGCTAAAGCACTTGGCTAGCATGCGTAAGGCCCTGAGTTTGATCATCAGCACCACAATTCCAGGTCTGGAGATGTAGACATCACAGATATGCACAATGGGAAGAGACACGGGGAGAATGGAATCATTGCTAACTAAGGATGGAATCCTGAAGCAGATTCTTCCCTTCCCACATTTAGAAGGAACCAACCCACTAGCATGTGGGGTTTGGGCTTCTGACCTTGAGACTATAAATCATTGTTTAAACAGTTCAGCTTGTGGTACTTGTTACTCAGCTCTAGCAAACTCATACACCAAGTAAACACAAAGCCTAAGTAAAAATAACATCTGAAGCTAATGACTGGGCTTCTTTCTCAAGAAATAAGATAGGGGCTGGAGAGATGGCTCAGAGTTTAAGAGCACTGACTGCTCTTCCAGAGGTCCGGAGTTCAATTCCCAGCAACCACATGGTGGCTCACAACCATCTGTAATGAGATCTGGTGCCCTCTGCTGGTGTGCTGCATGGTGTGTACATGCAGGCAGAACACTGTATACATAATAAATAAATAAATCTTTAAAAAAAAAGAAAAAAAAAGAAAGAAATAAGATCAGAGTCACTGCGACTCCTCTATGACAGGCCGAATGCCAGCCTGTTTCATCTTATGCAATGTCCTCACCATATTAACACTTCATATAGGATGCCAGTCATGTGGCTCAGTGGTAGAGCGTGCAGGCAGTCACAGTATCAACACCCAGCACTGCAATAAAGAAAAAATAGTCCAAACAATTTGAAGTCTTAAACTCAACAAGATTTACAAATTTGTCTGATGATATCTAAATTGACAAGAGACCGGGGTGGTGGAGGAAACCTTTCCTTCATTGCCAAGTCCTTTATCAAATTCACTTCCAGGATGCTTCCCATTGAAATTGAAAACTGTCAAAGAGTCACTGAGATTTATGATGAGGTTTCTTTCCCCAACAGCAACATCAGCACCAGCTACAATTTGACAACCATGATCTAGATGACAATTTTGTGATTGGGCCCAAATGTAATTTTTTTCTTCCTCTGATGCTGTAATTGCTCAGACCTTATCATTTCCTTTATTGTGATATCAGCCATGATACTCCCCCCCAAAAAAATGATCACTCAAAGAGCTAAACTCACTAGGGTCAGATAAATATAACTTCACCATGAAAACCCTAGGGGGCTCAAAAACGAACTTGTAATTCAGCCAATGGATTGCCCATCACCTATGGGAAGCTCTCCGGATGAAGCACAATGAAGTCTAATTTTCTGCCTCTCACTCCCAACACGTAACACAGGATCAGAGACTGTAAATAGACAATTATTACAGGACATGTCAATTGCACTTGCTCTCCATGACTTTCTGTGTTTTCTTTCCAATGATGCAAGTGTGGCCAGATGCCTTCTAAAGAAACATAGGCAGCTTGGGTCTATCTGATTTGTAAGTGCCAAGCAATATGCCATTCTTTGGTAAGGTCTCCCCCGGTAAGGAACAATCCCCACCCCAACTCCCACCCCACAGCCAAAAGAAGGATAAAGGGCAGAGGAGTGAACAGAACATTGCCTGTGATTCATGAAGTAAGGTAAGCAGTGAACCTGGGAGGAACTCACTGTTGTAAGAGACAACATCCAACTACACTCAGCCTAGAGCACCTCACTTTGGGACTCAGCCCCACTCCTGCCTTGTGACCTCTTGTCTGTAAGAGAACTATGTCATCCAGACAGAAACCTCTGACCAGAAACCAAAGAATAAGGCTGGCCTTTAATATGCAATATTGAGTATTCAATACTTCTGGGGCTAGGGCGTAGCTCAGTGGCAGAGGTTCTGTACATGAACTTAGCATGTACATGGTTCTTGGCTGCAATACTCCTGCAAACCAAGGGCACTGAAAACGATGCCGCATTCCATTTGAAACTTCTATATCTTCTACTCTCTGTATCCTTTTCCTGGAAAACAATAAAGTGTCTCATGGAACAATCCTTTCTTTAGTCCTGAATGCTGGCAGTTGAGACGGTGTCCCTCACTGCCTTCAACAGAATGGATTGAAGAGAAATAAAACTACAGGAGAAATCACAATCAAAAGAAACAGGAGACCGTCATGGGGGTGGCGCGTGGCTTTAATCCTAGCACTCAGGAGCTGGGGGTAGGCAGATCTCTGTGAGTTTGGGGCCAACCTGGTCTACAAAGCAAGTTCCAGGACAGGCTCCAAAGCTACACAGAGAAACCCTGTCTCAACACACACACACACACACACACACACACACACACACACACACACACACACACACAAAGATGGATGAGTTTGGCATGGTGGCACAGGCATGCAATACCAGCATAAAGGAGGTTGATCAGTAGTAGTTCAAAGCCAACCTAGGCTACACAGAGCGATTTCCTAAGGAGGTAGGATGGAAGATGGACGTGAGAGATAGAGGGTAAGGAGAGGTAAAGGAACAGGAATGAAGTCGGAAAAGCAGGCACGTGGAAAGAAGGACCAATCCAATTGAGAGTATGAACTCTGAAAACTACAGCATGAAAGCAGTTGGTAAACATAGGAAACATCTACACAGAGGCACACACTGAACCAATACCAGGGACTGACTTACTCAGTCAAATTACTCTGCAGTCACTAATTCACATGAGCTGACCCAGCAGCCAGTCATAGACAGAATTGATTTGCCTCCTTATGAGAAACTACAGTGCCCTTCAGGTGTCCTTACTTCACATGTGGAGCATGCTTGTGTTCATGACCCGAGATCTAACATTCACTTATGGCTGTACAGAGGTAAACAGCAAGGAAAATACAACAGGAAAAGCAGTCTGACAAGGCCAGAATATAGAGTGCTCTACCAGATGCCCTGGATTCTCCAAAGTCAGTGACAAGAGGAAGGCTAGGAGGAAGAATAGAGGACAGAGGAATAATTTGATGCATTTAAAAAGAATAAGGACATTAGCAAAGCTTTCAGGACTGGGATGTATCTCAGTGGTACAGAGCAGAGTACTTGCCTGGTATCACAAGGTCCTATGTCCAATACATAGCAACAATTTAAAACAAAAACTCAAATACAGGGACTAAAGCTGTAGTTCTTCAGCAGATGCTGTGTTCAGCATGTGTGAGGTCCTGGGTTCAAGGCTCATCACCAGCAAAACCTCCAAATAGTTCATGATCCTGGAATAAGTCTTACATCTGAAAAAGCTAAACTGTTACAAAAAGTAGATTGTGTCTTCAGTAAAACTTAAGAACTGTAAAAAAGGAACAAATTTCAGACACTGTTATGGCATTAATACTGTTGGTGTTCTGAAGCATGGTGATACTATTGTGGTTCTCTTGATGAAGATCTATTCTTGGGAAGTACCTGCTGATACAACCAGTGGGGAGATATAGGGATGCCTGCAACTTTAATGCTAAATAGTTCAGCAAAAATAAGGTTCATTTAGGATAGTACGTGTATATGGCAAAACATTAACAAAGGTTGGTTCCAGGGGGAAGGTAGACAGGTGTGCATCAACTCCCCGTGTGCTTGAAAGTATTTGGAATATGCAAACTAGGGAGGCTGAGACAGGAGGATTAAAAATTTGAGGCCATCCTGGGCCACATTGTAAAACTTTGTTTCAAAAACAGTGGAAAGAAAGGTGGGGAGATGGAAAACAATGCTCAGAATCACTTGTGTTCTCCAATTTCTCTTCCACTCCTCCCATCTTCTAGCCCAGATGAAGAACAGAGACGCTGGCCTTTTAAGCAGTTTTGGTTGAGATAAAACCTCATACACCACACAGTCCATCTGTGTTGTTGTGTGTACCAGTTCAATGGGCTGTGGTATATTTGCAGCATTGTGTACCCATTACCAAAGTCCGTTTTATGGATTTTTCTTTCTTTTTTTTTTTCTTTTTGTCTCCACTACTATTCCCCATGCCCTTTTTTCTCTTCTCCAAATCCAGCTCACTACTAACCTAGCTCCACCTCTGAATGCACTCGATTTTTCCTTTTTGAAGACTTGGCACACGCTGCCAACTCTTTCACCAGACAACCCGTGTTGTGCTGCATTTCCCACCCCCCACCCCCTGTTTCTCTGTAGGAAGTAAGTGGGAGCTGGAAGCCTGCTTGGCCTCTGGAGCCTAGGAGCCTCCAAAGAAGACTCCTGCCTTCTGCTTTCTGACTCTGCTAAGAGATGTGTGGGAGCAAAAGAAGCAGGTGTGCCCTCGAAGAAAGTGCTTCTGGCTTCCATGTTGGAAGAGCACAGCCTACGCTTTTGCTACCTAAGGGCCCTTCCAGGGTTGTCTTCAACTTAGTCTCCAGTTGAGCATTCTCGACATTTGTAGGTACATCACTTTCTGACTCCCGTTGTGTGTGCATACTGGCCTGGTCTGTCTGTCTCAGATCTCACCTCCACAAAAAGCCTCTCTGGACAATATTCATGATGCTCACACAAGGAATGCTTCCTTGACGAGACTGACAGTGTATCGACCCAATTGCCTGGGAAATTCTCAGTGAGAGAACTGTGGTATAACTATTAGACTGGCTGGTTTGTTCTGTGGGGTTTGTTTCTTTTTAAGACAGAGTCTTGCCATGTGGCCCAGGGTGGACTTGAAGAAGTTGGAATTGCAAGCATACACCACCCTTCTTAGAGGCACAGTTGTCTTTTTTTTTTTTTTCTTTACATCCAAAGGTATTGGATGTATTTTGGTTCAGTTCAAAACACACAATATTTTGGTTCAGTTCAAAACACACAATATTTTGGCTCAGTTCAAAACACAGTGGAGTACTTTATTCAGGTGACTCTTTTTGTAAATTCTGAGAACTGTTTCCTCCTAGAGAAAAACCATATGAGGCCTCAGAGCTAATGATACTTTGGGAAACTTTGTGGAGAAAGACTTCCAACATGAAAATTCTGTAAAGGTCAAGTCCTTGGATCAGACAAGAACATTTCCAGAATAATAACAGCATTAAAAAGTTTGTGACTTGGCACACACCTTTAATCACAGCAATTGGGAGGCAGAGGCAGGTAGATCTCTGAGTTCCAGGACAACCAGAGCTACACAAAGAAATGCTGTCTCAAAAAACAAACAAAAACAACAACAACAAAGTTTGGGACTTAGAATCTGGAGACTCCTGTGTAGGTCTGAGGTGCTTGATGAGGCCAGGTTTTGCAATGGGTTTCTGAAGAAGCACAGAGAACCCTTGGGAGGATGCAGCTAAGCAGATGCATTTCATCTGCAGCTTACCCTCACTGCGTTCTCTTTATAGCGAATTTGTATTAACAATTACTTGGGTGAAGCTTCCATACATTTGCTATTTCTAAAGCAACAGGGGATGCAGACAATGGGGATGAGATGGGGCCTGACTGGTGACTCTGTGCTTCCTGTCTCTCAGGCTGACTTCACCGAGCCCAACAAATACTGACCTTCTAAGTTCCCATGTACATCTTAGAACAGCCTCACAGCTGTCTGGGACACCAGCAGGAGAAACCCACAAGGGTCTTATCACAGCACACATCCATCCCCACGAGGCAACCAACGGAAAGGCCTGCCATCAACTCCCTGTCTAGTGTTGGACGTGCAGCAGAAAGTTCACCCAAAGAAACAATTCATCACAAACTCCAGAGTATATGCTTGAAGGTGATCTAAAACCAAAGATTCCATATTTCAGTTTTTAAACATAAGTAATGACTCAAAATCCAAGAAGATTGATTATATCTCAGTGATACAGTGCTCGCCTAGCTTGCATAAAACCTGGGTTCAACTCTCAAAAATGATTTTTTAAAATTAAGCACAGTAGTGGTTTTCTAACATCAACCACCTCTGAAGTGCTGGGGGTAGATTTAGATTCTCTACAGTAGCTAGAGATTTCTGGATACTCATACTAAGGCCCAAGAGTGCTAAGCCAGAGAGGTGTTGTCCATGTTCTGCTCCAGGTGGGTTTTCTAGCTCCCTTGTGACCTGTTGAATGGGTTCTCCCCCATGCCCCACACACCCATACTCATTCTCTCTTTCACTCCCACCCCCTTCAATAGCATCATTTTCCACCCTTAACAGCCACCTAAGGACAGTTATCCAGGGAACACAATGCCGGGGTAACTTGTAATAGTGAAGTCGGATGCTTATGTTTTTCCCTGCAGTAGGGTAACATTTCTCATCTCTTATTTTCTGTGGCCAGAAGGAAGATGCCATTCAGGGAACCCCAGGTGTTTTGAAGATGAAAAGGAAGGTAGGAGGCCTAGCTCAGTGCTTATTAACCACAGAGAGAGCTGGGTTCACTTCAAGAAAGAATCAAATAATGGCCAGGGAGAGACAATGACTCTTAATGAATTCATGTGAGGTGACCAGTTTGGGGACATGCAGTCTGCAGACTGCCTTCTGAAGCAAGGAGAAAAGCAAGACAATTGTTTTCTATTAAAGCACAATACACCCTTGCCTTTCCTGAAGCACACAGGATTGGCTGGGCTTCCCATCCCCAGCGGGCTGCCAGCTTGGCTTCTCTAGGAGGGCCTTGGCGGCCTTTACTTTAAATGCAGCCTGGACTTGAGACACTGGGGTCCATGAGAAAGGAGTAATCTCAGTGTTCCCTCCAGGTGAGCTTCAGCTTGACTGCCCTGACTCCCCGCCCCACACACTCCCCGAGTCAACCTCTCCCTCGGGGATCAGAGACCCTCCACTCTTATTCCACCTAGATGGGAGTGAGTAAGCCGTAAGCTCAGCTTTCAAATAGCAGCTTTCGTGGGTCAGACTTAAGTGTCATGGAAAAGAAAACAGCCTCCCAGACTTGAGAGATGGGGGCGGGGAGGGGGGCAAGAACAAGGAAACAGAAGGGGAAGTCAAAGTGGGGGGTGGTGAGATTGACTAATCCTGGGCAGGTGGCACCTTGGCACAAATACCCTGAAATCACTTTCTTCCTGGGCTGCAGAGAGCTGAATACCTTTCCCAGAAAGACTTCAACTCTTCAATCTGGGCTGGGGAGTGCACCAGGGGAGGAGCCTGGAGCGGAGGGCCAGAGGTCTGTGACCTCCTACCAAGTGCTATCTGCCTTGGACCCGCGTATCTAGTGTAAACGCGGTTTCACACATAAATAACGTGCCACATCTGGCCCTTTGGTTTTATGGCGTCTTAGCGACCAAGCAATTTATAGATGGCGACCTTGTTAACCAGCAGCCAGGGCTGGCCAGGAGCTTCACCACGCCAGGCACTGATGGGCACAGAGGAGGGGCGAGTGCAAGGAGAAACTGTGGGCCGGAGTCTCCAGCTCAGAAGGACGCTGCCACCGAAGAATCCCACCTCGGATTGGGGGAAAGGGGCCACCGCAGGGTAGAAGGTGGAAGCCCCCTCCCTCCCAGGCCGGCCATGTGGCAGCTGAAAGAGCCATCGAAGCCCAAGTGTGTTTGCGCTCATACCCAATTTATTACCGCTGAACATATGGCCAATATTTTGACTCACGTCAGTCGGGCTAGGAAAACAAACAGAGCGCTGCGCGGGGGAGCGGCCCCTTCGCTGAGGTTGCGGCGGCCGCGGGCCGGAGCGGGCGGGTGAGCGCGGCTGGAGCCCTAGCCCAGAGCCGGGAGGAGGGCGCTCGCCACAGCCCGCGATTCCAGGCTCCCCAGCGACAGACCGGGAGTCCCCGGGGCCGGGATCCGCACGCTAGCCGAGTCTGGACCGCGCCTCCGCCGCGCCCCAGGTGAGCCTCCCGCTCGCTCGCGTCCCGCATGCATGCTGGGGGGGCGGGGGACACTGGGAGTCGCGGTCTAGCGGCGACTGGGCGACAGACGAGGCCTGGCGCCCCCTCCCACTGCTAGAATCGACTGTCTGTTCTTCCTGCGCTGACTGGTGCTGGAGTCTCTGCTACCGCCCGGGACGCGACCACATCCCGGGCAGGGACCTCGCTGAGCCTCTGGGACCAAGCTGGTCTGTGTTCGGGTTGGGGTTCCCCTCACAACCCGGCGACCCACCCCTCCATCTCTGGACTCGCGGCGTGGCTCTGTCCCAGAGTCACGAAGTCAGGAAGCAGCAGGTGGGCAGACCCAGGCATCTTAAGTCCTCCTAGGACTTGGCCGGTCACCCGGGGGGAAGGAGGCTTTCGAGAAGGGCCAGCCTCCTCCTCCTCTTCCTCCTCCTCCTCCTCCGGTCCATCTGTCGTTGGGAAAAGTTTTACCTGCCCCAGAAGCCAGGTGTTCCTGCGACCGCACCTGACAGCACGTGGGGCTGCCCTGGGGGTGGGAGTAGCTGGGCTGGTGCGGAGGACACCCCCCCCCCAGTGTCGTGGGCAGGAGCGGCGCCCACAGCCACCACACCCCCTCGCCCATGCCGAGCCTGGCAGACCCTTGGGCCCCGCCCGGGAGGCCTGCGGTGGGGGGAAGGGCGCAGCGGGAGGGGGCGTCCCGGTAGGTGGGGGACTAGATAAAGGCGGTCGCGACGCCGCGGTGCTGTCCCCACAGCGCGGGGAGTGGGAGGCGGAGCGGGCGCGTCTAGCGAGCGCCTCGCCAGCCTCCTCCCCACCCCCGGGGCTCTCCGACTTTGCGGGCTGCAGTAAGGAAGGACGCGCCGCGGCCCCCACCTTTGCGGGGTGAGTCTTTCCCGTGCGCGCCGCTGGTGACTGGGGGTGGTAAGCAGAGGCCAGGATCCCAAGGAATTTGGAAATGGCGCCTAGTGAGAAAGGAGGGTTCCTTCTGGGGCGGAACCGGCACACGAGTGGGGCCGGGAGCCGTGCGGAGCTGGAGGATGAGTGGCGGAATCGGAGTCAAGGACCCACAGGGCTGGGGGCTGGAGCTGCGGAGACGGTGGTCGGTCGCTGGGGAGACGACGAAAACCTGCAGTTTGAGACGTTAGTGTCTCCTGGGCCGCACCGGGCGCTGGACAGTTCTCGTTTGTGACAGCAGAGATCGCCAGAGGATCAGAAATGAACCTTGGTGGGGCCTACTGAAGTCAGGGTCTCTGCTGGGAGACACCTCCACTGATCCTGCCATGCCCTTCCCTCCCCAGCACGCAGACGCACGAACAGGCCTTTCTACGCCTTTCTATGCCTCTCGCGCCTTCTCCACTTTGGTGGCACTTGGGATAGAGGGAGGACGTTGCTTCCTGGGAAACCTCTGGTTCCCAGATTGGAGGGATAAGACACAGAGCTCCCGTCGCCCCCTCCCTGTGCTCTGGGCGGGAGGTCCCGCGGGTGCGTGTCTGGCTTTCCGTGCTCTTAGCTCCGACTGAGAGCGTGCATTTCTCTCGCAAGGGTGACTACGTTGTCCATCAGCCTGCCTGGTCTAGCTTGAAGTACTGAATGCTAACGGGTTAGAAGAGGCAGCTTGGTTCCCAAAGTCTGTGGTAATGATTCTGTCACGTGTTAAGGAGTAAATTCAGATAAGGAAGCGCTTTCAGCGCCTTGCTTCCCTGAGAAACCCGAATCTCCGGCATTGGAATCGCCTTTATCAAGGGAAGGTCGGGCTTGGCTGGAAGAACGTTCCCGAAGGCAATAGTGATGCTGCGTAATCTCATTGTACCATATTTAATCATTAGAGCTGTGCTAAGGAATAAAGCAAAGGGGTTCGCCCGCGGGGACGCGTCGTTTGGTTTCCCAATAAGCAATGATAATGGGTTAGCTGGAACAAGGCTCCTTTGGCCCGAGGGGGGCTTAAAGCTATGTTTTAAATTTTGTAGTCTGCCCGGAGCCACATTTCGTGTTCAATTTAACATCCATGAAAGTTAAACGGCTTTTCTCGCCTCTTAGTTTATTGGATGCATTTTCAAAGATCTCATTAAAGTGCATTTATCAAAGTCCTAACATATACCCTCGGGGTCTTATGCCCACACAATGAGGCCGATTAATACAAGAAATCCCAATTTCTATGACAATTTACATACTAGGGAGATACTCTCTCTTTGGTGGGGGCAGATAATTGGTAAAGTGTTGTATATTTTGCCTTGACAGAGAAAAAAAGGGGGGCTGCCTCTCTTAGCTATCTTTCTTCTGCAACCACATTTACCTGCTTGGGGACCCCAGGCTGTAGGTCTCATGATTAGTTTTCATAGTTTTTCTCTGGTTGTCTGCCACTGGGTGTGCTGGGGGGGGGGGGCGTGGGGGTGGAGCTCAGCTTTTCCTGCAACAGTAATTGGAGCTCAGTCCCTGGGCTTAGAAAACTTACCTGGCCCACCTTGTTGACTTAGGGGACTCTGGACGGCTCTCTTCATCTTTCCTTTCCTGCTGTTAAAGGGTTAATGCCATGATATGCGTTAAAGAAGAGACGGAAGGGACTACTCACCTTAGCTAGAACCCAGAGTAGACTGTTCTCTTTCATCTAACCGTGGTGTTCTGGCCTATCTGCTTCATAACTAGTGGGGGGACAGGTTCTTCCCTGCTAGCGCTCTGGCCTCCCTACAGAGAGGCTCATCCACACGACACTCCGCTGACCCCCCCACACACACACACACACAACCCACCGCCTCCAGCGGCACAGATACCAAGTGACCTCCATGGTTTCCTCGCCCCCGGGGCAAAGGTGGCAGCTAGCCAACTGAAGCTAGAAGTGACTTCCCGACAAGCACTCCCCACGTTTGCCCGGTTAGAAAAGGAGCTGAGTGGTACTCCCGGGCCACACTGCCAGGATTTCTTTCACGTGGGATAGCTGAGCTGACACCCCGACTTCCTCTAACCCCAACTCTGCCCAAACCGCCCTGGGGCCTGTTTTGAACGATGTCTTCTTCTTCTTCTTCTTCTTTTTTTTTTTTGTAAAAGATTATCTTTATCACTGTTCATAGGAATCAGAATGGAAGCCATTTTCCATGCCCATCTATTTCGAGTGCATACCAGTCTCTACCTCCAGCCTGAGATAAATAAACCTTCCTCCTCCGACAAAACCTTTGTGTGGGCGCCGTTAATCCTCACTGGAGCAGGAAGGTGCGCCGCTTTGTTTCAGGAGTGAAAGAAGACAAACCGCTTGCACCTTGGCACTAACCAGACAATAAACTAATCCACTTGAAGGGTGTTATCTGCGATGGGATGTACAGGGCCTAAGAGCTCAGCCACATACTCCTCCAGCAAGGGAATTTCTGAAGAAGGAGGAGGAGGAGGAGGAGGAGGAGGAGGAGGAGGAGGAGAAGAAGAAGAAGAAGAAGAAGAAGAAGAAGAAGAAGAAGAAGAAGAAGAAGAAGAAGAAGAAAAGAAATGAAGTCAAACAAATCAGTGTTTCCAAATAAAGGAAAAAGACCTTGTATTTTTAATGATTGAAAGTGCTTTTGTAGGTGGAGAGGATGAGGGGTGCCCTAGGACTGGGAAGCTTTGGGCTCCTCAAGGTCGCCTGCCCCCTTTAGATCCAAACACCAAAGAGTCCCATCCCCACCCCCAACCCCCGCCCCTAGGACTTCATTTACCCTTACTTCCCTTGGAGAACTCACCTACCCAACAAGATTTCACCAGCTGAAAGGGAGAAATGTGAACTCAAAGGTCCCAGAAGGCTTTAAGCCCAGCTGAGATGGGGTCGGGGGAGGGCTCTAATAGAATGCCATGCAAGGATGGCTACCTCCTTCATTCATAGGTACAGGGACAACGAGGCTCCTGTGGAAGCTCCAAAGCCTCTCTTTGGACCTTGCTAAACTGCCTTTCTTCCTTGATGTGTTTGCTGGAGTTTAGAACTCACCCCCCCTCCCCAACAGGGGGCGTCAAGCCGCCGAGAGGAAGTGAGAAAGACCAGGAAAAGCAGGTCGCAGGTGGGCGGCCCCTTGCTCCAGAGCGCAGAAAAAGGCGCTCGTGTTTGAGCTACCTGGAAAGTAAACAGGTAAACACCGGCCGACTTAGAGGGCCACTTGTCCTGGAGTGGGGCCACTTAGCCTGTGTACATTCCCCTACCCTCCTGGGCCTCCAGTGATTGTTCAGCTCGGTGGCCGCGCTCTCTAGCTGTCTGAGCCGGCGCTTCCTTCTGTTCAGAAGCCGCCCCGGACCCCCCAGACCACCCTCCACCCCCACTCCACAAGCATCCCAAGGAAGATGCCCCTCTAGCTTCCTTAGAAAAGGTCCTTCCTCCTGTCTCCCGCTGGTAACTCACCGAGATCCTCTTCTAAGGGTTGGAAGAATGAAAGCCTGAAGATGAAGACCAGGGGCTCCTGAAGGAGGCCTCCAGCTGTCCGGTTGACCCCAAGAGGAGTATGCGCCGTCTCACCAAAGAGATGCCAAACAGGTCTTCCCCTAGCCCAGGGCACTCTGGAGAAAACGTCTGTGCCCACTTCAACTCCCTCCCTACGTTTGCAACAGCAGGGGGAAGAGACTCCTGGGCCGCCCTTCTGCTGCAGCTGAGCCCAAACACAAGCCTGAGGGCACTTTCCTGGACTCAAGGCGGAGCCTGAAAAGAGTTTACTAAAGAATTCCTCGTGGGCAAGACTAGCGACTAGCGCAGGTCCTTGCAGAGTTGAGACTTCTGCCAGCACAAGCAGGCACTCATACGTCTTGAACTGGCAGGCTCAGGGTGGCCAGGACATTGTACCAGACTCTTTTGAAGGGGAAGGGGCACGCAGCTTTTTCCTCTCAGCCAGGTAGATGATCCAAAAGCCTAGCGATGACTCTCTGGGAGGCCTTTTGGGGTGTCCTTAGAATACAGTCGTGTGTTTAATTTGGATAGAAGAGGTGCCTTTGCTTCTGACCCATCCGTTCTTTTGACCCCAAGCCCAGCCGGCACAGTCTAGAAGCTGATGGAGCTTGATCTAGGCGGGAGAACTGTCCCTGGCCTCCAGCTGCGCCGGTATGGGCCTCCCCAATAGTCCGCTAGCTATTCCTGGGGGACTTGTATTTTATGATCTTCTTCTAACAAGCCCAGTTTCTCCCCTTCAATTATGAGCATCCCAGCGGGCTTCCTTTGCCTTTTCAATTGCAAATGTTAGCGCTTTGGAAGCAGACGAGGAAACCCCAGGGCCAGGAAGGGGTAAGAAACAGTACTCCCAGGGTCCCCTAGGAGAAGACAGTAGTGCGGGTCTTGCTGTAGTAAGTCACAGCTAAAGGCAAGGGCTGAGCTTCTCTGGCCTTCCTGGTCTAGCTGTCAGGTGCCCTCAGACCTGCAAAAACCGGTTCAAAGGGTGAGAGTGGAGCTGGGGGAAAGCCAGGTGGCTGCCTGAGTGGGCAGGGGAAGGATAAGCCCTCAGGTACTCCAGAAAAGGCTGAGCTGCCTTGTGATTCCCTTTAGTTGAGACCCAAGAGCAGGTCTTGGTGAACCTACTGGCAGCCTCGGCCTTTGGGAATTTGAGCTGCCTCAGTGAACTGGGGCTGAGGGGTGTCTGTCTCAAAGCGCCCAGCCAAGCACTCCCTCCCCACCATTAATTCCCAGGATTCCCTTAGAAAAACAAACAGTTCTCTGGTGCACTTTGCAGGGAAGGGGGCATAGTCAATAGCCCCTGATTACTTCCGAGAAAAAAGGCCCACTATGCCTAGTGAAAGGGAGAGCAAAGTTGGGAACTATAGAGAACTATGTATGTAGTTCTAAGCCAAGGGAATGGGCAGGCTCCAGGTGACTCCCAGGAAGGAGAACATCCACGCCAAAGACTTAAAGGTGGCTCTGAGATTGGCAACAATAAAGGATTCCTTTTCCACCCAGTCCGAGAATTGGCCTGGTCCAACCAAGCTGTGCTCTAGCCCCACATCCCACTCCTGCAGAGGCTCCCTGGTCTCCAAGGAAGTCCCCTCCTCTAAGTCAGACAAGGAAGAGCAGGAACAAAGGGAGAGGGCTTTTTTTCTGCAATGCTTGAGCTGAGAAACTATTTCTCCCGATATTTGGTTAGCCACTGAGTAACAAGAGTGTAGCAAGCCCACCCTGCCCCTGGATCCAAATTGGGTTCTTCCCCACTTCTGGAAAGCTGACTTTTCTCCTCCCACGCAGCCAGGCAGTGAGCCCCAGTCTGAAGGGAGGGAGGGAGGGAGAGGCAACAGGCAGGAAAACTGAGAAAGACGCTGGAAAAAGGAGAAGAGGGGGCGGGGAAAAGACACAGAGAGTTGTAAGTTTGAGGAACACGTTTCAAACCAGATACTAATTCTTGCCGAGGAAAAAAAGAGGAAGAAAGGAGAAAAGAAAAACTAGGAGAAAGAGGAATGGGGACCGTCGACATGAAGGGGTTTCCTTAATATTGTGGACGGATTCAGAAATGAATGAAGAGATAGGTCCATTGAAAAGGGTTGAATGCCATGACAACTGGGGACAACCTTAGATTTATTCCAAACAGTTAGGACACATTGAAAGAGAGCGTCAATCATGTATTATTTCGCCACTGAAATAAATGCAAAAACCGGGCCTGGACAAAGGCTTCCAACGGGAGCGGGACATTTGTCTACATTTCGCTCATTGTCCGCAGCTTAGCAATCGGTTTGTATTTGTGTTTGCCCGGGTCCGACCACCCAGGACGCGCCGACGTGGGGCTCGCTCCAACCTGGGCCATTGTCACCCACGTCACATACTGGGGGCGAGGCAGCAAGAGCTGCAGAAAGCCGCTGAGCAGCTCGGAGAGAAGCGCTGTTACAGGGCTCTGGAAACCGGGGGCTGATAGGGGGGCCGCCGTGGCCCAAGCAGCTGTGCGCTAGGAGGATTCAGCTCTGGAGCACTCCGCTTTCCCTAGGCTAAGGCATTCCAAGCAGGGACAGTTGGGGGGAAAAGGCCCAAGCAGGGACAATTGGAAAGAAAAGGCCCAAGCCTGATCTTCTCTGCCCCCCCCCACACACACACACCTTGAGGCTAAGTCCACTCCTGACGCTAGGCAAGGTGTACAAACAGTAGGTAGCAAACTTCCTTCCCAGCCCCACATCTCCTAAACTTAAATTGGATGAAGGGTGTGTGAGATACAGCATTTTCCTTCCCGAGTCAGGGAAGTTCAGTTCCCAGGTTTGAAAGAGGTTGCTGGAAAGTTCACACTAACCTAATGCTAGCTGGGAGCCAGAGTGTGCTCTCCCAGCACTCTCCGAGGAAAGCAAAAACTGGAGAAACTAAAGGATTTGCAAAGCAGAAGGAAACTCAAGAGAAAATGCAGCAACAACCACTAGTCCTTCAACCTCCTCTCGGTGGCTTTCTGGGTCCTCACCCGGATCGGACACACACACACACACACACACACACACACACACACACACACACACACACACACACACACTTCGGCCTCTCCACCTTTAGCTGAAGGCTGGAGTAGTAGCTGGGCCAGAGAGGCCAGGATTATAAAAGATAGGAAGGGACCGAGGCTCTCAGCTCTCCCCTCTACACCGTGGAATAAGCCCGGAAATAAGCCCAGGCCAACGGCTCTGGGGCGCAGGTCCGAACCCGGTCCCACAGACAGAGAGGCAGGTTCCCGCCCCTCCCTTCCCTGGACTGCCCGCAGAGCAGACTGTGAACCTCGAGTCCTCCTCTACTGCAAGGAAATTGGGGGCGGGGAGGGGGGGCGATAAATGAGTCTTTAGCAAATAAAGGGCCTTCGGAGGGGGGTGGGTTCTCTAGTGGTAGCTCTGGCAGGTCCAAGCCTTTTCCTCTCCTGGGTTTCCAGCTCTTTCGCGGTTAACTAGAATCAATTACTTGACTTGTCATTTCTAGTACTCATCCTTAAGCTTCAACCAAAATATTGACCTAGGAGGCTTACAGAAGTTGGGCTCTTGCCATTTGAACCGGATCTTGTTTAGGGAACCACCAGCGATGGGAAGGAGAGATTTCAGCGGCTCAGCCGTCACCCCTCCCCCTTTTCCAAAGGCGCCACAAATCGCCAATTTTCTGGCTAGCTGGTGTGTGTTGGGGGGGGGGTGCGCGCGGGTCGTGGGGAGGTAGGAACCGGTGAATGTTAAAGAGGATTCTTTTTTCCCTCCTCCTGTTCCTTTCTGTTTTGTTTTCTTCCTCACCCCAGCGTCCTCGTCGTCGTCGTCGTCCCCCCACCCCACCCCCCCCCCCGCCTTAAGATGCAATTTGTTAAAACGGCCCTTTCAAGTGTGTGGACTCGCGAGCGACGTGGTGGCCCTTTGTATGTAAATACTGGGAGAGGAAAAAAGCTCTCCCCATCTTTGCAATTAATTGACACGTTACACCTCTCATCTTGCTCTAGAGGGCCGTTGGCTGGGAGCGCAGAGCTCCCCAAAACCCACAATTTCACATCTGCAAATACTGTCTTCATCCACTTGACTCCCAAGACCCGCCCACACGTGGCCAACCTTTGCGTTTTTAATGTCTCTTCCCCCTTTTTTTTTCACCCCTCTCTCGCTCCCTCGATCCCCTCCTTCCCTCCCTCCCTCCCTCTTTCTCCCCCTCCCCCCTCCCCAGGTTCGTGAGTGGAGCCCAGCCTTATATGGACTGATCGCTCGGGCAATGGCCCATTTTTCCCTCGCCACCAGCCGCCACCGCGCGCGGAGCGGCCGCCGGAGCCCGAGCTGACGGCACCTTGGCACCTCTCCTGGAGTTACAAACTGAGGCCGCGCGACGCTGGGCGCGCAGGCCGCCAGTCACTGCGTACATTTCCGCGTGCTTTCTGAGAAGAGAGAGGCGCCGGGTGGGCTTTATTATTTCTCCCTCTTCCCTTTTCCCACAGTGTCCTCCTCTCGTTTTAAATAATAATTATCCCAATAATTAAAACCCATCCCCCCATCCCTCCCCCATTCCTTCCCTTAACCCCCCCTCCCCGCCCGCCGGGCTGGGGAGTACCAAGAATTGACCAAGTGAAGCTACAACTTTGCGGCATAAATTGCGGGGTCCGGAACCATGTCGCTGACCAACACAAAGACGGGGTTTTCAGTCAAGGACATCTTGGACCTTCCGGACACCAACGATGAGGAAGGCTCTGTGGCCGAAGGGCCGGAGGAGGAAAGCGAAGGGCCGGAGCCCGCCAAGAGGGCCGGGCCGCTGGGGCAGGGCGCCCTGGACGCGGTGCAGAGCCTGCCCCTTAAGAGCCCTTTCTACGACAGCAACGACAACCCCTACACTCGCTGGCTGGCCAGCACCGAGGGCCTCCAGTACTCCCGTAAGTAGCGAAACTTGGCCGCAAGGGCTGTGGATGCCTCCATGGCTGAGGCAGTAGCCTGGGTGGACGCTGGGAGTGGAGGGGAAGGAGCCATTTACGGTCCAAGTCACCACCCCGGATCCCTAGATTTTGAAACGTTTACCTCCTCGCTAGACATCCCTCTCCCCAGTCCCTGCAGAATACTTGATGTCATATTTTTTTTTTCCACCTGAGGAATTAAAAGCAGAGAACAGAGATGCTTCCTAAAGGCTGGTTAGAGATGTCAACCGGACTGATGGCTCTGGCCGGAGTCCCCTGGACTCCGATGGCCCAGAGGATTTGGCTCCGCTCCCTAGAGCTAGCCAGCGGTCAGGGTCCGGCTAGCGATGGAGGATGGAGGAGGCTTCGGGTTTAAGTAGCTCATCCTGCCGCTGCATGATTGTAAAGAAACTGTGTGGTGCGCGCGGCGGCGAGTGTGTGTGTGTGTGTGTGTGTGTGTGTGTGTGTGTGTGTGTGTGTGTGTGTGTGTCCAGAAAGCCGGAAACCAAAAGCGAAAGCCCCCCAAATCTGCTTTACCCCGCCAAGACCATCAATGCTGGGATTGTGAGGTTTTCCTCTTAAAAATCTGCCCACGTCTCTCCAGAGAGGAAACGGTTTAAGGGGGCCGGAGCCCTTAACCCTCAATGATCGCCCACACTCTGCCCCGCGCTAAATTCTCCTCGTAGTGTGTGAACCCCTAGAAACTTGAACCTCAGAGCCCCCACTGCGCAGACTCTCCTCTGAACCCTAGCGGACCCCGACGGCTTCCTCCGGGCGCGGAGCGGGCGGAGATTACCGCAAAGGCAGTGGGTCTGGGCTGTCCAGGGCCACGGGCCCACGGAAGATCCCTGGGGCTCCGGGTGGCCCAGGTGGCACTTTGGCCTCCAGGCGCCTGATGCGCTTCTCTCCCCCTCCCACCCCACCCAGTGCACGGGCTGGCGGCCAGCGCTCCCCCCCAAGACTCCAGCTCCAAGTCCCCAGAGCCCTCGGCTGACGAGTCACCGGACAATGACAAGGAGACCCCGGGCGGCGGGGGGGACGCAGGCAAGAAGCGGAAGCGCCGAGTTCTGTTCTCCAAAGCGCAGACCTACGAGCTGGAGCGGCGCTTCCGGCAACAGCGGTACCTGTCGGCGCCGGAGCGCGAGCACCTGGCCAGCCTCATCCGCCTCACGCCCACGCAGGTCAAGATCTGGTTCCAGAACCATCGCTACAAGATGAAGCGTGCCCGGGCCGAGAAAGGTATGGAGGTGACACCCTTGCCCTCGCCGCGCCGTGTGGCCGTGCCGGTCTTGGTCAGGGACGGCAAACCGTGCCACGCGCTCAAAGCCCAGGACCTGGCAGCTGCCACCTTCCAGGCAGGCATCCCCTTTTCCGCCTACAGCGCGCAGTCGCTGCAGCACATGCAGTACAACGCCCAGTACAGCTCGGCCAGCACCCCCCAGTACCCGACAGCTCACCCCCTGGTCCAGGCCCAGCAGTGGACTTGGTGAGCGCCGCCCCTCCAGGACTCGAGGCCGGAGGCCCTGGCCCCACCCCAGCGGCGGCGGTGGCGAGGAGGACTCGATCCTTACCACGGCTGTTGTTGTTATTATTATTATAATTATTATTATAGAGTCGAGCCGACGCTAGGCTCAGTTGAGGAGGCACCGGGCGGTTGCCTGTGCCTCCTCAGAGTGGCAGATTCCATCTACTGACTCTGCCCCATCCCTCTCTCTGCGGAACCTTTGGAGAGGACAGAACTCTTAAGTCGTGTTTACAGAATGTTTGCGCAGCAGCTTCGCTTCTTTGCCTCTCCCCGAGGGGACCAAACTATCCCAACCTTAACGTCGTCGTCACTTGAAAAGAGAAAGGACCAGCCCCCATCCCCCGCACTGCTTTCGTGAATTTTGTAAAATATGTTTGTGTGAGTAGCGATATTGTCAGCCTTCTTAAGCAAGTGGAGAACACTTTAAAATATAGAGGATTTCTTTTTTTATATAAGAAAATGCTAAATATTTATGGCCATGTATACGTTCCCACAACTGGTGGCAGATTTCGCTCTTCGTTGTAAATATCGCTGGTGATCATCTTTGCCAAATGACCTTCTGGATGGGCCTGTGTCCTCACCAGGCCTAACGCTCTCTTTGTCGTTTGTTCTGGATGGGTTATGTTTGAGTTGCCTCCGTTTTTTTTTTTTTTTAATTTTCTTTTTGTTTTTAATTTGTTCAATGCAAACATTTTTTTCAACTATGAGAAAAGGAAAACATGTGTAGGCGAGACACCCCCGGCCCCATTTTCCGGATCCTGAGCCCCGGAGCTTGGAACTCAGAAGTTTCGCGTGGTTCCCTAAGAGCGCCGGGCGCTGAAAGCTTTCAATTTTTTTAAATAAGAATTTTAATAAAAATCCTGTGTTTAAAAAAAAAAAAAAAACAAGCCCAGTTCTCCGTTTGACTGTGTCTCCCTGCCAGTGGAGGGAGGGGAGGGGAGCATTAAGCTTGGAGTCTGGGCGGGTTGTATTCCGGGCTGGTACTGGTGTTTCTTCTTCTAGCCCAGGGGCCCCAGGTACCCAGCCGGTGGAGCAGCGCCCGGGATAGGCCTCTTCCGGACAGACCGGACAGTCAGTACAGGAACAGCTTGGCCTTCAGCCTGCTAGCCGGTGGTCCAAAGTCCTTGTTGGCCCTGGCGCTCGAGGGCTTCTGTGCGCTCTCTGAATCCCCAACAGGGGGGAGGAAAAGTGACTTTGGGTAACGCCAAACAAGGAGAACAAGCCCCCCTCACTCGCCCAAATCTACGAGTGGCTCCTTCAGCCTGAAAAGCTGTTGAAGCCACTACACTTCATGGATGGCTTTCACTTCGCTGCGTTTGATTTACCCCTTGCTAAGGGGGGGGGGGGCATCCGAGGTTGAGTCTGACGGCTTTCTCTTTACTTTGCACTTCTTTTTCAATGTCTGTGTACCAAGTTGAGGCCTAGCTGACCTCTTCAAGGCCCGGGCGCCGGGGGAGAGGGTTGGGAGAGCTAAGATTGGGCATTTTGAGGCTCACAACCAGGTGTTCCTGGTCCCTCCTCCAATTCTTTGGCTCTGGGAGCCAGGGAAGAGAGCCACTGGCGACCCTAGGCAACCCAGCCTTCTCACTACTGATGCCCCATCTTTTTCGTCCTTCTCGTCTGGGACAGGATCCCCTGGAGCTGGGTCTCACCGCGCGCGTAGTTCCTGGTTTCTTGGTCGTGGCTCTGGGTGAATGGTTAGAAAGTAGAGGTTGAAGGAGGGAGGAACTCTCACGGTCAGGGTTCCGGTAGGTTGCATCTAGTTGCTTAGTGCTGGAGCAAACACGGTCCTGAGGGCGAGCGCCTCGGAGAGCCAGGCAGAGCACACACCCTTCTACTCAGTCTCACTCGCGGCTGCGTGAGTCAGAACCCAGCAATTGCTGAGATGCGCGAGATTGGAAGTCAGTCTATTTGGATATAGTGTCTTTGGTCCTCCAGAGCTCCAGCATTGAGGCTGGGGCTAAGGAGGAGGTGAGCAAAATGAGCCATCCCAGTTGATTTTTTTCTCTCTTCCTCCCTCCAGTTGGTGATCAGATTTAATTCAATATCTAAAGCAAACATGATTATCCTTGTGACCAAATCTGCACTACACACCCAGGGACGTGATTGCACTTTATTCTGCCTTGTGCACACACACACCCGTCACTGAGGGCGCCAGAGTCTTTCTAATACCCCACTACAGGTCCTTTCCTATCTCCGGTTCAACTCTGGGAAGGGGACAGTTTTCCTAAATGCTGAAAAGTCTCCCTTTGTTCTACTCACAAGCTTGGAAACTGTGGGGTTTTGTTTTGCTGTGTGTAAAAGCCAGAGAATTCACTGCCTATGCTTTGCTGTGCGATATGAAAGGCAGATACCCAACCTGCCCTAGAATCAACCACTCACTAGCCCAAGCGCAACTTCTCTTAAGCCCCAGGCCTGCGGGGTTGTCGGGAGGTCTAATGGGCAGCCCTGGAGGGATAAGTGTTGAGTGTTCCAGGCCCAGGCCTTCTGCTACAAACAGTCACAAAAGCCTCCCCCACCTTCAGGGGAGTGCAAAGACCCAAACTCTTGCAGGTTTCCACTGCCTGGCAGGTTAAGGCCCACAGGCCTGCGCTCTCAGTGTGTGCACTCACTAGTCCCGGGAGGTGGGTCTTGTGCCCGCCCCTCTCTGTCCTCGGGTCCCTAAGGAGTCAATAAAAGCGCCCGTGGAGCCCTGTGTGGCCCTAACCCTAGCGCCCTGGGAGCGCACCCCGCGCAGGGTCCGCTTCGGCAGTCTATCTTCGCCCAATCTACAGAGGGCCGCACAAAACCGCACAATGGGAAAGCTGGGAGCTGGAGCTGTTAGAGGCGTGCATATTAAAAGGGGACAGAGAAAGGATCGCAGAGGACAGAGAGGGGAAGAGAGAGAAGCCCCCCCCAGCCCCCCACCCGCACCATTCAGCGCGCTTATCGCGGGCAGTGAATCCCGGAGTCAGGCAGAAGTCTCCTTGGGGTTTTGTTGGGCCTGTCACTGGGTCCCTTTGTCATCCGCGGACTCCATGCTGGATTCCATATGGCCAGCTGGGCCGAGGGAGCGCGAGGAGGGACCCGCACAAAACCCAAATTGTGTCCGGCTTTCAAACCCTGTATTGTTGTCTGTGAAAGGAAGACGCATTAAAAATTCGTGCTATATCTATTGGGGAGGAGGATGGAGGAGGGGAAAAAAGCCACCCTGTCTTTGATGGCTTCAGAGGGCGCTTGCCCCGCCTAGGCCCCTGTGACACACAGAGTCTCAGTCTCTCTCTCTCTCTCTCTCTCTCTCTCTCTCTCTCTCTCTCTCTCTCTCTCTCTCTCTCTCTCTCTCACACACACACACACACACACACACACACACACACACACACACACACACACACGCTTTGGGCCCCTGGTGTGCACTCTATCTGAGATGACAGCAGTAAGGCTTCCACTAGCCAGGTACCCCATGCTGAAGCCACTGGACAGGCCTGGGGTGCCCAGGGCCTAGTGATTTTTCTGACTATCCTAGGGCGTCTGGGCTTCAGGATCTATGCAAACCCAGTCCCTTGTGTTCCTGCACTCACAGCCTGGTAGTTCGAAGGGCCTCCCACATAGTTCTGGAAAGACCCAAGAGGCTGAGGGTCCCAGGGGGCTGCTCAGCCCAGCCAGACTGCGACAGCAGCCAGTCCCCAGGCACCTTGCATCAGTCAGAATCACTTGATTATCAAAGCCAGCTGAGGGGCACCTTCTTAGTTGAACTACAGAGGTATAGCCTTCTGGCGTCTTAGTGCCAGGGAGAGCCTGTTCAGAAACTTACTCCACAGTCTTCACCTGAAGAGACCCTCTCCTTAATTCTCAGTGTCTCCTGTACAGAGCAGTGCTTAGAAAGAACACACCCGGGGTGGCCTTCCCTAAGCAGTCTAAGTTGGTTCTACCCCCACAAACATCACCCAAATAAGCAGCATATTTTCCAATCAAAAAGAGTTCAGACAGGGTTGTGGAAATAAAAGGTAGACCTGTTTCTCTGCAGAAAGCCGGACTTGAATGAGCACCACTAAATTGATGAAAATGTCAAGTTACTTAAAAGTTCTGTTCCCCTCTCCTCTTCCGTTAGAACCGCCATCGCGGTAGATAACTCCACAGAGCAGGCACCCCCTTCTTAACATCCCCCGCTCCCACCAGGGAAATAACTTATTTTCCTTACCTATTGACTGTTGGGCTTAGTTGAGACCTGGCGTGGATTTCTCCAGCCTTTTCAAGAGCCTGGTCATTGAAAAGCTAATCCAATATTTGCGGAGCATAAGGACATTTCTCAAATGTATTTATTAAGGCCCATCGTTTAGTGATCACTTGGACCAAAGACAAGGGCCAGAGAAGGAGCGTTGAGGTGGCCTAGACCCCACCAGGGAGGGGTGGGTTCTCTCCACCTCGAATTGAAAAGCTGGGTGCAAAGTTGTGGGATGCCGGCGTTCCCTCCCAGTGCTTAAGTGGCATTGGATTAGATATTGTGTTGGGTGGTATTTCAGGAAATATGTACTTGTGGCTTCCCGAGAGGCCAGGCGCAGTGACACTCTAAACCTCGTCGATATATCATCTTTTATCCAGGATCTGCAAATAAACCCTGATCCCCTCGGAGCATTATAGCTGCCGCTATCTCGCAAGGAAGCGATCTGAGTTTTATTGCTTTCACCAACGCCTCGACACACACACACACACACACACACACACACACGAGTGTGGATTTTAAAAGCCTCTATTTTTTCCCCTCCCAGGGCATCGTTATTAAAAGGGGAGAATAGGTCTCAGCGCCGCCATCAGAGCAAGTGCGGAAAAGAGGCCTTGCAAGCGAATTTTTCCTCTGCTCAGTGAACCACGTGGGGTGGGAAAAGCTAGGATTTTCGCGCGTCGCCGCTAGGAGGCGTCCGAGCGCTTTTCTCCTACGAGGAGCTAAGGGACCCACGGAGTCCCTCTGTCTCTGGAACGCAACCGGACTCGGTTCCACTCCCGGAGACCCCCAGCTGCCCTCCACCAAAGCGCAGTCCCAGGTCCAAGCCCGGTAAGCAGGCCGACGAGGAGTCGGGCTCGGAACTAGAGTTAGAGTCTGACCATAGGAGCAGCGCCTCTATCTTCACTTATCTGGGGGGCCTAGCAAGTGAGCGTCCTCAAGGGACATCTCCATTTGCACATCCTGCGTTTTCTGGGTTGTAGTTCTTCCTTCCCTCCATTTCCGCGCTCTCTTCAGTCCCCACCCCACAAACCTCAACAAACTGGTCCAGTGGGCCAGCAATGTGCTGAGCTCTTGGGAATTCCCGCTTGTGGCGCCCAGGCGCCGACCCCCGATCCTGAGCTGTCCCGGACCACTGTAGATGACCGCGAAGCAGGTAGCTCTGTAAGAGTGTAATAATGGACGGTGTCCAAGTTTTGGGAGAGTCCAGAGAGATTCTGACTTCAGTCCAATCCTTTACCCCATTTAGCGGGAGATACTAGAAAGAAGAGACCTTCACCTTTTGGCCACCAAGTAATTTCGCCTCTAGGTGCTCCTGTTCATCCCTCAAATCTAATTAGGCTGTGGTGCATCTTACAGTCCTGAAAGGCATGGAACCGGAACTTTTGCCTTCACACCGCAAGCCGAGCAGTAGTGTGGTCTCGCCACCAGGGGGGGGGACGCCGCGCCGATGCTTTAGGGTCTTGTAGCGGGAGGCGGGAACATCCCATTCCCTAAAAGTACCCCAACTCTGTGCCAAGGCCTAAACTAAACGCAGAGGATGCTGCGAGGGGTGGGGAATCCGGAAAGAAAAAGATACAAGAGTGCGGATGCCTTCCACCTCCACCCATAGCCGGGTGCCTTTCCAAGAAGTTGGAGGTAGAGCAGTCGACCGGGAGCCAAGAAGATTATATTCCTCGTCATCTCCCCAATAATTGACACTGCTCGCTCCTCCGCCCCCCAAAATATGCAAACCCCCCCCCCCCTTGTAACTCCAGAAGCTGATCTCTTTACTTTCTTTCTTAAGTCAACCTTTCAAAACCGACGGGGTGGCTGCCGGGACCGAGGCTGCGGTACCCATAATGTCCGCACGGTGGCGCGATTGGATAAGAAAAGACTTTCAGGTCGGGCGAAGACACAGGCCTGGGAACGTGGTTGGACATCTGTGGATTTGAGGGATGTCTGGGTAGGGTCCTTTTACAGTAGGACTGTAATGCCCAAGAAAGAATTACAATTCTTTGGCTTTGTGCTTGTTCCCTGGAGTGTGATGAAGAGGTTAATGGCATCCAGCCTTTTTCTTTCATTCTTCCTCCTTGCTGATGCCAAACATCTCTGTTCCTGCCACCGCCACAATCGGGGCATATACTCTTTCCACCCCTCCGAAATGTTCCCTTGTACCAGGAAAATGTGATTTATTCTAATTAAAAAAAATAACCTGATAATTAACTGGAAGCCACAGGAGGACCTCTTTCTTTCTATTTCTCGTTCTTTCGCACCTGTAATGTTTTGGAGCCTTTCTTCATAAAGTGGTAAGAGCGAATGGCAGGTCTCTGACGTCACTACCATCGACTCCCAGCAAAAGCACCTCGCAGGTGCCTCTCCACATCACCTTGTCTGATGGTGACACTCAATGCATTCGACACATAACACCGGGTTTCTGAGAGGTTACACTCTCAACACACATGAACCAGAGGAACAAGAAAAAAAGCCTGGGAGCAGAGGACACAACTTTAGAGGCATTCCGTCCCATTTCCAGAGAAGACTGGGCAGGAATTGGGGGTGAAAACTCCCTCCTGCTCTGCAGAATTAGCTGGGAAGTGGCTGCCAGGCCCTTGTTAGCAGCCACACAAGGATCCAGTCCAGAAGTTCAGGGCTGTCCTGACCTCCAGGAACCATCGAAGAACGTGTTCTCAAGCCCTGTTACTGGGGGACAGGTGGCCATTCTGGACCAGCAAGTGTCCTGTGGAAACTAGGCTTTAGTCCCCAAAGCACAAACACCAAAATTAACTAAATTTAATAAAGGGTAAATGAAGGAGGGGTGGAGGGTCTATCAGAGGGCCATACCCTGAGTTGTCCTGGTCCTGAGGCCTTCTATCTCTTTGCTTCTGATGACACTAGCCACTTCCTCAACCCCACTCCCAGAATGACAGAAGTATCATAAATACAATTATTTCAGCGCCAGTTGGTCTCCTCTCTTTAATTGAGGGCTTATCTTTTAATTAGTGTGAGGTAAAGAAGAAAAGGTAACAGGTTCTTGGGTCTGATTTTGCTAACCATACATCAGAGGAATGGTCCCATCTGTGTGTGCTGAAAGCTGGGCCGTTTCTATAGAACGCACATCAAATAGGGGGGCCTAGGTTTACAGGGGAAGTGTGTGTTATGGGAGGGGCACACCACATAGCTGACCACCTGAAGGTGCCTTTCAGAAATCTCTGGTGCACACAGCCAGTGCACAGTGCTCCTCCAGGCACAGGAAACACAATCTGGGTAAGAATCAGAGTCCACTGCGAGTGCAGCATCACTGGGCCCATCGCCTCTCATGGGGGTATGGGGGGGTGGCTTCCTGGTG
Organism: Peromyscus leucopus; assembly: GCF_004664715.2. Classification (NCBI taxonomy): domain Eukaryota; kingdom Metazoa; phylum Chordata; class Mammalia; order Rodentia; family Cricetidae; genus Peromyscus; species Peromyscus leucopus. The sequence goes on along the minus strand of NC_051066.1, from coordinate 123,456,096 downwards.
CCAAGTCTATGCCTAAAAGAGAAGCAAAGGTGGCTATCTCCAGGACAGGGGACAGGACAGGACAGTGCCAGGAAGCTCAAAGGCTCCAGCCAATTGCAGGTACAGGTGGCAAATCAAAAGTCCAGTATCCTTGCCCCGGGTAGATGACCGTGAGGCATGTTCCACAGAGGTCCCTGGTGGCATGGATCCCAGTGGCCCTCAGAGGCAGGCTGCTTATGAGACTTCTTACGTAGTCATATACTCTTCCCTTCTCTGGCTCACTTTAGTGCCTCCGCTGCCCTCATCGTGGGTTTGATGTTGGCTTCTCAGAGGCCATTAGCTGGCTGTAATCCACCGTCACATCATACCACATGCTCCGGCACAGTGAGCATCCACCACATTTCTTAGATGGTTGGCTAGCAAGGAAGCGATGGCCCCAGGCAAATGTGATGAGGGAAATGGAGACAAGCTGCTGGTTGGTCCCTCTGGTGTCCTGCACCCACTCAGCCACTCTTGGGCAGGACTCTGTTCCCTCAAGATCAGTGATCTGTCTGTTCCTCTCTCGCCAGCTCCCACCCTCTCCAGCTCAGCTCCTGTCCCTTCATCCCATGTGAGAGGGTGTGAGCGGGTCAGCGAGGCACCCTTCAGTCTGCAGAGCTCCGTTGGTCAGTTCTAGGTCCAGAACATCTGGTATTCAGGTGACTTCTCTGAAGTCTGGCCTGTGTGGTCACTTTCGATAATCACCAAAGAGCCAACTTGATTCCTCAGAAGAGGCTACAGAGGCAGAGGAAGGAGCTGAGCTGCACACTGCAAAATGAGTTGGTTGAAGAATTAACCCAGGTAGGCGGTGGTGGTGCACGTCTTTAATCCCAGCCCTCAGGAGGCAGAGGCAGGCTGAAATCTCTGTGAGTTCGAGGCCAGCCTGATCTACAGAGCGAGTTCCAGGATAGGCTCCAAAGCTACACAGAGAAACCCTGTCTCGAAAAAACCAAAAACCAAAAAAAGAAAAAAAAAATTAGCCCATGGGATCTTAGAATGTGAGTGGCTATAAGCAGAAGGAGTGTTTCACATTTATTTTCTTAAGGATTTATTTTATCTTATGTGTTAGTGTTTTGCCTGTATGGATGTTTGTGCATCATGTACATGCCTCGTGTCCATGGAGAACAGAAGAGTTCTTCCAATAACCCTGGAACTGGAGTTGAGGATGGGGTGCTGGGAACTGAACCTGGGTCCTCTGCCACACATGCTCTTCACCACTGAGCCGAATCTCCAGCCCCTGGTAAGAGATTCCTTAACGAGGTAAGTTGATTGAGACTGGTCATCTGGTGGACATTAGGTCACACGTTCAGGAGGAAGCCCAGGGAAGACAAGGCAGGAGACGCAGTCTGCAAGCTTGGGCAAGGCCTCAGGAGAAGCCGACCCTCCTGGCACCTCAGACCTTCAGCCTCCACAGGTAAGAAATCATTCTCTTGGCAAAAGCACCCCATCTTCATGCTGCCAGCCCCACCGACTGTACGGGGAACGCCTGCAGACCCGCCCTGAACGTGTCTCTACCTTAGACATCTTTGTGTTGTTTTTGTTTTTAAAGTAATTTTGTACTTACTCTTTGACAACATTATAAACTATATAATTGTTTTGATCATATTTCTACACACTTTACTTACCTCTCATCCCCCTCCAGAACCCTCAACACATTTCTCTTCCACTTTCATAATTTTTAAAATATAATTTAAAAAAAAACCACCAAGTTTAACTAGGGTTGTGTGCATGTGCATGGATGTGGGATTATTTCCTGAGTCATGGGCAACTTACTACCTTAGACGTTTTCTCCTCTTCACCTGTGTACTCTTCATTGAAAAGAAAGAGATGGTAGCCTGGTGGAGAGATCATGGTGGGCAGGATCCATGCTGAGGCAAGGAGAGCAAGGTGGTTTGTCTCTCCTCTGGCTGCCACCTACATTTCCTCTCACTCCCTCCATATCTGCTCTCCTGCTGATCTTCTGGCCTCCTGGGCATCTTATTTCCTACATCATCTCTGACACTTGCTTCTTATTCTCTCACCTCCTCCGCTTCCTCGTTTCCTCTGGCCTCCCCCATGTTATCATTTGTTGCCCTGCAGATCTTCTTATATCCTCCTCCGTATTCTCTTGCTCCTGTGGGGCTGTCCTGCTGCTGCTGCTGGACATCCAGGAGAAGCAGGTTAGCAGTTCTTTTCTCCAGAGTCCCCAAAGCACCGGGAAAACCTACAGATTTGGGAGCTCATCCAAGCAGTTGTGCTCAAGCATACAGTTCCAAAAATATCACAGTGAGGACGCCCACTGAGGGGACCTTTTTGCCAAAAACCTTGAGAAGCTTGCCAAGATGGAGGTGGACTGCATCAGTCGCCCAGGTGGCTCTGCTCGGCACTGAGACTTAAGCTTCTCCCGGTCAGTTACCTGCAGAGATCCAGTTTTGGGCTCTCTGCTAAGTACAATGGATTCTCTGTCCTTACTATGAAGTGTGCTTCTGAGTAGTATGGCACCACCAACCAGCCTGTTCTGGTGACCTTGTTCTTTCTGCCTATGAGATTACAGAAGACTGGCAAAGTCCAGGTCCTGCTTGAAGTTCATGTCCAGCTGTTGGCTTCCATCTATTGTAGGAGTCCCAACACCTTACCTTTCCCTAGCAGATGCGTCAGTGGGCTTCAGGGCGCACGCAGCAGCCTGTCAAACATCCCTGGACCTAGACTCACCGTCCACTAGGGCAGCTTGATTCTGTGCCTTGGGAACAGGTGCTTTAGACTTTCATATCCTGACCCCACCTGTTCCCTTCGTTGACTTGAAACAGCCATGTCTCAAGCTCTAATCTGTGATGTTTTGTTCTTCCTTCTCGGCTGGGGATAAACAGGATGTTTCTCCAGGCTATATGGGCTCTAGAGGTACCAAACTAGCATCACCTTGAGTCCTTCAGGAATTCACAGCCACCCTGCTCAAAGTCCATCTAACCCCAAGCATTCCCACAGAACCACAGTGCTCTGGGAGTTTAGTCCCTAACAGTAAATGCCCTTTGGGATTTCATGAAGAGGCTGCTGTGATCCAGAGAACTTCAGTCAGAGAAGTCATGAGAAAGAGGTTTCATGAGTCCCTATGTCTATCATCCAGTGTACTCCAGAGCCAAGTGTTCCTCTCAAATTCACAGTTTATGAGACAGGAAAGACTGGAACTCTGCTCACGGAATTAGATGAAACTCCAATTGGAAATGCTTGGAGGGACTTACCCTGCTGGCTGGAGGGTACGAGCTGTGACATCAGCCACATCTGTGTCAACCCTCCAACCAGTTGACACATAGGTGAGTTTGCATGGATTTTTGCATCTCAGTGCCCTGAATCAGTCTCTCAAACTGGGAGCATAAATGAATCACTTAGCATTTCCTCTAGTTTGCGACTCTAAAACTCTGCATGTATACAGACCCTGCCGGGTGCTGGTGCTGCTGGGGTGTAGAACTTGGCTTTGGGGCCAAGCGCTGATGCAACTCCAGGTGTCTTTTCAGGGTACCTCCTGTCAAGCTGTCAGCAGGAAGCTTGCTCAGGTGGCTGATTACCACCCCAACCTTTGAAATGGTCCTCAGCCATTTGGGAAGAAAGTCAGGAGCCATATGAGTAAAAAGCCATCTGAGAACTGTTGACTGGTAAAACTAGAAGTTGGAGTGGCATTTTGTAATGACTCTTGGATTTTTTTCAGATGAGAATGGAGGCCTTAAGAGGGAAATATCTACCCCTGGGAGAGAAGGGAAGGGATAGCTGGGCTTCTCAGTGCAGTTTTCACAGTGATATCTGCCAGAGACATTGCATACGGTATCCTGACCACCCTTAACACTAACAACAGGTCACTGTAGTGAACACTCAGAGGGCATAAACGCAAGAAACCTGTTCCAGCAGCAGAAGATGGCCTCCGTCTATGTGTAGTCCTTACACGTGTCAGTTCCTTACACTCTGATCCATTTCCCCACTGGTTCACAAACAAACAAAGGCTGTGGGGGCATATCCTCGTTCTCCCAGCATGCAGGAGGCTGAGGCAGGAGGATTGTGAGTTCAAGGCCAACCTGGCTAGTGAGGCCCTGACTCAATAAACAGAAAGGGATAAACCCACCCTTTGTGGCCAGGAGTTGGGTGAGCTGAAGCATGTGTGAGCAGACCTAACATTCAGACACGAGTTAGAGCAGAAGGCGAGAGAGAAAACAGAGAAACAAGCCCAGACCAGACTCTGGTTGGAGAGCACTTTATCTGTGCTTTCCAATATGGCACCAGCAGCCATGTGCCACGTACAGTGATCGGATGCTGGAAATGTGGCTCCAATAAATGAAGAACTAATTTTTAAATTTCCATTTCCTTGCTGTTAATTTAAATAACTGAGTGTGGCCAGTGACCCCAGCATCAAATTGTAAAGTTCTAGATCAGACTGAACATTTGTCCAGAGCTGGCTGCCCTATAAAATGTTAATTCACAGTGTGTCAGTCACCACCAACAGCAGCTAGCTCTTCAGCTGCACTCTGAGATGAGTAGCCACAGAGAAGGGTTAGGAACGGGGTAGGGGAGTAGGGATGTTTTTACCCCTTCACACGCTCAGTGCCAAGAGTCTCACACCAGACACCATTCCACAAATCATTACACTTTTGTGTTTTGAATATCATTAGGTTTTTTGTTTGTTTGTTTGTTTTGTTTTTCCTTTTGTTTTTTCTTGACAGGGTTTCTCTGTGTAACCTGGCTGTCCTGGAACTCACTCTGTAGACCAGGCTGGCCTGGAACTCAGAGATCCGCCTTCCTCTGCCTCCCGCCTGCTGGGATTAATGGCTTGTGCCATCTCTGCCCAGCTGAATATCATTAGTTTTGGTGCCTGTCTTCTTATATTTCTGGCTGGGATTGGGGAGGGGAAGGGAAGTGCTCAAAAATGTTGATTACCAGCTGACCATGGCAGCTCCCTCCATAATCCCAGCTTCTAGGAGGCTGGGACAGAAGGATTGCTGTGAGTTTAAGGCCACTCTAGGCTGCAGAGTGAAAGTGAGCAAGAACATAATTGCAAGCAAGAAAAACAGAGAGTGCTGATTATTGCACCATGGGCATCTCCCAGAGTTCTTAGCCTTTTATGTGCAAAAGAACCCTTTGGTGGGCTGAAGAATCCTCTAGAACTCGGCTAAGAAAAAAAATACACTTATGTTAAAAAGGAAATTAGTCTGAAATGGATTTCTCCCCCTTAATGACAGAGGGCTGAAAGGAAACTCAGAGCTCAGGCTCTCCTGCCTCCCCCCCCCACCAGCTGCCCTCTCTGCCAACTCAGGAGGAATCTAGAAAAGAGACTCTACCTGGCTATGTCCCAGTCCTCCCTAGATGCCAGGGATGCCTTCTACATTTGAAAAGCTGTAGTATCCGAAGTCCCTGTGGGCTCTTGCATGGTGAGACAGTAAAACAGACAGTGTTTGCCTACGGTAGAACATTAGTTTAATGGACATACAGGCCAGGATGAGGAGCAAGAGATGGGCAGCAGCATTTGCTCTTAGATTAACCCTTCCCTACTCCCTGCTCATTCCTTTCTGTGGGCAGGATGACATTTCATAAAACCAGACATGATATCAGCAACAGAAGAAAATAATTTAACAAGGCAAATTGAAACACCACTCGTGATGCAGACATGCTTTTAAAGTTTCCCACCCTGATCTCTTGCAATTAGACAAAGCAATTATGAACACCACTGTCAAGCGCCCTTCCTAGCCCCGCTGATACAATGAAAAGCTCTAATGGAGACTTGGTCCCTCAAGCTGGAGAGGCTGCCCGAGCAGGAGGATGTTGAAACAATTACCACAGCTGGGTTAATTAATCAAATGAGAAAACACGATAAAAATCCATGTTGCAGCAGCAGCCCAGCAAGTTCAACTGCAGAGGGTGCAAAATGCAGAGGTGATTCACATCCCTCTGTATCCTCACTTTTAATGATAGCAAAGTTGGAGGCTTTTGCTCTGACTGAGTTCACCTATGAGGAGAAAAAGTCGTGAAGACAGTGCTGCTGAATGGTTTCCTAGCGATCAGAGAGGAGGCTGAAGTGACGCTTCCACGGGAAAGAGCACTTGCTGTGCAAATACAAGGACCTGAGTTCTAATCCCCAGCATCCACCTACAAAGTTGAGCAAGAGCTACCTATAGTCGCAGCATTGAGGTTGGGGTGGATAGAGAGTTCACTGGACAGCCAGCCCAGCATAAACATTCAACTTCAGGTTCAGTGAGAAATCCTGTCTTAAAAAGATTAAGACAGATATTGATAAAGGAAGACACCCAATGTCCTCCTCTGACCTCCACGTGTTTAAAATGGGCATGTACACCTACGCACATCCATGCACACATCACACCATAAAAACACACAAACATATTCTCTCTCTCTCTCTCCCAATATAGTAGTAATTTTAAAAAATTATCCCAGAAAAGTGCTTACATGTTCCATCTGAAATGCAGTTTCAAAAAAAAAAACAAAAAAAAACAAAACAGGCAGAGGGGTTTCTTTCAACATTGATGATGTGTACATTTATTCCACAATATAACCTTTTTAAATTTGTTTGTCTTGCATTTTTTGAGATAAGGTCTCAATATGTAGCCCTGGCTAACCTTAAACTCACAGAGATCTATCTGCCTCTGCCTCCCACATACTGGGATTAAAGCTATGAGCTTCATGCCATTACACCTGGCTACAATATAATCTTTATGGATTTTCTCAAAGCTGGTCTTAAAAGCAAATTTATTGCCTTAAATATTTTAACATCCTATCAGTTTAAAAGGTTCTTTGGATTTGCAAGGCATGAAAGTCAGTCAAATAAAATTGTTATGAGTATCTGAATGCACATGTATCAATGGGATGAAACTGTCTATGGTTGTGTCGTATACCAAAAGTAGACTTATTTTATTACTTAAAAGACATTTTAGAGTCTGCCAAAAGTTCAACAGTCTGCTTCTAAAAGGTGGGATCAGATAGTTTCTCCTAGTGAAAGTAACTCACTATGCCATATAATTTTGTACACGACTCAAGCTTAGAATAAGCATGAAAAAATGCTCTCTGATTGTGGTGTTTAATGTCGGTCATCTTTACTGAATGTAGAATTATCATGAGCCAGGCATGGTGGTGCGCACTTTTGGTCCCAGCACTCTGGGACAGAGGCAGGTGGATCTCTGTGAGTTCAAAGCCAGCCTAGGATTGTCATATCCCACTTGTCTGAAATACACAAATCTCTAGAGACAGAAAACTAGTTTTTAGTTGTGTAGGACTATCCTGGAAAAATGGAAGGAATGTGAAGTGACTACTACTGAGTTCTAAATTCACTGCAAGGTGTTAATATTTAATAAATCGGGCTAGTATGATAATTATACTGCTCAGGGGTGTATGAAAAGCAGAATCATACACTTTAAGTGGGTTAAACTTAATGATATATAAATTATATTTTAGTAAATGTTGTCAAAAACAGAAAAGTTTAACAAAATGATCTCTAAAATCTAACGGGCTTTCAATTTTGGAGTTTGTTGTTAAATCTAACCAATTGTATTCACTGGACTCTTTTTTCTTGTCTGTTTGCTTATGAAACACTGTACTGAATTCTCTTGAAGCCCAAATATTTGACCATTTAACCCATCCCCAAAAAAGAATCACCATGAAACACACCTCTGCGATGGTGTTTCCAGAAAGGTTTAACTATAGGTGGAAGACATGCCTGGAATGTGAGTGACACAATCCCATGGGCTGGAGTTTTGCACTGGACACCAAGGAGAAAGTCACCTGAGCACCAGAGCCATTGTGGATGTAGTGTGACCAGCCACCTCATGTTCCTTGCCATAATGACCTGTATCCTCACACTGCAAGCAAGTTGCCCATGTTATATGGTCTCAGAGTGTTCTTGAATTCAGTTTACAAGTATTTTGTGGAGAATTTTTGCATCTTTGTTCATTGGGAAAATTGGTCCATAGTTTTCCTTGCTGTTTTTGTTACTATGTTCAATCTCTCCACTCGTATTCAATACAGTACTCAAAGTCTTAGCAGAATAAAACAAGAAAAATATAAAAGGGTTTAAAAGGGAATGAAGTCCAGCTACTCCTATTTGCAGACAATACAATCATGTACTTAAAAGATCCTGCAGACTCCATTAGAAAACTGATAACACTTTTGATAAAGCTGCAGTATACAAATTCTACATATAAAAATCATTACCATGCATATATTCCAGTAGTGAACTTGAAGAAAAAATAAGAAAAATATCCATTCACAATAGCTTCCAAAAATACCCATAAATAATCATAACCAAAGAAGTGAAAGATTTCTATAATGCAAATGTTAAGACATTGAAAACAAAAATTAAAGAAGACACTAGACTATGGAAAGATGCCTCATGTTCCTGTCAGAACTGATACTGTGAAAGTGGCTATACTACAAAAGAATCTACAGATCATATCAATTTCCATTCATTTTCAGTCACATTTTTCATAGAACTAGAAGAAAACAGTCCTAATATTCTTATGGAAGCACAAAAAGCTATGGATGTCTCGCCAAAATAGTTCTAAGCAAAAGAACATGACCTCAAACTACTGCAGAATCATAGTGGTGTGGTGAATACAGCACACACTAGTACAAAAACAGACATATAGATCAACAGAGCATAATATAAGACCCATGAACAAACCTACACAGCTATGGCCACCTAATGTTGTAGGATGTTCTGTATATCAAATGTGTTGCTCTGACTGGTTAATAAATAAAACACTGATTGGCCAGTAGCCAGGCAGGAAGTATAGGTAGGACTGGCAGGTGAGAGAGATTTGTCCTGACTGTGGGCCAGGCAGAACCAGGAACTCTCCAGCTACAAATGGCGGCCAACAGCTCAAGTTTCCACCTTAAACCTGAGAATCTCTATTTAATAAGCAATTCAAAGTGGAGCTAAAAACAGCTTCCTAGTTGTCTCTCTCAAGTTGGCAGGTTCCTGATGTGCGCATTTGACTGGCAGTATGGTGGAAATGAGGTGTCTACAAGTGGAACATCACTGTACTGCATGGTGGATTTAGCCTTTGCTAGTCCAAAAAAAAAAAAGGGAGGTTTCTGGGCTACATGCTGCTTTGATAAAAGCATAGTCCCAGTGTTTCTAAGAGTTGATGGCTCCCAGAACTGGCAGAAAAAACGTACCACTGCCATGTTGGGAAGCTGAGGTGGGTGGAGCCACCAGCCACAGTGGCCATTTTGGTCTTACAAAGGCTGCAATTTAAAGCAATAGTTACACAATAAGGCAGATTCAGATGAAACAAGACTTTAAATGCTTTACAATGCGTGTAAAAATGTACATAGGCTTAAAAAAGAGAGAAAAAGGAATATATACAGTTATATAAAGAAATAGTTTTAAAAATAAAGTCTTTGAAGAGACAGTAAAGGTAGTAGACAAAATAAGCCACATAAAGATGGATATTACACAGAGAATCTGGATTGTGTTGTCTTTGGGATCTTTAACTGCAGAAAAACATTTGATTATAAAAGCTGTTGAGTTAAACCAATATGTATATTTTAAAGATACCTTGACTTCAAAATTTGAATGTAAGGATATGCTGCTTTGGAAAGGAGGCTCTGCTTTTGTTTCCACAGAAAGCCAGAGGCTATGGATTTGTTCCAGATTAAGATACATCAGGTTTGACCAGCCAAGACCCCTGAAAGGTCTCCAATGACACCATGGCCCAGATGATCCAACATCCAGAATGGTTTCAAGGCAACTGGCTCAGACGATGCACCTTCACAGACTACTCCATAATCCTAAAATTTTCTTTGTGTCCGCATAAGATACAGCACCCCCCTCCAGCAGGAAGTAGTAAGAGAAGCTATGTCCAAATTCTCAAATATACCAAGCTGGCTTTGGAGATGGAATTGGCTCACTCCTTCTCTAAACCCAAGCATATTCCTAAAATAAAAGGTTAAGAGATTCTTGTGTCCCATATCAGAAGAACCCTCTGGTGTGGGACAGAGAAAAACCAATTTAAAACAGGTTGATTATAAATGCAATCTCTTTCTAAAGAAAAGGGGATAGTTTAGATATGATAGGATGAAAAGGTAGATTAATGAACCTTTTCATATTTGATTGTGTCTGGTTATAATTCTTTGTAGCTAGAGTTTTCCTGGTCCTGCCTGGCCCACGGTCAGGACAAATCTCTCTCACCTGCCTGTCCCGCCTATACTTCCTGCCTGGCTACTGGCCAATTAGTGTTTTATTTATTAACCAACCAGAGCAACACATTTGACATCAAATATGATGTATTTATTAGTCAGAGTTCTCTAGAGTAGCAGGGCTTACAGAGTGAATCTCTCTCTCTCTCTCTCTCTCTCTCTCTCTCTCTCTCTCTCTCTCTCTCTCTCTCCCCTCTCTCTCTCTGTATTTAAAGGGATTTATTGGAATGACTTATACGCTGCAGTCCAGCTAACACAACAATGGCTAGCTATGAAGGGAAAGAATCCAGTAATTCGATCAGTCCATGAGGCTGTATGTCTCAGCTGGTCTTCAGCTTATGCTGGAGTCCCAAAGAAGTGGGCTCTAATGCCAATGAAGGAATGTGCTAGCAACTCAAGGGGAAGCAGGCAAAGAGAAAAAGCTGTCTTTTTCTATGTCCTTATATAGACTTCCAGCATGAGATGTGGCCCAGATTAAAGGCATGCATCTTCCTGCCTCAAGATCCAGATCAAAGGCATGCATCTTCCTGCCTCAAAGGTCCAAATTAGAAGTGAATTCATCCACTTCAAACCAAGCAGAAAATCTCTCACAGGTGTGCCTTCCACTTCTGGATTGAAGTTCATTCTAGATGTAGTCAAGTTGACAACCAATAATAGCCATCACAGATACCTACGGAGTAGCATGAGGTGATTTTAACTTTTAGAGTTCTAGACTATTGAACATATATTTCTACATATATAAAAATTTTATCAATAACCACTAAGAATCATTACAAACTTATTTCAAAAACAGAAGCTAGTATTTTCAAACCATTCAGGTGATTTGATTATTATTATTGTTATTATTATTACTAGTGTGTGCATGTGTATTTGAGTGTGTGTGTGTGTGGTGGGAATTGTACCCAGGGCCTCGTGTGTACTAGACACTCTACCACAAATCTACCTCCACAGCCTGAAAATTATTTTTTATGTGAAAGAAAATTTTTCTTTGATGTCAGAATTCAAGAAATTAAAGAAATTGATACAAAAAACTGAAACATCTTTTAAATATTTTTCCAGGTATTAATTTCATCCTCACTCAAGATCACTGAAGAACTAATTGCACCCTTAAAAAATCATAGCTAATTCTGTTTTCTTCCTTTCTCTCCCGTCTTTCATTTCTTCTCTTCCTTTCTCTTTTGAGACAGTTTTGCTATGTAGCTCGGGCTCTGCTCCAACTCTCCGTCTTCCTTCCTCAGCCTCCTGAGTGCGGCATTCCAGGTGTGCCCCACCACACCCAGCAGTTAACACCATTTAGAGGAAGTTTAAAGGAGAGTCTCCTTTCTTCTCCTTTTAATGGTACCAAGATTTTTTTTTTTCACCCCCAAGGCTAGGAAGTAATCCCTAACGTATTTAAAGCAATCCAGTGGCCTCCCTTCCTGACAAGGCACCCTTGGTCTTCCATGTTAGCAACTGCTTTTCTGCAGGTTAACACGGAAGATTCTCCTCCCTTCCCAAGGACTCCCACAGTCAGGATGCTGGTTCACTTCCTCCTAGACTGCTGCCATGAGTCTACAGCCATCAGGCCTGCACTACAGCATCCAAGAAGATCCCCCATGACCTCACACCCTGAGCCAAAGATGTACAAAGCCCAGGAACATCTGTTACAGGTGTCTAACATAGCCCTTTATGCTCATTTTGTCTCACTATAATTATTTGAATGTGGAATAAAACCAGCTCTCTGATCAAATAACCTGAATTTAGGTAAAACACCCTTGTGACTGTTGTCTGATTAGTCCAAATCTCTAAATCTCCTTGTCTTAGTCCATAGGTACAGTGGGTGGTAAGATGTAACTCTGTATATAAAGCCTTTAGTACAGGCCCTCTATGATATACAGGCTCTGTATCCTCTACAAGTGTCAGCTCATTTTTATTAGCAACAGCAACCTGATGATCTTCACATCTTCAGTTTCTTCCCAAGTCCTGATGGTTTTGCATATTATTTTAGAGTAGAATTGCATAAATACAATTTGCATTCGTTGTGTTTTGCAGTGCAAGAGGTCAAATCCAGCACCTTGCACATACTAAGCTAGTGATGTGCCTCTGAGCTATATCGCCAATGATTTTGTACATTTTATTTATTTATTTATTTATTGTTTGTTTGTTTGTTTGTTTGTTTGTTTGTTTTTTAAGACAGGGATTCTCTATTGCCTTATTTGGGGTTTCTATTGTTGTGAACAGACACCATGACTTATAAAGAAAAACATTTAATTGGGGCTGGCTTACAGTTTCAGAGCTTTAGTCCATTATCATCATGGTGAGAAGCATGGCAGCATGCAGGCAAGCATGGTTCTGGAAAAAAAAGCTGAGAGTTCTACATCTTGATTCTCAGGTAACAGGAAGTGAGCTGTTGCTCTGGGCATGACTTTAGCATATATGAGACCTCAAAGTCTGCCTTCACAGTGACACACTTCCTCCAACAAGGCCATACCTCCTAATAGGGCAATCGCTATGGGCCATGAACTCAAACACATGTGTTTATGGGGGCCACACCCATTCAAACCACATCTGTGTAGCCTTGGCTATCCTGGAATGCACACTGTAGACCAGGTTGGCCTATGCTGGAATTAAAGGCATGCCTGCTGCCTGACAATTCTTGGTTTAAGTATTAATTCTGCCCCCAATGGGTTCCTACCCACTTCCCATCCCTTCCTCCCCATTCCCCCTAGAGCTGCCAAAGTCTTTGGCCCCAGGCTCTTTTCAACACCTGTTTCCAACTCTGGTGCTCAATTTCTAGATTTTCTTTTGTTCAGTGATAGCTGAGTCCTTTGTGTTTATTCCATTCCCCAGTGAGGGTGACAAGGACTCAAGTCAAGATCTGAACCCAGAGCCTGGTAGGTTCTTAAACAGAATATACTCAGTCAGTGTTCACTGTTGCTGTTGCAAATGTTCCAACACCCATAAACAATTATGGGAATTGAAAGTGTTAATTAAATGTCATTTTTCATAGATTATTAATCACTATCATTGTGAGCAAACTCCAAAGTGTGTCAGTAATGAGACCAGAGTCCTCCCATTGATGAACAGTCTTCTTAACATTTGTTGCCTAATGAATCTTAAATGTTTGACCTCTAAGAATGCTAGTTGGGTATGAATCCAAGGAACGAGATATGCTCAGCCCCCCTCAAGGAATTACTAGAGCTGAAGAAAGTGTCCAGCTCCGCTATGTTCTCAAATTGTTTGTCTTAGTTAATGCTACTATTGTTATGATAAACATCATGCCCAAAGATAACTTGGGGAGGAGAGGGTTTATTTGGCTTATACTTTCACTTCATTGTCTATCACTGAAGAAAGTCAGAACAGGAGCTCAAGCAGGTCTGAAACCTGGAGGCAGGAATTAATATAGTGGCCATGGAGGAGTGCTGCTTACTGGCTTGCTCTCATGGCTTGCTCAGTCTGCTTTTTTATAGAACCCAGGACCATCAGCCCAGGTGTGATACTAGCACAACAGGCTGGGCCCTTCCCCATAAATGTCTTCCTTTTCTTTTCTTTTCCTTTTTGAGACGGTTTCTCTGTGTAGCCCTGGCTATCCTGGAGACCAGGCTGGCCTTGAACTCAGAGATCCACCTGCCTCTGCCTCCTGAGTGCTAGGATTATAGACATATACCACCAATACCCAGCCCCCATATATTTTTAATTAAGAAAATGCCCTGCAGGCTTGTCTACAGCCTGATCTTATGGGACATTTTTTTTTTTTTTTTTTTTTTTTGGTTTTCCGAGACAGGGTTTCTCTGTGTAGCTTTGTGCCTCTCCTGGAACTCACTTGGTAGCCCAGGCTGGCCTCGAACTCACAGAGATCCACCTGGCTCTGCCTCCCGAGTGCTGGGATTAAAGGCGTGCGCCACCAACGCCCGGCTCCTTATGGGACATTTTTAAAATTGAGGTTCCCTCTTCTCAGATGACTTTAGCTTGTGTCAAATTGACATAAAACTATCCAGCACATAGTTAAAAATATACTTTTTCCAGCCCTGATTATGTGAATACCTCAGTGAATCTGAAAAACCTCTTCACCAGGTTGCATGAGTTTTTATTTACTCTGTGTCTGTGTGCACGCACATGTGTGAGCCATATGTGCACCCACACACAGCCATATGCGCACACACACTGCATATGTGGAGGTCGGAGAACAACCTGTAAGAGATGGTTTTCTCCAGCGGCTATATGGGTCCTGAGAATCAAACTCAGGCCAGCTAGCTAGAGAACATATTTTTATCAGCCGAGTCGTCACCTCACTCCCACGCTATACCTTTTAAAGTTAAGATTTGTAGTGTTCTATGACTAGATGTCAGCTAAAGAAACATATCTGCTTTCCCACATAACTACCCTTATGTTTTCTAACAGCTCATGTATGTTCACTTTTAATGATTCAATAATATATTTTGTTATCAGAACAAGATTTACTTACGGGTATTTCAATTGTTTACTTAAGTTGAAAAGAATCTATGTTGAGTAGTTCTATATTATAATTATTTTATTCTCTTCTCTTTTTTTTTGTGTGTGACAGGGTATTACTTGTACCCCAAGCTGGCCTTGAACTCACAGCAACCCTCCAGCCTTAGCCTCTTAAGCGGCAAGTGGGATTATAAACATGTGCCCAGCATATTATGTCCAGCATAATTCTCTATTTTTAAAAGGGATTTATGGCTTAATATTTGCCGGGTCAATTATATTTGGAGACTCTATTGAAAATGAATTTTGGTTATCGATGTAGTTCTTCATTGCAATTCTTACTTGATAATTGTTTTTTAATTAATTAATTTATTTATTTATTATGTATACAGTATTCTGCCTGCATGCCAGAAGAGGGTGCCACATCTCATTACAGATGGTTGTGAGCCACCATGTGGTTGCTGGGAATTGAACTCAGGACCTCTGGACGAACAGCCAGTGTTCTTAAGCGCTGAGCTATCTCTCCAGCCCCCGATAATTGTTCTTATTGTATATAGTTTTACTATGTTAGAGTTAAAACCTTTCGTTTTTATTTAGACAAAAAGGGAGAAAATGCTGTGGGGTATTTGTATGCCTATGAAAATGTATTGCTGTGATTAGTGTAAGAAAAAGTTGAACAGCCAATAGATAGGCAGGAGGTATAGGAGAAGGGACTTCCAGGCAGAGAGAAAGAAGGATGGGGAATCTAGGCACTTGAGAGAGATGAGAGAAAATATGGAGGAGGCAAGATGGGTGGTACATGGTAGAACATAGATTGATAAAAAAAAAATGGGTTAATTTAAGTTATAAGAGCTAATGGGATAAGCCTAAGCTAAGGATGAGCTTTCATAATAATTAATAATAAGTCTCCATGCCATTATTATGAGCTGGCGACCCAAAGGAAAGTCTGATTAAAGTTGCATCTTTTTTTTGGGGGGGGGGGTTAAACTAGATTTCCAGAATTCAAGTCTAGTCTGAGCTACACAATGAGTTCAAGGCTAATGTGGGATACATAGAAAAATCCTGTTTCTCACTACAAATAGAGAGGGTTACTTTTTTGTTTGTTTGTTTTTTATGACAGAGTCTCTCTGGGTAGCCCTGGCTGGCTGTTCTGGAACAAACTCTGTAGACTAGGCTGGCCTTGAACTCAGAGATCTGCCTGCCTCTTCTCCTCACCCCCAGTGCTGGGATTAAAGGCACGAGCCACCACTGCCTGGAAAGGAGGGTTGCATTTTAAGTTCTATTGTGGAAGGGAAGGAAAGAGAGAACAAGGCAGCTAGAAACTGAGCATCCAGCCATAAGATCCCCACCTCTCTTCTCTCACTGTTTAAATGCTTTTTGGAAGCAGACACAATTTTTAAAATCAGATAGACTTAAAACATGCTATATGTCTATTTGTGTATATTAATGTTCAATTGTGGTGATATTGTGTTCCCCAAAATATTGTGTACCTTAATAAACTTATCTGGGGTCAGAGAACAAAAAAGCCACTAGTTAGGCAGTGATAGCACACGCCTTTAATCCTAGCATTCCAGAGGCAGAAATCCCTCTGGATCTCTGTGAGTTCAAGGCCACATTGGAAACAGCCAAGCATGGTGACACACCTTTAATCCCAGAAAGCCAGCCTTTAATCCCAGAGAGTGGTGGTAGAAAGCAGAAAGATATATAAGGCGTGAGGACCAGAAACTAGCAGCATTTGGCTGGTTAAGCATGTGGCTGGTTAAGCTTCAGGCTTTCGAGCAGCACAGTTCAGCTGAGATTCATTCTGGATGAGGACACAGAAGCTTCCAGTCTGAGGAAACAGGACCAGCTGAGAAGTTGGCCAGGTGAGGTTAGTTGTGGCTTGTTCTGTCTCTCTGACCTACCAGCATTGACCCCAATAACTGGCCTCGGGTTTGATTTTATTAATAAGAACTTTTAAGATTCCTGCTACATTCAATCCTACATCTCCTGGACAAGCAGCTCAAACAAAGCCTCAGCCATTCTGAGAACCAACAAATAAACCAATTTATTGCCATTCTGGAGATATGGGAGTAGGGGCTGTAGGACATTCTTAGCAAGCAGTTCCGTGGCCCAACTGTTATGTGCTCTCCTTCCACTGGGTGGGTCCTGGAGATCAAACTCAGAATTTCAGACTTGGCAGCAAGTACCTTTACTCACTAAGCTATCCTGTTGACCCCAAATCCACTAATCTTGTTCACTATGTTCTAGTGTATGAAATAAACTGGATGATATAAAATAAAAGGCAAATGTCGCCTCTTATAAAATGAAATATCAAGGCCAACAATGACATATCTTCATGCCTGAGTGCAAATTTCCCTAAAACTTATACCTTCCCCAGACCTTCAGCACCCACCTTTCATCACAGAGGCCAAGTGGAGATTAGGATAGATCCATCTGACATCATCAGTCTTCTGTGATATACCCAGCTCCAAACAAGTAGCTAATTTCAGCTACTGTGAGGTCTGTGTAACAACCCCAAACACAGGCCCACTACAAGGTCTTACAGTAAATCTTACCTGGATAATTATAGAAAAAGAATGGGGCAGAGTAATGGCACTGGAAGAATATATTTTTGTCAGATTTTCTTTTTGGAATCAAATCAATAGCCTCTGAATGTAGCCTGGGTGGCTTCTCAAAGCCGTGCATCACTGTTGGAGGGAAAATGGGAAAAACCATGTCCACTACATGCCCCAGTCATGAGACCAACACTGTGCTGCCCTCACTTGCTGAAGAGATGCCATCAAAGAAAGGTCCACCACTAACATCTAATGGAGAGCCAGGAGGGTTTGAAAGAAAAGAGGAATTAGGATTAGGACTCTTCCTTCAAAGGAGGCAAGTATTTTGAGAGAGGGAAGACAGAAGAAAGCAAGGGAGGGAACTAGAGAGTGCCAGCCAGGGAAGGTAAGGAGCGGGGTTGGGGAGATAAAAAAAAATGTCCTGCCCTATTCTTTAAAGCACACCATATAACTAACTCTCACCTGGATTTCTACATGCATTTCTTTCATATTTTTCATTTTCCCTAGATTAGTAGGTCTCTGAGGTGTCAGGGGAAAAAGCAGTATCGTTAAATTCATTTAAATGTAAGTGGCTGTGAGATCAATCCTCTGAGATTTTTCAGGTATTTGAGGTATTTCAGAAAGAAAAAGAAGAGTCTTTATTTTGTTGTAGCCTAGTCAAGGTCATGGCATGATAAACAATAAGGTCCCATCACAGAAGCAGGAGAGCAAGCTCCGTATCCCTAAACACTGGTGTTTTTAGGAGCTTCATTAACAACTCACTGTGTTGATTCAGGTTGCACCACATTGTCTGAAGAGCACATAGGTACAGGCAGTTTCTGTGTGTGAGTTTGGGTTTGGAGAAGTGAACACAGGGCAGCACAGAACATTCTTGGCAATGACCATCAATTTTTAATTCAAGTGTTCTGTAGCTATACATCAGCATAAAACACCATTTGATGCTGTGGGTCAGGAATCCAGATAGGGTATGGGAAGGACTGTTCCTGTTTGCTCCTCTATGTCTCAGACCTCAGATGGTCTGATCTGGAAGCTAGAGATACTGGTGATAGAAGTTCTTTATCCCTATGATAATACCTGGCTGGGAAGGCTGAAGGACAGGCTCAACTCAGGCTATCACAAAACATCAACAAAATGTCTGCCCAAGTGTGAATTTGCTCTCATGGTAATCTCAGAATTATTAGACTTCTCACATGGAAAATTTAGGAATGCAAAACCAAGTATTCTCCGGGGAAAAGATGGATGCTTTATGAACTGCAGTAATGTAGCCTTGGGTGTTGCATTGCATTGCTTCTGTCATACCCTATCAAAGAAGTCAGAATCTGTCCTGACTCAAAGGGACAGGATAGATCCCACATTTTCACAGTATCAGTGCATTCCCCACCCTACCCCCAATTGGACTCTGCAATCTACAAGCCCCAACCTGTCCCCCAAACCCACCCATCCACCCAAGACCCCAGCAGCTTCCTGAGACATGAACACTGCCAGTGCCAATTGGACCAAGAGTGGCTTCCTGAGACACAGACACCATTTGCACTGACTGGAGGAAGAGATGGGTAGACGCCAGTGCAAGTATACATTCAACAACATAAAGAGCAATATGGCACCACCAGAACCTAGTGATTCTGATACAGCAAGACCTGAACATCCCAATGTAGAAGAAGCAAAAGAAAATGACCTTTAAAATAACTTTATGAAGATGATAGAGGTCTTTAAAGAGGAAAAGAAAAATTACCTTAAAGAAATCGAGGTAAAGACAAACAAAAAGTTGGAAGAAATCAATAAATCCCTTAAAGAAAGTTAAAAAAGAAAAAAAAAAAAAGGCAACCAAACAGGTAAAGGAAACAGTTCAAGACTTGAAAACTGAAATAGAGGCAATAAAGAAGACACAAACTGAGGGCATGCTGGAAATGGAAAATCTGAGTAAACTAACAGGAACTATAGATACAAGCATAATCAACAGAATGCAAGAGATGGAAGAGAGAATCTCTGGCATTGAAGATATGATAGAGGAAATAGATTCATTGGTCAAAGAAAACATTAAAGCCAACAGTCATAACACAAAACACCCCAGAAATCTGGGACACCATGAAAAAACCAAACCTAAGAATAATAGGGATAGAAGCAGGAGAAAAATACCAGATCAAAAGCACAGAGAATATACTCAACAAAATCATAGAAGAAAACTTTCCCAACCTAAAGAAGGAAATGCCTATGAAAATATAAGAAGCTTACAGAACACCAAATAGGTTGGACCCAAAAAAAAGTCCCCTTGCCACATAATAATTAAACCACTAAACATACAAAATAAAGGAAAACTATTAAGAGCTGCAAAGTAAAAAGGCCAAGTAACATATAAAGGCAGACCCATCAGAATAAGACCGGACTTCTCAATGGAGAACCTGAAAGCCAGAAGGTCCTGGACAGATGTTATTCAGACACTAAGAGACCATGGATGCCACCCCAGACTATTATATCAAGGAAAACTCTCAATAACCACAGACAGAGTAAACAAGATATCCCATGATAAAACCAGATTTAAGCAATATCTATCCACAAATCGAACCCTACAGAAAGCATTAAAGGAAAAATCCAACCTGAGGATATTAGATACACCCATGAAAACATAGGCAATAGATAATCCCACACCAACAAATCCTAAAGAAGGGAAGCACACAACACTACCACCCAAAACCAACAGGAATTAATAATCACTGCTTATTAATATCCCTTAACATCAATGAACTCAATTTGCCTGTAAAAAGACACAGGCTAACAGAATGGATATGAAATCAGGACCCATCCTTCTGCTGCATATAAGAAACATACCTCAACTTCAAAGACAGACACTACCTCAGAGTAAAGAGCTGGGAAAAGTCTTCCAATCAAATGGACTTAAGAAGCAAGCTGGTGTAACTATCCTAATATCTAACAAAATAGACTTCAAACTAAAATTAATCAAAAGAGATCAAGAAGGACATTACATATTTATTAATCACAGGAAAAATCCATCAAGATGAAGTCTCGATTCTGATTATGCCCACAATACAAGGGCACCCACATATGTAAAAGAAACATTACTAAAGCTTAAATAGCACATCAAACTCCACACACTAATAGCCAGAGACTTCAACACCCCACTCTCACCAATGGGCAGGTCTGTCAGACAGAAACTTACTAGAGAAATAATAGATGCTATGACTCAAATGGATTTAATAGACATCTACAGAACATTCCGCCCAAATACAAAAGAATATACCTTCTTCTCAGCACCCCATGGAACCTTCTCTAACATTGACCACATACTCAGTCACAAAGCAAATCAAAACAGATACAAAAAATGGAATAACCTGTATTTTATCAGACCACCATGGCTTAAATTTAGAATTCAACAACAACACAAATTACAGAAAGCCTACAAATTTATGAAAACTGAATAATGCTCAACTGAATCACCACTGGGTCAAGGAAGAAGTAAAGAATGAAATTAAAGACTTCTTAGAGTTCAATAAAAATGAATGTACAACATACCCAAGCTTATGGGACACTATGAAAGCAGTGCTAAGGGGAAAGCTCTAAATGACTACATTAGGAAGTTGGAGAAATCTCACACTAGCAACTTAACAGCACACCTGAAATCTCTAGAACAAAAAGAAGCAAACTCACCCAGGAGAAGTAGATGACAGGAAATAATCAAACTGAAGGCTGAAATCAATAAAATAGAAACAAAGAGAATAGTACAAAGAATCAATGAAACAAAGAGTTGGTACTCTGAAAAAATCAAGATATACAAACCCTTCTCCAAACTTACCAAAAGACACAGAGAGAATATCCAAATGAACAAAACAGAAACAAAAAGGGAGACATAACAACTGACAATGAGGAAATCCAGAGAATCATCAGGTCATACTTCAAAAACATGCACTCCACAAAATTGGAAAAATCTAAAAGAAATGGACAGTTTTCTGGATAGGTACCACATACCTAAGTTAAATCAAGACCATATAAACAATTTAAATAGACCTATAATACCTATGGAAATAGAAGCAGTCTCCCATCCAAAAAAAGCTCAGGGCCAGATGGTTTCAGTGCAGAATTCTACCCAAATCTCAAAGAAGAGCTAATAACAACACTCCTCACATTGTTCCACAGAATATAAACAGAAGGAACATTGCCAAACTCTTTCTGTGAGGCTACAGTTACCCTGATAACCAAACCACACAAAGATGCAACAAAGAAAGAATATTACAGACCAATCTCCCTCATGAACATTGATGTTAAAATATTCAATAAAATACTGGCAAACTGAATCCAAGAACACATAAAAAAATATCATCCAACTTGATCAAGTAGGCTTCATCCCAGAGATGTAGGGATGGTTCAACAAACAAAAATCTGTCAATGTAATCCATCATATAAACAAACTGAAAGAAAAAACCACATGATCATCTCATTAATGCTGAAAAAGCCTTTGACAAAATCCAACATCCCTTCATGATAAATGTCTTGGAGAGATCAGAAATACAAGGAACATACCTAAACATAATGAAAGCAATTCACAGCAAGTCAACAGCTAACATCAAATTAAATGGAGAGAAGTTCAAAGTGATTCCACTAAAATCAGAAACAAGACAAAGCTATCCACTCTTCCCATATCTATTCAATATAGTACTCGAAGTTCTATCTAGAACAATAAGAAAACAAGGGGAGATCAATGTAGCCAGAAGATTTCCTGTGTCTCAGCCTGCTGGTGATCAGGACAAATCTCTCCCACTCACATCCCCCAAGTAAACACACAGAGGCTTATATGAATTATAACTGCATGGCCATGGCTCGAGCTTTTTGCTAGCTCTTATATCTTAAGTTAGCCCATAACTATTAATTCATGTATCACCACATGTTCCACGGCTTTACCTGCATCCCATTACATGTTGCTCCTTGAGTGGCTTGCTGGTATCTCTCCCTGCCTTCTTCTTAGCTCTCTCTTTGAATTCCCCATCTACCTCTAAGCTGCCTTGCCATAGGCCAAATGGCTTTATTTATCAACCAATCAGAGCAACACATATTTGCAGTGTACAGAAAGACATTCGTTTTAACTTTAACTTATTAAAATTACACATAACAAAACAGTTATCAAGCAAGAATTACAGTTACAGTATCTAGTTTATTTGTATTTTGTAAAATTAAAAAAACATTCTATCCTATATTTGTGAGTCTAAAGTTTCATAGCTAATTTATCTTTTATCAGAACCAAGGAATATTATAATTATAACTATCTAGTCTTCAACTACATCAAAGACTCCAGAAAGATATATTACCTAAGTAAACAGGAAGTGCATTGTAAACAACTTCCAAAAATCTAGGATGACAGAGGCAGCTGGCTGCCTGGACAGTCATCCAAAGTTCCTCTGCAATGTTGGGGCATCCATCTTTAGCCTATAGGCTTAGAGTATCTCAATCTTCTGTGTCCTGTAGAATGTTTGGCAGTCTCTTCTGTGAAGCAGGAACCTGAAGAACCACCTCATCTTGCAAAGTTCAGTGGTTACCTTTCTATGGGTACTGCATGTCCACTTTATACAACATACTGTCAAGCAGTCATCGCTAGGGCACTTTTTTGCCCAGTGGCTAACTTTTGCCACAAAGAAAACAAACTCCACAGTGAGTTTCTTCAATGCCCATTATCTTCTCTGAAGTAGATTAGTGTTGCCAGGAGCAAACATGTCTCAATGTCCAGAAAGTCAAAGTTCTTAAAACATTTTAAATGGCATATTCTGTATGTCTTTGAAGTGTTTGAAGATTACATACCTAAGTGAATTTTTTATATCTATGTCCACCTAGAAAACTTAACATGATTATAAGTTTGACTATCATAGAAGACTAATTATTAATCTGTATTTCTTAATTATCCATTACAATTTAAATGAGCTACACAAACATAATACCTTAAACAAGAGTAGAAATATGCATACAGTATAACAAAATTAACTTTAAATTTGTATCAATAAACTAAAATCTATACCAGTGTAAAACATTTTAAACAAGTTGCTCTTTAAAAATAGCAATCTACTCTTTTATCCTATCTATATCCTATATTTCCATATCATATTCCCCTTTCTTTCTTTTTTTAAGAAAGATATTGACTATGACCAATAAAAATTTGTAACCAATAACCTAAACAAAGACAAAGACAAACAGCCATAATTGACTTTTTGGGAATGTGTACATAGTTTTCTAGGCTACTTCCTGTTGGTAAAGGGTGCTGTATTCTTATAGGGATCCTGAGAAAATTAAGAATTATGGTCAAGTCCTGACTGGAATAGTCTGTGAGGCTGTATTGTCTGAGCCAGTTGCCTTGAAACCATTCTGGATATTGGATCATCTGGGCCATGGTGTCATTGGAGACTTTTCAGGGGGCCTGGAAGCAGTCCATAGGTTCTCATCTTCTGTGGAAACAAAAGCAGAACCTTTTCCAAAGCAACATATCCTTAGACATGAATTTTGAAATCAAGATACCTTTAAAATATACATATTGATTTAACTCAGTAGCTTTAACAATCAAATGTCTCTCTGCAGTTAAAAATCCTAAAGAAAACACAATCCAGATTCTCTATGTGATTTCTATCTTTTCTCCTTTTTTTCATCTTTTTTATTAAGAAATTTTCTATTCACTTTACATACCAACCACAGATCCCCCCTCTTCCCTCTTCCCACCCACCAGCATTCACCCCAGCCCACCACCCCATCCCCACATTTTCCAAGTCATGGTCTCCCATGGGGAGTCAGCAGAGCCTGGCATACTCAGCTGAGGCAGGTCCAAGCCCCTCCCCACTAAATCAAGGCTGTGCAAGGTGTCACACCCTAGGCACTGGGCTCCAAAAAGCCTGCCCATGTACCAAAAATGGATCCCGATCCCCCTGCCTGGGGGCCCCCCAAACAGTTCAAGCTAAACAACTGTCTCCCATATCCAGAGGGCCTAGTCTAATCCCAAGGGGGCTCCACAGCTATTAGTCCACAGTTCATGGGTTTCCACTAGTGTGGCTGCATGTTTTCCCATCATGATCTTGATGTCCCCTGCCCACAGAATCCCTGCTCTCTCTCATTGATTGGATTCCAAGAGCTCAGCCTGTCGCCCAGGTGTGGAACTCTGCATCTGCTTCCATTACTCACGGCATAAAGGCTCTATGATGACAGGGTATTCATTAGTCTGGTCACCAGAGTAGACTAGTTCAGGCACCCTCTTGACCATTGCCACTAGTCCAAAGTGGGAACATCCTTGTGGATTCCTGAGAACTTCCTAGCACCCTGCCTCTTCCTATTCCTGTGATGTCTTCATTTATCATGGTATCTCTTTCCTTGCTCTCCCATTCTGTCCCTGTTCAAGCTTGACCCTCCCTCCCATTTCCTTATGTTCTCATTCCCCATCCTTTGCCCTCCATTACCCCTCCCATTCCCAGTTTGTTCATGTAGATCTCATCTATTTCTCCTTTCTTGGCTATGTGTCCCTCTTAGGGTCCTCCTTGTTAGCTAGCTTCTCAGGAGCTGTGGGTTGTAGTCTGGTTATCCTTTGCCTTACATCCAGTATCCACATATGAGTGAGTACATATCATGTTTTTCTTTCTGAGTCTGTCGCTCAGGATGATATCTTGTATTTCCATCCATTTGCCTGCAAATTTCATGATGTCATTATTTTTTACTCCATTGTGTATATGTACCACGTTTTCTTTATCCATTCTTTGGTTGAGAGACATCTAGGTTGTTTCCAGGTTCTGGCTATTATGAATAATGCTGCTATGAACATAGTTGAGCATATGTCCTTGTGGTATGATTGAGCATCCCTTGGGTATATTCCCAAGAGAGGTATAGCTGGGTCATGAGGTAGTTTGAGTCCCAATTTTCTGAGAAACCGCAATACTGATTTCCAGAGTGGCTGTACGAGTTTCCACTCCCATCAACAGTAGAGAAGTGTTCCCCTTGCTCTGCATCCTCTCCAACCTAAGCTGTCATCAGTGTTTTTTATCATAGCCATTCTGACAGGTGTAAGATAGTATCTTAGAGTCATTTTGATTTGCATTTCCCTGATGACTAAGGATGTTGAGCAATTCCTTAAAATGTCTTTCAGCCATTTGAGATTCTTCTGTTGGAAATTCTCTGTTTAGCTCTGTAGACCATTTTTAATTGGATTGTTTGGTATTTTGATGTCTAGCTTTTTGAGTTCTTTATATATTTTAGAGATCAGCCCTCTGTCAGATGTGGGGTTGGTGAAGATCTTTCCACATTCTGTAGGCTGTCATTTTGTCTTACTGACCATGTCCTTTGCTCTACAAAAGCTTCTCAGTTTCAGGAGGTCCTACTTATTAATTGTTGCTCTCAGTGTTTGTGCTAATGGTGTTATATTTAGGAAGTGGTCTTCTGTGCCAATGCGTTCAAGACTACTTCCTATTTTCTCTTCTATCAAGTTCAGTGTAACTGGATTTATGTTGAGGTCTTTGATCCACTTGGACTTGAGTTTTGTGCATGGTGACAAATATGGATCTATTTGCAATCTTCTGCATGTTGACATCCAGTTGTGCCAGCACCATTTGTTGAAGATGCTTTCTTTTTTCCATGGTACAGTTTTAGCTTCTTTGTCAAAAATCAGACATTCATAGGTGTATGGATTAATGTCAGTATCTCCAATTCAATTCTATTGGTCCACATGTCAGCTTTTATGCCAGTACCAAGCTGTTTTTGTTTGTTTGTTTGTTTGTTTGTTTTTAAATATAGCTCTATAGTAGAGTTTGAGGTCAGGGATCATGATGCCTCCAGAGGTTGCTTTATTATTCAGGATTCTTTTTAGCTATCCTGGGTTTTTTGTTTTTCCGTATAAAGTTAAGTATTGTTCTTTCCAAGTCTGTGAAGAATTGTGTTGGGATTTTGATGGGGATTGCATTGAATCTGTACATTGCTTTTGGTAAGATTGCCAGTCTTACCAAAGATAGGTTAATTCTACCTATCCACGAGCATGGGAGATCTTTCCATTTTTTGTTATCTTCTTTGATTTCTTTCTTCAGAGACTTAAAGTTCTTATCATACAGGTCTTTCACTTGCTTAGCTGGAGTTACCCCGAGGTATTTCATATTATTTGTGGCTATTGTAAAGGTTGATGTTCTCTGATTTCTTTCTCAGCCCATTTATCATTTGTATATAGGATGGCTACTGACTTTTTTGAGTTGGTCTTGTATCCTGCCATATTACTGAAGAAGTTTATCAGCTGTAGGAGTTCCCTGGTAGAATTTTTGGGGTCACTTAGGTATACTGTCATATTGTCTGCAAATAGGGAAAGTTTGGCTTCTTCTTTTCCAGTTTGTATCCCCTTGATCTCCTTTTGTTGTCTTATTGCTCTAGCTGGAACTTCAAGTACTATATTGAATAAATACAGAGAAAGTGATCAGCCTTGTCTTGTTCCTGATTTTAGTGGAATCACTTTGAGTTTCTCTCCATTTAATTTGATGTTGGATGTTGGCTTGCTGTAAATTGCCTTTATTATGTTTAGGTATGTTCCTTGTATTCCTGATCTCTCTAGAACCTCTATCATGAAGGGGTGTGGGACTTTACAAATGTTTTTTAACAACAACAAAAACAAAAACAAAAATCATCAGAAGATGTCGTTGTACCATTTCATTGGATTGCCATCTCCCCAGTAATGACACAGAGACTTATTAATTATAAAAGATTGGCTGATAGCTTAGGCTTGTTTCTAACTAGCTCTTATAACTTAAATTAACCCATTTCTATTAATTTACTTTATGACTTGTGGCTTTATTAACTTTACTCTGCCCAGTTGCTCTCCTGCTTCCTCCAGTCTGGCTGGCGACTCCTAGTGACTCTGCCCTTTTTCTTCCCAGCATTCTCTCTGCCCCAAAATCCTGCCATTTAACTTTTTATTAAACCAATCACAGTGAAATATTTTCACACAATGTAAAGGAATATTCCACAACAAGAAGAAAGATGGATTTACTCCCTTCTGGAACCAGGAAACCTATTTTCTCCTGCCCTCAAGCATGAAAACTCTAGTTTTTTTGGATTCCAGAACTATACCACTAAACCCTGAATTCTCTGGACTTGCGGCTCAAACTGAATTAAGTTACCAGCTTCTCTGGTTCTCTAGCTTAAAGATAGCATATCCTGAAAATTCCCAGTCTTTATAATCACAGGGATCAATTGCCATAATTATGTCTGTCTGTCTGCCTATTAGTTATTTCTTCACAGAATGCTGACTAAAACACCATTCTTGTTCTGTGTTCTTTTTTTCCCTACCTTTTTCTGCCTCTTTTGTTTTTTATTGAGCATTCCAGATAATTCTATTTTTTCTCTTTTATTAATATATCTGTTGTTGGGAGCTGGAGAGATGGCCCATGGGTTAAGAGCACTGGCTAGTCTTATAGAGGACCAGGGTTCAGTTCCCAACACACACATGGTGGCTTATAACCATCTGTAACTCCAGTTCCATGAGATTCAATGCCCTCTTATGGCTCTTAGGGCACTGCATACATGTACAGCACATACATACATGCAGGCAAAATACTCATACACCTAAAAAATACATATCAGTTGTACATCATCCTTTAATTTTAAGTGATTTTTCTATACCAAGTTTGCAATATACATTTATTACAATCCAAGTCCACTTTCATATAACACTACCCTACTTCCTAGGTAGTCTATCTACATTAACAAATAATCCTAATTCCTCCCTCCCATCCCCTTTACTACTATTATTCACTTTACATTTTAATATAAGCCCATGTAAGTGTAGGTATACATAGGTAGACATAATTGAATATATTATTATGATTATTATTTGAAACAGGCTATTTACTGATAACTCTACCTTAGATGTTCCTCTTTGATGCTCTTTCTTTATACAGGTCTGTCTGAGTTTCACACCCTTGTCCCTTCTCTTTAAAAAACATCTTTTAACATTTTTTATAAATTCTCTCAATTTTTATTTTTCTGACAGTATTTTTTTTTCACTTTTGAAAGTTAATTTCACAAAGTACAGAATTATACACTGGTGGAGATTTATAGATCAAAACTTTAAATATTTCATTCCACTTTCTGATGGCTTACATGGTATCTGAAATACCATGTATAATTTAATCTTTAAAATGTTCCCCATACCCTTTAGGCTTGTGTCAGAACTCATTAATTTATCTTTTATTTTTCTTTTAAAAAATTAAAAACATTCATTTATTTTATGTATATGGGTGTTTTATCTGCATGTATATCTGCCCAACAGAAGAGGGCACAGGATTCCATGGGACTACAGTTATAGATGGTTGTGAGCCAACACGTGGACACTGGGAATTTAACCCAGGATCTCTGAAGAGCAGCCAGTGCTCTTAACCACTGAGCCATCTCTCCAGACAGATTTTTCTATAATTTAAATGCTGTGGGATGTCTTTCTGTATTGATGTGAATATGTGTTGCTATGATTGGTTAATAAAGAAGCTGTTCTGGCCTATGGCGAGTCAGGTTATCACCAGGTGGGAAATCCAGGAGAGAGAAAGGAAGAGGAAGGGCAGAGTGAGGAGTCACCAGCCAAACACAGAGGAAGTAAGATGACAAGGCAGAACTGAGAAAGGGTACATCCCACAGCACTACTGGAGTTTATCTTCTTGGCAAAACTGGCCATTTGGGCAAGAGGCTGCTCTTGCCTGGACTGCTGATAACGTTGTATAAACTGGACATGCAGGACCCATAGGAAGGTGACCACTGAACTTTGCAGAGGAGACTGCCAAACATTCTACAGGATACAGGGAGAAGCGACTAAAAAACTCTAGACCTATAGGCTGAAGATGGATGACCCAATGTTGCAGAGGAACTTTGGGCAATTGTCCAGGCAGCCAGCTATCTCTGTCATTCTAGATTTTTGGAAGTTGCTTACAATGCACTTCTTATTTACTTAGGTAATATTAAATCCTTCTGGGGTCTTTGATGTAGTTGAAAACTAGATAGTTAAAATTATAATTTTCCTTGGTTATGATAAAAAATAAATTAGCTATGAAACTTTAGACTCACAAATATAGGATAGAATATTTTCTTTAATTTTGCCAAATGTAAGTGGACTAGATAGTTTAACTGTAATTCTTGCTTGATAATTGTTCTGTTATATGTAATTTTACTATGTTAAAGTTAAAACCTTCCTTTTTGATTAGACAGAAAAGGGAAGTGCTGTGGGATGTTGTTCTGTATACTGTGAGTATGTGTTGCTCTGATTGGTTGATAAAATGCTGATTGGCCAGTAGCTAGGCAGGAAGTATAGGTGGGGTAAGCAGATGAGGAGAATTCTGGGAATAGGAAGGACTGAGTCAGGAGTGGCCAGCCAGACACAGAGGAAGCAAGATGACAAGGCATAACTGAGAGAAGTTACTGAGCCACATGGCTAAACATAAATAATTATGGGCTAATTTAAGTGTAAGAGCTAGTCAGTAATAAGCATGAGTTAATGGCCGAGCAGTTATAATTAATATAAGCTTCTGAGTGATTATTCTATAAGTGGGCCATGGGACTGCAGGGGCTTGGCAGGACCAGAAAAAACTTTTGGCTACACTTGAAAGTAATAAATTATGTCTAGTATTGTCAAACTTGGTCTCCATCATATTCATAAAGTCACTGACAACTCAGAAAATTCTTAGGCTGAATAAATATATTTTACATCATAATTTTGAAAAGTATATAGGGAAAGAGGATTGGCTATGAAAACAAATACAGTGTAAACATTGATTCTCAGAGATGTGGGATGCTGTTTGCCTGGAAGGACACAGTGATGGAATAAAGGGTCTATGTCTTGGTCCATCTTGTGTTATTACAGAATATCCAAGGCTGCATACAGTATCTTAGAAGCAACAGAAGCTCATTCTCTTAACATTTTGGAGAACATCCAAGATCGAGGTGCCAGGATGTGGCGTTTGTCTTGCTGCAGGTCTTGCTGTATCCCCACACTCTTGGCAGAAAGTAAAGAGGGAACAGAGTAAAGTAGCAACATGAAGATATTTTAAGAGATTTAATTCCATCAGCAAGGAACGAAGGCCCAAAGTCTAACCACCTCTTAAATCCTGCACTTCTCATTACTGCCTGGCACATTGACAGCACCTAAACTGTTGAGTATCATCCAGTCTGTAGAGGGACAGCGCAGGACAAGGTGAAGAAATTTACTTCTGTCTGATCTAGGATGCCCACTTTCTCCTACCCTAGAATATTGGCTCTCCTGGTTCTCAGGGAATCAGTCTTGGACCAGGATTTACAGCTTATGATTCTAGATTGCACAGGGTAGACTGTTGGACTTCCTCCTCTCAGCTAACTAATGTATTAGAGAAACTTTTTCATTCTCACATCTGTTTGGAGGCAGACGGTTTATAGAAATAGCAGAGCGGTTCTAGGAACTCAGTAGGAACCTGGCTCTCTAAAGTCATCTGTTCTACCATCACTAGAAAAACCTCTATCCAATTCCTCTACGTGACATATTTTTTTATTAATAGAAAATTAGATATAATTTCTAAAGGTCTTTGTGGCCATTTATATTTGGGAAATTTTTTTCTACTCTGTAGAATTGAAGCTAGGCAGCTAATAAAGACAATTATCTTATTAACTGCACTGAGAAAGTAACTGGCTCTTTATGATAGCATTTATAAATCTTAAAACCAAAGAGTGCAAAAATTTATCTATTTCTCATTTTTTTGATAATTTTTAACACAAAGAACAAACATTTCAGTTACCTTAGATGAACTGAGGAATTAAGGGTGAAGCACACCTGAGGAAGAAAGGCTTCATCTCCATTGTTTTCCTATCAATTTCTTATCTATCTATCTATCTATCTATCTATCTATCTATCTATCTATCTACCTATCCTTATTGAAAATATTCTTCCCTCATACAGTACATCCCAACCACCAGTTTCCCTTCCTTCCACTGTTACTAACTCTGCCCCCCACCTCCCCTCTCTCCTGGATCCACTCACTCTCCACTTCCTTTCAGAAAAGAGCAGGTCTCCAAGAGACAAACATGATAAAACAAGATACAGTAAGTAAAGGCAAAAACTCTCATGCTGAGGCTGGACAAAGCAACCCAATAGGAGGAAAAGAGTCTCAAGAGCAGGCATGTTTTTATGGGATTCCCATCATTTTCAATAAAGTTTGCTCTCTCCTTATGTCACCTCTTTAGAGAAAAAAAAATTAAGATAGGGTCTTAACATAGCTCAAACTGACCTCGAATATAGTAAAGAATGGCTTTGAACTAATGATCTTCCTGCCTCACCTCTTTGGTGCTAGGGTTGCAGACATATACTACCACACCTGAGGATAGAATCCAGGGCTTTGTGCATGCCAGGCAAGAAATCTATCAACTGAGTTACATCCCCAACCTCTTAAATTTTTTAAAATATATTTATTTAGTGGGGGTACACACTGTAGTGCGCACTTGGAGGTCAGAACCAAGGCTACATCATTTCTATTCATTAGGAAAGAATCAAGATTGGGAATCTTGGGTCAGTGAAAGCTTAAAATTTACAGCCTCTCTCATTCCTGACCTTTTAGAGATGTGTGGGGGTCACTTATCTGAGACAATAGAGGTACAACTTCAGCATCCAGCTATTATTTTTTTTTCTGTGGCAGTGAACACTGAGAACACCTCTTATTTTAAGTAGAGCTCATTTGTTCTCTTCAGGACTTAAAGTTTAATAAAAAGCCCAAATTGAAGACAGTGGTTGCCTCTTTAAGAAAGCCATCCTCGGTTAGCAAAGAGCAGGCTTAGACTAGGTTGTGGCTTACTTTCCTTGGTGGTTATTTATGATTCTTCTGTTATGCTTATTCTAAAGTCTACTATCGTTTGAGCAAATTTACTTTCAACTCTCCACTGAGTTCACCAAAGACAAATAATCCTCCTGCAACTGGCAGGGCTGAAGATTAAGCCACCCAATATGCAATTAAGCATATCCAAGGTTCAGCTGCTGTGCTACAGTTTACATTCATTACAGCCGTTTAGCAAGGTTCTGCTGCTTATGCCCTGCTCTGGAGGGGGATTTGTGTCTTTCATTAGCATGCTGGTGCCAGCAAGGATGCTGGGGCATCTTCCACTATCAGGTTGAATCACAGCATTATGAGATTATGGCTGCAAATTTCACCCTTCTGCCACTAGTGGAGTCCTCTAGGAATAGGCCTTTTCAAACAGCTGCACCCATTTTTGAATGGAAAGCTGGAGTGGTTACTGGTAAGGAGCATAAACAACCAGAGTGAGTTAGGATGGTTATACAATTTGAAATTAGGGATTCCGTTTTGAATCAGGATTCAAAATGGGTGCAAATAAGTATACTTTAAAATCACCAATTCAACTTTCTGCCTGCCGCTGATGCAATGAGGGAGGAAGCATTGCTGAAAGCTCTCATCTTCCTGCCATCATATCTAAGTCAGTCTCCCAAGAAATCAGAACAGCAGCAGAAGCTCTTCATCAGAAAGCCAAGCTTCAAAACAACCAGTGAATCTCTGAGGAGTCATTGGAGCAATGGAAAACTCACCAACTGTGTGGTAATAAGAGATCCAAAATACACTCCAGAGGATTTGGACTTGCACCCACACCACTGTGGAGATAGATGCATCTATGGATGCAAAGCTACACAAGGTACATGGAAGAGTTGTAGAACCAAAGAAAGCTGTGTCAAAAAAAGACTCTCAAAGACCAGGTGCCCACTTAACTGTGAAAAATATCATTGTTGGTTGTAGCTCGAGTTTTCCAGCCTGGCCCACAGTCAGAACAAATCTTTTCCCGCCAGTCCCACAGCCGCTCAGACCCACCAAGTAAAAACAGAGACTTATATTGTTTACAAACTGTATGGCCATGGCAGGCTTCTTGCTAACTGTTCTTATAGCTTAAATTAATCCATTTTCATAAATCTATACCTTGCCACATGGCTGGTGGCTTACCGGCCTCTTCACATGCTTCTGGTCATGGCGGCAGCTGGCAGTCTCTCTGCCTCAGCCTTCCACTTCCCAGAATTCTCCTCTCTCCTTGTCCCACCTACTTCCTGCCTGGCCACTGGCCAATCAGTGTTTTATTTATTGACCAATCAGAGGAATTTGACATACAGACCATCCCACAGCAGTTGGTATTGAAGAAGACACTGAAGAACATCACTTCTGACAATATTTTGAACAGTATGGCAAAACTGAAGTGACTGAAATCATGACTGACAGAAGACAGTGGGAAAAAAGAGGGACTTTACCTTTGTCACTTTTGATGACCATCACCCTGTGGATAATATTGTCATCCAGAAACACAGTATTATGAATGGTTATAGCTGTGAGGTAAGAAAAGGCCTATCAAGCACAAAATGGCTGGTGTGTTATCCAGCCAAAGAGGTTAGGTTAAAGTGATTCCAGAAACTTTGATAGTGGTCATGTAAGTGGTTTTGGTAGCAGTGAAAATTTTGGTGACAGAGGACGCTTCAGTGGTTCTGGTGCCTCTGGTGGCTACTGTTGTGGCACAGTATTTTGTGGCAGTAGGGATGGCTATCATGGATGGTAATGATGGAAGCAATTTTGGAGATGTTAGAAGATATAGTGATTTTGGCAATTACAACAACCAGTCTTCAAATTTTGGAGCAATGAAGGGGAGAAACTTTGGAGGCAAAAGTTCTACCTCTTATGGTAGTGGAGGCCAATCCTTTAAGTCACAAAACCAAGGTGGTTCTGGTAGTTCCAGCAGTAGTAGCTGAAAGGTTCTAATTCTTGCCAGGAATGGGGAGCCTAGCATAAAGAAAGCCAGAGAGTGACAGGGAATAGAGGTCACAACAGATTTGCGAATTCATCAAACAGAGTGATGGCAGTGCCTCGAGTCTATAAAGAAGATATGTTTAGACAGTTCTTACGATATGGGCGAAATACCCTTTAGAGCCAAATTTGCAACTAAGTGAATAACTAGTTATTTTAGTTTATGTTCTGTAGAAAGTGTTAAGTATCTACAAATAATGGGTTTTACTGTAGACTTTTTTCACCCATACTGTTGACTGCTAAATATAGTATCCTGATCATGATGCTGAATAAATCTCTTTATTTTTTAAATGTGCTATGTAAAGTTAGTCTACTTTGAAGCCAACTTGGTGAACTTTTCCATCAGTCTGAAGTTAGAATTCCTTCAGGGTGATGCCATGTTCCATTTGAAACTTATTTATGACTGTTTGGATTAAGAAGTTATTATCTTGAGAAACCTTAGTGTACTTAAATTGCTATGTTACTGTTGTGACCTTAATGAGTTTCACCATTTAAATCGTCACCCAAACAAAGTCACAAAATTATTTGGTTAGAAAAATTGTTACTGGCATATCCTATGCAATATCAAAATTGAATGATGGTAACAGACAAAATAATAGAAGGGAATATAGCTTATGTATCATCCATTGTCATGTGTCAAGGGCAAAAGACACAAAACAGAAAGGGATGAAGGATGTCATACAATTTACCTGATGGGAAAGAGTCTTGAGAATGTTTTTGGTAATGATGAAGAAAGGAAACGAGTCAATAAACAATCAGATCATTCATTAAAGATCTACTAACTAAAACAGGTTGTGGCAATACACACTTACAGTCCTACCATGCATCAGAGAGACTAGGGTAGGCCTGAGAGTTCCAGGAAAGCCTGGGCTACACAGTGAGACTCTCTCAAAAATCCAAAAATAAAAATAAAATGTAAAAACTTAAAATTTGGGATCAGAGAGATGTCTCAGCAGTTAGGCACTTGTTCTTGCACAGGACTTGGGTTTGATTTCCGGCACTTACAGTACCTCACAACCATCCATTACTCTAGTTTCAGGAGTGACCCCTCCTCTTCTGCCCTCCATGGGTACCAGGTACACATGTGCTGCACATACATACATATAGGCAACATACTCATACATAAAATAAAATAAATCTAAAAAATTGAAAACAAAAGAGAAATACCCTTAAGATATATTAATAGACGGAGGAAACTGAGATTTTGCAGCTGGAACTCTAAGTCCATTTAGACCACTGGTTCTCAGCTTCTTCAACAGATGCATGGATACACATGATTTTACAAGCATTCTGTGGAGCTAGAAGTTGGGTCTGGAATCTCTCTGAAATCCCCATGTGTTGAAGTCTTGGTCCCCAGTAGGCACTGTGAGGAAGAGGTGGAATTTGTGATAGGTGAGGTCTCTGGAAGGCTGTCAGGTCATTGAGAGCACTGCCTCAATATAGGATTTGGGTCCTTCCCCTTCTTCTCCTTTGATTCCTAACCAGGAGTTCAATGGTTTCACTCCACTTCTCATTCTCAGCATGGGTATGTTGTCTCACCACAGGCTCCAAAGCTATGGAGCCAACCAGTCACAGATTGGAAACTCCAAACTGTAAGCAAAAGCAAAGCAGTTCTAAGTTGATGATCTCAGGTGTCTTACAGTAACACACACACACACACACACACACACACACACACACACACACACACACACACCAAAAAACAAAAACAAAAAACAACTCTCTCACACATATACAGACTCTCAGGTTAAAATTACATTCTAGGAAAATCTTTTCATAGATAGGAAAACTGAGTTACATTATGATTTCTTTATGATCCAAGAGATCTTTCAGCTGGTATGGAGATTATGTATTTAGAGGAATTTAGTATTGAGTCAAGATGAATATAAACCAGGGCTGGAGAGATGACTTAAGAGTGTAAGTTTTAGGTCTCCTGAAGGCCTCTCTACCTTTGCAACAAACTGAATCAGACCAAATCAGGAAAAGCACAGGTTTAATGAGTGAAGCATTCCAGGGCGATTCCCCAGCCCTGCAGAGAGGAGACAGGGATGTAAGACCAAAAGAACCACAAGAACCACAAGTCTGTTTTCTGGGATACTGCTTATATATCCCCCGAGCCTCTCTGGGGGAGAAGCTGTGTTTGGCAGGCTTTGAAGGAGGATTTGGGGAGGAGCTGTGTTTGGTGGGCTTTGAAGGGGCAGGTTTGCGGAGGATCTGGGGAAGGGAGCCAAGGTGGATCTTTCACCACACTCCTTCCAAACGTTCCAGACTCTTTGGATATAGGGATGCCAGGGTGCCAGGGTTTGAGGTGGAGCTCCCACCCAAACAAAAAGCAATATTAAGTTCCTAGAGCCCATGTCATGAAGTTCATAACTGTCTGAATCTCCAGCTCTTGGGGCTTCAACACCCACTTCTGGCCTCAGTGGGCACCTGCACACACATAGTATATTCTCTCTCTCTCTCCCTCCCTCTCTCTCTCTCTCTCTCTCTCTCTCTCTCTCTCTCTCTCTCTCTCTCTCTCTCTCTCACACACACACACACACACACACACACACACACGCACGCATGCACGCACACAATTAAAAATAAAACAAATATTAACAAAATTAACAAGATGACCATTGTGGTGGTATTGTGTTCCCCAAAATATTGCGCAAGCTAATAAACTTATCTGGGGTCAGAGACAGAACAGCCACAATATTAAACATAGAGGTTAGGCAGTGGTAGCACATGCCTTTAATCCTAGCATTTCAGAGGCAGAGATCCCTCTGGATCTCTGTGAGTTCAAGGCCACATTGGAAACAGCCAGGCATGGTGACTCACGCCTTTAATCCCAGGGAGTGATGGCAGAAAGCAGAAAGATATATAAGGCGTGAGGACCAGAAACTAGAAGCATTTGGCTGGTTAAGTTTTTAGGCTTTGAGTAGCACAGTTCAGCTGAGATCCATTTAAATGAGGACTCGGAAGCTTCCAGTCTGAGGAAACAGGATCAGCTGAGGAATTGGCAAGGTGAGGTTAGCTGTGGCTTGTTCTGCTTCTCTGATCTTCCAGCATTCACCCCAATGCCTGGCTTCAGGTTTGTTTTTATTAATAAGACCTTCTAAGATTCCTGCTACAGACCATAAACCAGACAACAAGCCTTGCATGCCTACAATCCCAGTAGGTGTGATGATGAGGCAGGAAGACCAGAAGTCCAAGGCAGGCCTAGGCTATGAAGCAAATTTGATACCAGCCAAGGCTACATGGGACCCTAACTTACAAACAAAATAACAATAATGAATTGAATTAAACAGACTAGAACAGTACACTCTTTAAGAAACTCAGCAGCACTCCTTCACACAGGGTAGTCTCTTCTCCTTACTATAATCTTCAAGGTTGTTAAGGGCTGGACCCTACCCACCTTCACAATTGCTGTCATGTCACTTTTCTCTTGCATCACCATCCAGCCAGGCAAGCTTCTGTGCTGTTACCTGTACTTGCCAGGTTTGCAGCCCATGCAGTTGCTATTTCCTAGCCCTCACCTTTCCCTGAAAGTTCACACTGTTCTTGTGTTTCCTTAGTTTATGATTTCAGACAAATATTCCTTGAACACGGAATTTACTATGCCATTACCATCAATCTTTTTGTGTTTATAAATGCAGTCATTTGTTATCCTCCATATGGTTAATAAAACTATCTGAGAGTGGGAACTTTGTTTTGCTCCTCAGCATATTCTTAGTACCTACCATCAAGCCCAAAATACAAAGTACAGAAGTAGGTATCAAGTAAGTTGACTAATATACAATAAAATACATATCCACAAAGGAACCCAGGAAAGAAAAAGTGTTACAGTGTTGGGTTGGGGATGTTAGCTCAGTGGTAGAACTTTTGCCTACCATGTACAAGGCCATGGGTTCATGCACGACAATAGGAACAACAAAAACTTTGAAATATAGCAGAATGCACTTCACAACTGAATTGTGAGTTAGTTCTTACTTATTCTTATGGGCAAAGGGCAGTTTTCCCACTAGTTTTCTGGATGTCTTTGACTTGGCAACTGTAATGTTTAATCCAAGTAAATAATGAAAGTTCATCAAATTAAACTATATCCAGACCTGGGAATTTTGTTTTTACTAATTTAGTAACAGATCTGCTAGTGTGGGTGGGAATGCTGTCTGGAAGTAACCATTGGAAGAACTTGTAATTACTGGACCTATGGCTGAGTTGATTCCTTTGTAGGTGACACCATAAAGCTGTTTTTTTGTTTTGTTTTGCTTTTGTTTTTGTTTGTTTGTTTGTTTTGGTGTGTGGCTTTCCTCTGCATTACCAGTCTTGGGAGTGTCTTACCAAACATTGCCTGGAGATGGTACGTTGACTGTGAAGAGATTATAAGCTGTCCTTCACCATGATTAATGAAGTTCTGATTTCAAAGGTTAACAAAGATTCACTTTGGATTTATGTGCTGTTTTCCCAAGTCATTCTGAACTGACAGCTAAGTACGCAGCTTCTTTGTTGGCACCTTTTATGGGTAGGTGCAGCTGGATGAAACTCAGCCACAAAGGAGATCCCGGTGTTATCATTAATGGAGACTCTGTGTAACAGATGTTGTCTACACATTAGGCAGGCTGCTTAATTTGTCTCTTGCAAACACGAAGCCTCTTGAAACTATAATGTACTACACACACTGTCTGAAGATTTCCATTCTTTTGTAACACAATCCTTCAGGAAGAGCAGCATTTATAATTCAAAGAACAAAAGAGGAACTCAAATGAAGAAATGCTATGTTCTTAACATCTGTGTTCATCATGACTACAATGAAGAAAATGAGGGAAAGACATTATGGGGAACACACGTGATAAAAACAGAAGTCCGAATGACTAGGTGCTGAGCAAGTGACGAGATGGGTTCTGCCTCCCGTGCTCCCAAATGCGGCTCCATTAACTTACAGCTTGGGATAAATAGAACAGGTGACAAAGAGTTAGAAATTTCGTGTATAATCTTAGGCAAAAGACTTCCTTCCTCCCACCATCTGGTTATGTCTGTCTTATTTTTAGGCAAAGAACTAGTCATTTGCTAAGTACAGTGAGCTCTAATTTTCCACAAAACCCTCTCCCACAGTAATGGTACCGTATACCACATTTTTCTCTTTGGTTTTTTAAATAAAAATACATGTAAGTTCCACATGTATTTTTGGAATAGCTAAGGATATTATATGTATCATAAAATTCATCACTTCCATGTTTCCCTCACTAAATAAAAAGCAACCTTCAAAAAACTGTAAAAAGGTTGTAGGCAGGTGTGTTGGTACATACCTGTAATCATACCACTTGAAATGCTGAAGCAGGGGGACCAAGAACTCTAAGTCAGACTGATCTATATAGTGGGAGCCTGCAAAGAATAAAGTTGTATATGAAGAAATTACACAGTTTGAAAACATTTGAAAATTTTATCAAAAGGTTAAAAATATTTAAGCATCATGACCCCAAACTTCACCTTTGAAAATATATTCTCAATAGTTTAAAATAATAAAATACTAGGTCACAAAATTAAATTTTAACAGCATAAGAGGAATCAAAGACACATTCTTATGTTATGTCACTTGAAATAAATTATTACCTAATAAAAGACTCTCTCGCCATTAAGACTATGGATATAAGACCACATAATAACATGACATTTATATTTCATTTTAAATGGGAATAGTGAAAATTTTTATATAAGTACAATGATACATAACTTTGAAAATAAGAATACAAAAAAATTGTAAGACAACATACAATAAAGTTAAATATTTTGTCTAAAAAGGTGGCTATTGAATGGAAGCATGATATACCAGAAGAGTAATTATCTTCTGCAGTGAACACCACAGTATTATTTTGGAAGCAGTTCCCCCGCCTACCAAATTATTTGACTATAACCTCATATTTCCTGGAAATCTTGTTCCAGCCTCATTTTCAGATTATTAACTAGACTACTTGTGTAAGTAAAGGGTAAATGTCAGTACCAGTCTCACTTCAACACTGAAAACAGCATTCTTGGTTCTTGATTTAGGAGGCCAAAGTATAGACGTCTTCCATCCTATTCATAAGGAACCCCCAGATCTTCAGAACAGGTGGTAAAGGACAGAGAGGCAATGGACTGTCCTACAATATTTTATATAAATTAAATACCCACCACAATGGTTGTAATGTATGGAAACAACTACAGTGGGTAAGAAAAAAGGGGTAACCTATGTTTCTCAGAAAGTACAGGGTTTATATACCAAAGAAACTGAATTCCTATCTACATCATGTATAACCACAACATAAAGATGCTTCAGACTTTCAAAGAGAGGAGGAAAAGGAGGGCAAGGTGTCTCTCTGAGCCTGTAGCTCAACAATTCAAATAGTCTAGGTAGCTGCTTGCCCTAAATGTCCCATCTTCATCTCCCAAACATTGGGATTACAGGTGGGTCAGCACCTTTAGTTTTTATGTAGGTTGCTGGGGATCCAAACTTCAGTCCTTAAGTTTGCTCAGCAAGCCACTTGATCCTCTGAGACAGATCCTTCTCTTTCTTTCAATTTTCCAGGTAGTCTATATCCACAATAGATCCTATCCTTGCCCAGATTGCTAGGAATTCTTACAGCAGAGATATTCAGAAATTTTGTAGGAGTGGCCATTGGTAGGAATTGAGGGTACATGTCTACATTGAGGCCTGGAAAAAGAAGGTAGCAACCAATACTAGGAGATATGAATGAACAAGATTTTAGAGGTCAGCAAATAGATCTATTTGAGTAAAACTATTATTAATGCTACCAACAAGCTGACCACTTTAAAAATAGTTTAATACAAAAAAAAAAATGGTCAGGAATTCAAAAGGACAGACAACGAATGTTCATATTGCTCACCACTCAGTTTACATATTTACCCAAATGTTGCCACATTTGTTTCATCTATTGTTTTCCTTTTTCCTTGCTAAAATGTTTTAAAGCAAATTCTGAGCATGTGGTTTCTCCCTGTGGATATTTTCTTACATAACTGTAATGTCCTGGTCACATTGTTGAATAAATCATTGTTTTGCATAGCTGACATCAAGTAAGGGCAGAGTGGAGCTGAAGGCATGTCATAGAAGGAAGCATGTTTCTGGAGCCACGTTGTGTAGGGGTCTACACGAGACAGAAACCTTTTAAGGTCTGCCCTCTAAGGCAACTCTCTTGCCCCAACCCCAGACAAGCCTGATTATTCAATACTCATTCTATAGCCATGCTGTCCCTATTGATCCCAATTTTTTCTTTTTAAAAATTTTCTTGTTCAAATCTGAAGTTTAAAGCCATCATTTTGAAATTACTGAGAATAAGTAACTATTGGATGCTAAATGAGTTATCTATATCACTCCATCCCAGGCTCAAGGAACATAGTGGAAAAAAAGGGCAGAGCTGTGAGAGAAAAAAAGAGGATGGAGGACAGTTATATGAAACACTGAATATGGAATGACTATCACAATCTCAAACACACAGCAGCTATGACTACACATATGTGCATGTGCACATATACATACACATACACACAAACATGACAGAGTTAGGAGGGAACTTGTTGGAAAAAAGGGAATCAGTAAGAGCAGAAGAGGAAACAGAGGGTAATGAGGAATAAGCACAATTGCAATGCATTCTGTACATGTTTATAATTGTGAAAAATAAAATTTAAAAAGCCACCACTTGCTTTGGGATGGCATATATCTGACTTTGCTTCAGGGCACATTTTACTCCTTTTTTCTTATGCCTATTGATTTGTCGTAGATATTAGGTCACACTCTGTATTTGCTTCTGACATTTGTAAAGCTTATTTCTCCATTTCCTGGATTTTCTATAGCTGATGTATGTGATGATGTGGTGATACTGTGTTCCCCAAAATATTGTACACCCTAATAAACTTATCTGGGGTCAGAGAACATAACAGCCACTAGATAGAGACGCCAAAAAATGGTGGCACACATGCCTTTAATCCTATCACTTAGGAGGCAGAGATCCATCCGGAACTCTGTGAGTTTAAAGCCACACTGGAAACAGCCAGGCATGGTGACTCATGCCTTTAATCCCAGGAAGTGAGCCTTTAATCCCAGGAAGTGATGGCAGAAAGCAGAAAGTATATAAGGCGTGAGGACC
Organism: Peromyscus leucopus; assembly: GCF_004664715.2. Taxonomy (NCBI): domain Eukaryota; kingdom Metazoa; phylum Chordata; class Mammalia; order Rodentia; family Cricetidae; genus Peromyscus; species Peromyscus leucopus. The sequence continues at coordinate 123,414,006 of NC_051066.1, read as the reverse complement.
AGGAACTAGAGCTGGTTAAGCTTTCAGGCTTTAGAGAAGCAGTTCAGCTGAGATCCATTTGGATGAGGACTCAAAGGCTTCCAGTCTGAGGAAACAGGATTAGCTGAGGAACTGGCGAGGTGAGGTGGCTGTGGCTTGTTCTGTCTCTCTGATCTTTCAGTATTCACCCCAAAACCTGGCCCCAGGTTTGTTTGTATTAATAAGACTCTTTAAGACTCATGCTACATGATGATATAAAGAATTCAATTTTCCACCTATAAAAGTATTTACTTCATCTATTTTTTAAATTACTGACAAATTTACCAATAAGATTATCTTATTGTTGTCTGTATCTATAGTTGTTTAACCCTTTGTGGTTTATAACAGGGCTTTGTTTTCCTGACCACAACTCTAGTTTATCATTTCAAAGAACTGGCTTTGAATTTTACTGAAATTCATTTATGTTTTATTTATTATATTTTAAATATATCATATTTATTATATTTTTATTCATTTATTTTTTAATTATTCTCATTATTTCTTTCCTCTTGCTTTGATCCTGGCACTCTACACAATCAGCAGGAGATCTGCTTGACTGCCATCAGCTCTGAACCCAAGTAGTACTGCCCAGAACTGACCTAAAAGCCTCCTTCCTAAGGACTAGCTTTTATGGTACCAGAAGGCACCATGCAAGCTCCCAAAAGAGAGAAACAACCAACAGTCCTATTCAGCGACTCATGATAACCATAAGAATGAAGTAGCAGCACACATACCTTGGTGGTAAACAATAGCTTTCTAGTTGGACTTAAGACAGTAAGAGGGAAATAATGCCTGGTACTAGAAACCTAGCTTATTACCTGGGACTAGTGAATTCATGGATTTTGAAGGAGAACCTACAATCATCACTTTACTAAGCCAGCACAATTCCTAACAACATTCTAGATATTTATCCTTATGCCCACAGATAAGTGAAGTCCTTACCCCTCATCAAAGAAACTTATCTTAGTTTGGGTTTTTATTGTTGTGAAGTATTGAGGGATTTATTAAGGCAACTCCATGTAGTTAAAAGGGAGGTTTATTGGGGGGGGGGTAACTTACAACAAGTAAAGGGATAGGTTACAGGGTCCAGGAAAGGTGAAGTGCAGTCCAGCGGTGTTCTCAGAAGAACTCCACTCAGTCTGCCATCCAACATCCAGGATTACCAGGAACCAAGAGAGTGGCACATCCAGATCCTGGGTCTTAAGGCTCCTGTCTCAGTCCCGCCTCTGGGGCAGGCCGTAGGTAGGCATGACAGTTACCGAAAGCCTCAATGGGGGTAGTACTTCCAGGTCAAAGCTAGAACTGGAGCTCTACAAGTTGCTTAGGCTTCTTTACAACATGGAGGTTCCATTCCAAAAGCAAGCTCAAGATTTCAAAGGTCACATGTGTGGTATTTTTACATTCTCTCAGGCCTCATATAGCAGCTATTACAATATCTTCACTAGTTGAGTCATAAAAGTTCCTCCATGTTCAACAGAAAGTATATACCCCATTGGGAAAGAAGAATGTCATGGTCACGTTCTAGGAAAGGCACACAAAAGGAGATACTGTAGCTATGCATTTAAAGTGCCAAGTATCATTCATTACCATGAACATTTTCAGTTTTTGAGCACTATAACTTTATAGCAAATAAAATAGTTATTTCTGGAGTAAAGAGCATGTATTAACAAGTAGGCCATATTAGTCACTCTTAACAGAAAATTTCATTAATATATAATATTAATGACTATATAATCATTATTAAACATAATGAGCTAATATTATATAAGAGTTTTTTTAGGGTTGGCTAGACTTCAGACCTTAAATACTCTGGACTAATATTTTCTTCTCATAGATTAGGGGAGAATCTTTTGTGGCAAATGCATTTCTTTTCCAGTGGCCATAATCACCTAAGTTCTTTTTGGTGTTTTATTACCCCTCTAGTTTAAAATAGGAAGATGGAGCGTTTGGAGTCACTTACACAAGTTGTTATTCTGCCATGAATGATCAAAATTATAGTTTGAGCCTGTTTAGCAAAATAGGAAGGAACAGTAACCATGTTTGTCCACAAGGAATAGAGGACTATTGGGACTATTGTCCTTCCTCTTCCTGACAGTTTCTGTGTGCCCCACCCCAGGTCTACTTTCCACTCTTCTCTACCCCATTTGGCTTTGTGCCCTGGGAGGCTTATCCCTCTGAACTGCATAATCTGGACTCCTTTGCTCTTTGGATTCCAGCTGGAGCACAGAAAGGGGACAGAAGTCCAAAACATCTTTACATACCTTAAACCATTTACTTATACCTTTACAACTTGCATTTATATATCTTAAATCATTTTCTGTGTTCCTTTAGTGTGAAGTTACATGTGAAACCTGTACATCCTTTACTATGAAGTCTGTGAACAAGGCAAACATGTTTGTTTTTTTAACAAGAAACTTAACTATTGAACTAACTAATAAGCTACCAAGTTGGTTGCAGCCTGAAGGGGGAATCTGTAAAACTGGAGAAGCTATCTGTAGCCTAGTCATCAAGCACCATCAGATCTGAGAAGGATAAACTTCACTTGCGTAGGCAGAAGTGTGAACCAAGAAGCTTCTGAATCTATTAAAATGAAAGGAACTTACTGGCCACCTACCCCAGGTATCCTCCATGGTCATTGGGGATAGAGGTACCAGGGCAGCATCAGTCTTTGGATGCCAGGCCCAGAAGGTCTGACAGACTTTCCTGTGGAGTAGGAACTTGGGGTGGGGGCAGGGGGACTGGCCTACTTGTCTAGGCAAAGCAGAGCAATCAACTCCCCAGTGTCTTGCCTGTCCTGTCCACAGTCTGGACAGGGTCTTGGCAGCAGTTGAGGTGAAAGGCTCACAGTTTTTTCTGCCCTGTGACTGGCTTTTCCATATTTAAAGCACGCTCCAGGTGGAGGTTCTTCTGTGTCCATCCATCTTCTTTGGAGGAGATAGTGGTGCTGCCAGGAACTGGCATGCCTTTCTATCATAAAACACTTTTTTTTAATTAAACATTTTAAATGCCATATTCTCAGATCTCCGAAGCATTTGAGGTCCATTATCTGTTAAGTATATCTAGACTAGACAAATGTTGTTTGTTTCTAGTTACTTGTTTTAGGCTTAACTTTGAAAACATATGTAAGAGCTAAATCTGCACATATCAAAGGATTTGATCCTTAATGAGGTGTTTGACTATTAACTTGTATGACTGATAAGATTGGAATTTTATAGCTTTATCCCTGTTAAGTTTAGCCTTAAATAAATAACAATTTCTGAACTGAAGTTCATTAACATCAAGATAAGACCTTTTCTGTATGACTTAGTTTACCAAACTAGCTACAGCTTAACAATGTTAGTAAAAGCAAGGAGGTTAGGCATACATTCCTAAATCAGTCTCTGTTATCCTGAAAAACCAGGTAAGGAGAGATCCTTTGTCACACTGCTTAGGTTACCATCTTGCTGCATCATAAGATAGGAATACCTCAGTCCCTAGTGTTTAGCTGTGGCCTTGTTTTTTTTTTTTTTCTTTATTAAGACATTTTCTACTCACTCCACATACCATCCAAAGATCCCCCCTCCCCTCCTCCTACACCCAGCCCTCTTTCCCAAGCCACCCCACATCCCCACATCCCCCAAATTGAGGTCTCCCATGGGGAGTCAGCAGAACCCAGCACACTGAGCCTAGGCAGGTCCAAGCCCCTTCCCACTGCACCAAGGTTGTGCAAGGTGTCATACCATAGGAACCGTATTCCCAGAAGCCTGCCCATAGACCAGAGACAGATTCTGGTCCCCCTGCCTGGGTGCCCCCCAAACAATTAAAGTCAAACAACTGTCTTCCGTATCCAGAGGGCCTAGTCCAGTCCCATGGGGGCTCCATAGCCACCAGTTCATAGTTCATGGGCTTCTACTAGTGTGGCTGGTCATCTCTGCACGTCCTCCCATCATGATCTTGACGTCCCTCTCCTGTGGAATCTCTCCTCTCTCTCTCTCATCAATTGGATTCCTGGAGCTCAGCCTGGTGCCTGGCTGTGGATCTCTGTATCTGCCTCCATCAGTCACTGGACAAAGGTTCTATGATGATAGCTAGGTTGTTTGCTAGGCTGGTCACCAGAGTACACCAGTCCAGGCATCCTCTGGACCACTGCCATCAGGCCAATGATATCATGAAATTTTCAGGCAAATGGATGGAACTAGAAAATATCATCTTGAGTGAGGTAACCCAGACACAGAAGGACAAACATAGTATGTACTCACTCATAAGTGGATACTAGATGTGAGGGAAGGGATGGACAGACTGCAACCCACAACTCCAGAGAGGCTAGCTAAAAGGGAAAGACCTAGGAGGGACACATGGATGAACCTTCAAAGGAGAAGTGGATGAGATCTACATGAACAGACTGGGGGGGGGTGGCAGAGGGTGAGGAGTGGGGGATGAGAACATAGGAAAATGGGAGGGTCAAGCTGGAACAGGGACAGAGTGGGAGGGCAGGGAGGAAGATACCATGATAGATGAGGACCTTATGGGAATAAGAAGAGTCAGGATGCTGGGGAGGCTCTCAGAAATCCACAAGGATGGCCTTAAGTTCTTAAGTCTTAAGAAGGAAGGCAGAGCACAACTATAATTTATAGAAGGCAAAACGAAGTTTCAATAGTGTAAACATCTCAGTGTCCCTAAAATCAATACCAAATGCATTACTCTTATGTTACAAAACCTGGCTGCCAGCAAGATATGTCCTTGTACATGAATGCATGGAGGTTCAGTTTTTTTTTTTTTTTTTTTTTTTTTTTTTTTTTTTTTTTTTTTTTGGTTTTTCGAGACAGGGTTTCTCTGTGTAGCTTTGCGCCTTTCCTGGAACTCACTTGGTAGCTCAGGCTGGCCTCGAACTCACAGAGATCTACCTGCCTCTGCCTCCCAAGTGCTGGGATTAAAGGCGTGTGCCACCACCGCCCGGCGCCGGAGGTTCAGTTTTAATACTTTGTTAACAAGCATTGTTTTAAATCCTCTTTCATAAACCTTGTTTTCAGAACAAGAAAGGAGTTATCATACAAAAATCCATCCTAATCCAAAATATCTTGGAGACTTGTTGTCTCCTTGGTAGGACCATTCCATATGGTCACCTTTAATCAAAATGGCAGTGAAGTCACATGATCTCCCTCTTCTCCAACCCTACTCAAAATGGTGACTCCCCACATGGCTGCACTTAATTAAGATGGTGGCAAGCTATGTGTTGTTTCCCAGAACAGGCCAATTTGGAGTTACAAGTTTTAAGTTAACTTTTTGTTACAGATTTTCAACCATACCCAATTCCCGTAGCTGTTTTTAAATAAAGTAGAACAGCATAAAACAACTTTAATATTATTTATACTCAAATGACATATCAATCTCTGTTATTACATCAGATTCAGTGGCCAGAAAGCCCAGAGGCAAATTCTGAGCTCAGGCAGCTAGCTGCAATAGTAACCGCTGAGTTCTCACCAAGACACACAGAAAATAGTAAACTCATGCATCCAAGACCAGTCAGAAATAAACATGCAGTGGCCACATACATTTATACATTTAACTGAGCCTGATGCAATTTTGTGTGGCTCCATGTATGCAAGAAGACTTAGATCCAGCCACACATACAAAATAGACAGAACTTTTCTAACAAGACAAACAAAACTTCTGCAGAAAACAGACTTTGTTACAAATTACAGAGATTTTAAGCCATGTGGAGGGAGAGAGAGAAGGTATCAAAGTAGAACATTGTCAGGGTGGTCAGGCTGGCTGCAAGGCAAGAGAAACCCAGAAGGGAGAAGAAAAGGGAAATGCCCATGTGGGCCAGCAGGCTGAAAGAGCCACAGCCATGTGGAATACAGCGGCCTAGAGCTTAAGCTGTGGATCTCCCAGGCTGCTGAGAGAGGACAGAGAGCAGAAGCCAGACAAGCACATATGTGCCCACATGGATGGTGACACAGGGCAGAGGGAAGCAGTTCTCACATTGTAACAAATGTAAGGACAGGACATTTGCCAAGTTTATGGTGGGAGAGCAGACAGAAACAAATGGAGATCAGGGAGCTGTTGCAGGTGCAGTGGGCCAGTAGAATTCCAGCATGGCCAAAACAAACACCAAGTGGACATAGTGAGTCTTTGGCACCAATGAAAAGATTTTTTAAAAAGGCGAAGTGTGTACCTTTCAGCAGGCCCTGCCACTTATGCCATTAAGAGAACACCACCATGTGGGATAGAGTTAATGCAAAAGGTTTATTGGGGGAGGGGGAGAGTGAAAGGCTGTGTTGGAGTGGGGACATGAGAAAGGCTGGCAGATAGACAGAACAGGGAAAAGACAAGGGAGCCAAGAGAAAGAAGAAAAGTAGGGATGCCAGTGACTCAGGAAGTTCAGTTGGGGTGGAGGGCTCAGGGTCAATTCCCTGGTGAGAAGTTGCCACACTCTTGATCAATAAAGCCTCGGCCACTGAGCCCTGGTTACAGAGGGAGGGATAGGAGTGCAGAGCTCAAAATCCCTGGATAAGGGAGCTCAAACCATTTGTTTTGGGCATATGATGTGAGACAGCCCAAATCTGGATGAATTTCACAGAAGACAGCCCCCCAAGGGTGACTGAGGATCGGGTTTAGACCTGGCATTGCCCATTTCCAAGCCTGTGCCATAGACCGAAGACTAGGGCAAGGCATCCCCACAATAGCCTAGGCTTGAGCAGTACAGGTGGGGTAGCTTTTGGGAAGGAGTCTCCTAACACAAAACAGAGATTGTCTCTGCTTTGGGGTGGATGGGTTTGCCCTGGTGTGGCCACGTCTTGGCAGGGAATTCTGAGGGTCCTGGACCATGAAAGAGGTACCCAGTACCTCTTTAAGTGCTGTAGGATGCCTTTCTGTATGCTGTGAATATGTGTTGCTCTGATTGGTTCATAAATAAAGCTACATTGGCCTATTGCAGGGCACCATGGAGCCAGGTGGGAAAATCTAGGAGAGATAGGAGAGAAGGAGAGTGGGACAGATGCTGCTAGCCGCCACCAGGAGAAGTAAGATGTAAATTACCAGTAAGCCACAAGCCACATGGCAAGGTATAGATTTATAGAAATAGATTAATTTAAGATATAAGAGCTAGCTAGCAAGAAGCCTGCCATGGCCATAGTTTAAAATGATATAAGCCTCTGTACGTTTATTTGGGTCTGAGTGGCTGCGGGACCAGGCAGGACATAACAAAACTTCCAACTACATTTAGGTGGTGGCTGGGAAACTGGTGACCTACCCCAAGTCAAAAGTTGATCACATCTGGCAGAGAGAAAGATAAAGGGAGAGGAGTGGCCCCCCATGTGGCTGGAGGACCTGGTCCACTGGATGGGAGAACTCAACTTCTCCTGGGTTTTAGCACTAAGATAATAGGTTTTCTGTTGTCCGATAACAGATTTCTCCTCCAATATAGTAAGCCAGATCAAGCCAAATTGAAAAAGTATAACAACAGATTTATTTGAGCAAAGCAACTCCCAGGCAGGTTCTCCAGTCCCAGAGATCAAGGCCAGAGAAGCTGCACCCGAACTAAAGCAGGGAGATTATATAGCTTGTAGGCGAGGGGTGATGATGTGTCCACCACAAGCTAGGTATGTGCTCAAGTATGATCAAAAGCTCTTTAGGTGAGAACTTAGGCAGGTGGCAACGTCAGGGGAAGAAGCTGCAGTAGCCATCAAGAATGTGGAACTGGGCTTTTTGGTGCCTTTCCTTTGTTGGAGATTCTCTGAGTGGGTGGAGTTTGGAGAGGCAGGAATGGGGCTTTCCAGATCATGCAGGAGTGAGCTGGAGGTGCCAACTGAACAGTATGTATATGCTTGTTTCTGTTTTATTAAGTAATCTTCAAATTTAATTTTGTTTCAGGATAACTCATTGTCTTGGATTTGGACATCAGTTGGTGATTTCATCTCATTCTGGAGTACTTCAGGCACACCATTTGTCAGTGCTTACATTAAGTGTTATTGCTTTATTTATAGAACAGGTACATTAGTTATATTTAAAGTTGTCTACTCAAACTATTTTCATTTTAGAAAATATGGTATCAGGGTTTTTTTATATTGGAGACAGTTAATTATCTTCACTTAGGAGAAACAGTCTCCCAAATGAGGAACACTTTTTAAAAAATGATGTAAAAGTTTTAAAAATAGTGTAAACAAGATGGTCCACCAGACAAATGTTTCACAAACAACACTGGTTTCCAATCCCGAATATTTGCAAGTTTATATAACTTAATATCTATGGAGCTTAATTGACACAATTATTTTCCCAAATGTCTCTCAATCTGCACTTGAATTCTCTACCTAGAGTTTCAGCAAATTATAGTTCTGTCCTGATTAAGTACTTGATTGCTGTCAGTGATTTTTGAAGGTTTTCAATGATTTGCTTAAAGTTCCACTTCAGACACTGTGATCAACCTCTGTATCAATTCACCTACATCCCTACAGAAAATATGTTCTGAAGGATGCTCATAGGGTCTTGATCATATCTTTGCTTTAGAGAGAGCAGAGAATCAAGCCACTGACCTAAACTCTAGAGAGCTGGGTATTACATGGCTTGGTAGGTAGGAGCTCAATTACATATTTTTCATTCAGCAGACTAATTCCTTTGAAGAATCTTAAAGAACCTAGGACACATGAGGCTTTTTGTGAAAATTTGACAGGCAGCTCTCCACCAGATTAAAATTCCAAATCTTCTTTCAGCATTTGCCATATTGATCAATACCATTTTGAATATCTGTGATTACTTTTCAGAATTTCACCTGAGCAAAATTCTATCCATGAGCATCTGGTTTTCTTTCACTGTACCTTAAGTACCTCTGCTTGTGATAACCTCCTCTACTCCACCCCAGTTAACAACATTTCTTTGGATAGTTGGCTGCTTTTCTAAAGTATGTATTTTAAATAATATGTTATATTAAAATGAACAAACATAGCATTGGCTTATTATCATACCTTGAAAATGTTCTCAGCCTTTCATTTCACCCTGCAAAAAATTTTTAGATGAAATAGAATATTACATATTCAGAAAGATAAAAATGAGTGCCTTTATGTGCAAAGAACTCTGTGTCCTACTCTACAGATACTTGCTCAGCCATGTTCATTGGTGCTCTATTCACAATAGCTAGGCAATGGAAACAACCTAAATGTCCTTTAACTGATGAATGGATAATGAAAATGTGGCACATATATACTCTGGAATACTACTTATCTGTAAAGCAAAACAAAATGATGAAATATGCAGGTAAATGGATGGAATTAGAAGAAATTAAATTGAATGAGGTAACCCAGACTCTCAGACCAATATAGACAAATGCCACATACTCTCTTCTTACTTGTGGCTCCTAACTCCAAATCTTTCAATATAAGCAGCTCTCACCCCTTGTCTTAGTTAGGTTTTCTTCTGCTATGAAGAGATACCATGACCATGGCAACTCCTCTAAAGGGAAACATTTAATTCTGGCTGGCTTCAAGTTTCAGAGGTTTAGTCCATTATCTTCATGGTGGTGTGCAAACAGACATGGTACTGGAGAAGGAGCTGAGAGTTCTACATCTTGATCCACAGGCAAGAGGAAGTGAACTAAGTGCCACAATGTGTGTAGCTTGAGCATAGGAGATCTCAAAGCTCACTTCCACAGTGACACACTTCCTCCAACAAGGCCACACCTACTCCAACAAAGCCATACCTCCTAATAGTGCCACTCCCTATGGGGGTCATTTTCTTTCAAATTTCCACACCCTCATCAAAAAAAAAAAAAACTTCTCTTTATAACAGACAGAGAACATTACAGGAAACCACAACCAATTAATATGCAGATAACAAGTGATCCTGTGATCCCCAGCCCCAGTTGACCAGTTGACACATCTACAACACAACTCCTGCACCCAAGGCTCAGGGATATCAAAGTAGAGGAGACAGAAAGATTATAAGAGCTGAAGGAAAAGCAAGTCTTCTCTGAGATTGTGTCTCCTAGAAATATCAGGGAAGTCTCATAAATGTGTAGTGGGTAGCTGTTCCAGCTTTGACCTTGAAGCACTAACCCTAATGAGCAGCTAGTAACTGCCACACCTGTCTATGACCCCGGGGGTATGGCTCAGACAGGAGCCCTTAAGACTCAAGATCTGTAAGTACTGGCTCTCTTAGATCCTCATGATCATGGATACTGCATTGCAGACCAAGTCAGAGTTCTCCAGAGAATCATACTGGACTGCACCTCACCTCTCCCAGATCCTGTAACCAAACCCTTTACTGGTTGTAAATTACCCTGAAATAAACCTCGTTTTAACTACCAGATAAACTACATGGAGTTGCCTTGTTAAATCCCCGCTTTAAACATGGCTGTCTAAACAAGATGTGAGCAAAGACAACACCAACAGAAAAGCTAACATGGAAGGGGGAAATCTCACAGAGCCTGATCCTAGACAATATATATAGTGTTCCATGTGTACTTTACCACTAAACCACATCCTAGCCCAATGACCTATTTTCAGTTTTTAAACATACTGACCACCTTTAAGATTCTAAAAATCTCTAACCACTCTTCTGTAAAATATTAACTACTTATTTCACAACACATTCCTCCTTTTTAATTCTTATCTTCCCTGGTATGTTCCATGCTCTTTTTTTAGTGGTTGTTCCTCAAGACTCATCTTCTCTTTCTTTGCTTTCCATTCACTATTTTCTCCCTATGAATGCTAGTTGGGTTTGGTCAACTTGACACAAACTTGACACAAAGAGGGAATCTTAATTGAGGAACTGCCTACATCAGACCATCCTATGGGCGAGTCTACAGAGGCATGCATGTCTTGACTGATGATTGGTGTGAGAGGGCCCAGCCCACTACAGGTGGTACCATGCCTGGACAGGTGGTCTTGAGTGGTATAAAAAATGCAGGTTCAGTAAGCCATGAAGAGCAAGCCAGTAAGCAATGTTAAACAATGATCTTCCATGGCCTCTGCTTTTCAGATCTCCCTGTTCCTTCTTTGAATTCCTGTCCTCACTTGCCTTAATGATAGCCTGGGGCATGGAAGTGTGAGCTAAAAGAAACCCTCTTTCCCAAGTTTGTATGCATTTTGTCACAGCAACAGAACCTAAACTAGAACACAAAGCATCCTTCTCTTGCCATTGTTTTGTCAGATGCCTACATCCAACCTTGGCCCACTCCTGAGTTCCAGGACTACATTATCAACCAGCCTAATTATTTCTCAGATATTCCAAACTTGAACAACATTAATGATCTCTCCCTCTTCAAACCAGAGCTTACAGTTCAATCACTGAAATCCCTAACCATCCATTCTAGTTCAGTAATGCACGGCTTGATATTCCTCCTTTATTCCTGATCTCTAACAGGGCTCATCCTAGTTTGCTGGAGGCTTCCAGAGTAGCTAGTATTAATGCCACCACCCAGCCTCTTACTAGACTTTAGTTGAAGTCCTTAGCATGCAAATCAAGCCCCTCGAATCCCTTGCTGATCCAGGTGTAGTCCAACTCCCTGTCCCCACTTCCCTATCTCTCTTCATACTTGTTTTATGTGGTTTCTCACTTAGTATATCACATGCCTGATTCTGTTGTTTCTCTTCACAGGCTTGCTGTTCTCTCTGCACTTCCATTAGCCCTCCATCTGCTAATCCTACTTATTATTTCCAGGCCCAGTTTAAATAACAGTTCCACAATAAGTCTTTCCATATCCCTCCTGCTATATTTGACTGAACTAAATTTAGTTCTCTGGGCTACCACCATGATTCGAACCTTTGTTTTGATGCTATCTGCAGACTAACAAATAGACTGTTTCATGGCATGTGGACTTGTCTCACCTTCCACATTTTTAACTCCTAGGGGGTAGCGCTACCTGTGATCCAATTCTTTTCATTTCTAGCAACTCCCAGTCACATGGTAAGCTGTCAACAAGTGTTTCAGATGACTTTTATTTCCTCCTATTACAATTATGCTAGTTGCCCTGAGACATTATAGCCAAACCTGCCAATTTTATTTGGAAGTGCTTTTTTTCTGATAGACCAATCATAGCTCACTCCTTTATCTAGTTTAAAATGGCTGTAATAAACTCAAGGCGGCCGGGCAAAGGTGGTACATGCCTTTAATCCCAGCACTCGGAAGGCAGAGCCAGGCAGATCTCTGTGAGTTCGAGACTAGCCTGGTCTTCAGAGCGAGATCCAGGACAGGTATCAAAACTACACAGAGAAACCCTGTCTCAAAAAAACCAAAAAAATAAATAAACTCAAGGTGACTGAGGTATTAACCCAGAGCCCTCCCAATGCTATTCTGTGTCTCTGTCTTTTTCTTTTCCGTCATCTATTTTTTTTTTAACCAATCTATTATTTCTTAATCCTCACTCCTCCCTTCAAGACTGTTCAGAAGTTGTGCAGGATCCAGCAGGTGAATGCTGGGATTTTTAGTTTGTCTATATTGTTGCTTTTCTTTCAAAATCTAATAAAATTGTCCTCAAGTTTCCTTCTTAGTCTGTTTTTTAATTATTAAGAGACTATGAAACCCCCCCCCAAACAGAATCTCATTTTCTCCACTAACAATCTTGTAACAATTCTTCAGCCCCTACCAGGTGGTTCTGCACTTGAATGATCCTGTAAGCTCTAGCGACACACTACAAAACATCTTATAGAAATTCTAACTTGCAAACCAAAACAATGACATTCAATAGAGGTTAGCAAACTTGTTCAAGGACATCTAGGCAGTTGGCAGCAGCCTTTTGAGTCCGCTGTATTTTCACTTTTCATCATCCCTATGAAGAGAGCTTTGCACATCATCACTCACAATGCTGAAACAGTCTCCCACGAAAACCCATCTCACAACACTAGCTCATCTTATCTACAGCCAGTGGTAGTTCCGATTTTTGATTGCTGAATGTATTATATTTTCTATGTTTGCTAAGTAGGTTTTCATGCATTGTAAATAATGCAGAAAGACAATGTCTCAATATGGGAACTAACTAAACATCAGTCTTTATTTTGCCAGATAATTACAAAATAATAAACACCTAGAAAAAATCAGATATAGTTTTCTATACTCTATTGTCTGCAACAGCATTGGGTTTGATTAACAAGGGGAAAAAGAGCTGAAATGAAAAAATGGAAGAGGGTTATTTACATCCTGGTTTGTTTGTACATCCTCTAAGAAGCTGTAATGCAGCACAATTTCAATGATTGTCACAAAATTGGTAGTTCTCAGCAGTACCTAAGATTCTCCATTGACCCGATTGTTCCTGGAATTCATTATAAAACAAAGATAAGAATAATTTTCGTAGGATTATTCTTAAGAGTCTGATTGTGTGTATAAGCAACTACCATTTTCAGTTTTCTGAATATAAAAGCATGCCAAACAGAAAGCAGTGATTAGGAAGAAATCCAAGGCATGTCATACTCAAACTTCATAATGTGTCAGTATTTGTTCTGTTTTTAGAATTCAAGTTCAGAGAAACAGCAACTATATCCTTTTGGATTCATCTTTACTTAATATTCACTTCCTGGAGCTCATGCAAGCATTCTACTTCTTATATTTGCCATGAATCTGTGCTTAATTTTTATTTTTTTAATAGTTAATCTTCTAAATAATGCATAGGTAATTTCTAAAGTAAAATGTCTTCCTCAGTGCCTAAAAGAAATATATTGAATTAAAAATAAAGACCCAATGGTGGCTAATTTGAGTTTACTTGTATAAGCATTAATGTGAAGGTGTGTTCTTCACACTACAATAAACAGGAACTTTAAACACTCTGCCTTTAAACAGGAACATTTTGGTTTGTGTTCTTCCAGAAGTGATTCCTGCTTTTAAATATAATTTTCATGCTGTAAGTATCTGATTTTCCTTGGACTCAGATAGAAAACTGCACAAGTAGGTAATGTCATTTCTTGCTTAGTATTTTATTTGAAGGCATATAATGTTTTCTTATTGACTTCTATTCCTCATTGGTATTGTTAATTATGATCACCTGATTAAGGTGTGTCCAATTTCTCAAACTAATAAGCCATCTTTAAGAAGATACTTTAAGGTGACACAAACGGCTGCTACCTATCAAAACTTCCCCTTAGAAAGACTTGTCAATGGATACTAACCTGTACTTAAAAGAAATAAGTTCTGTTGGTCTCTTACATAGTAGAGTGACTGTAAAAATAATGCACCTGTATATTTTTCAAAACATTAGAAGAGTAAATTTTTGATGGTTTCACCACAAATGTAACAGCTTGAGGAGATTATTTATTTATTTTGATTTGAATATGACACACTGTAAGCATGAACTAAAACACCAAATGATACCCCACAAGTATCTACCATCTATATACCCATCTTTAAAAAGACATAAACAAAACAAAAACCACATGCAAATTGAAATTTAGTATGTGATGAAGGCAAGCATCTGAGCTGAGGAGATGTCTCAGTGGGTAAAAAAGCTTGCTCTTAGTCATGAGGACTAACCTGAGTTTGAATCCCCAGCATCCATGTAAAAAGCCAGGCATGGATGTGGGTGCCTATAACTCCAGCATTGATGGGCTAAGACAGGTGGATCCAGAGAATTCACTAGTCAGCCAGCCTAATCAAAATGAGCTTCTATTTCAGTGAGAGATCTTGTCTCCAGGCAACAAGGCAGATTCATAAAAGATATCTGATGTCCTGGTCTGGCCTCCTTGCACACGCATGCACATGCACACACACACACACACACACACACACACACACACACACACACACACACCACAGTGCAGTCACTTGCAATTTCTTGTGTGGGAACCTGCACTCTCGTATGTATCAACAACACACACCACCACCAACATATTTACATGCACATACCACCTTCACACTAAATAAAAAGAACTTAAGAGGCAAGCATCTTAGCTGACTCAGGAAAAAAGAGGTGTTAGATGTAAGGACAACTAGGGGATCATACAGAAAAGATGATGTTTTTATCTACTTCTTACACCATAAGAATTTTCAATGAATCAATAATTTCACTATAATGTGGCATAGTGGTGCATGCCTGTTATTTCAGCATTTGGGAGGCTGAGACAGGAAGATTGCTATGAGTCTGAGGCTATATAGTGAGTTCAATGCCAGTCCGAACTACAGTTGCATTCCACCACCCCACTTCAAAGTTTTTTTTACACATAAAAAATGAATTTGGGGAGGGGCCAGGGAATAAAGTGAATGTCTCTATAATCTAAAAATAAAATTATGACTTTAAAACCTAGATATGTGCTGACAATATAGTTCTGTTGATAGAGTGTTTGCTGTACAAGTATAAATTCAATCTGAGTTCAATCCCTAGTAGCCACATAAAAATTGAGCCATGGTGATGCACTCTTGTAATTCTAGTCAGAGAGGGAAGAAGAGACAGGATGGTCTCTGGGGCTCACTCACCATCCAGTTTAGCCTAATTGGCAAGTCCTAAACCCCAGTGAGAGAATCTGTCCTAAAAAGACCTAGTAGGTGGCTCCTGAGAAAATGATAATCTAGGTTGTCTCTGGCCTCCACATACACACATACTCAGGTGCATCTGCACACACATGTAAACCATGCACACAAAAACACACAAACACAAACCAGAAAGAATAAAAGAAAGATAGGTCACAAAATGGGCTCCACAATGGCAGTGCTGGTGCTATGTTTAAAGAGGGAAGCTCAGGTCCACCAGAACTGGGTTTTGCTAGGAAACAGAAACCTAACCTCCAACACTCATTCTCACCTCTTCCTGGAACGTCCCCACACTAACTCTCAGGCTGTTTGGGCCTACAGGCCACCTCTCAGGATAAAACTGACAAGGCTTTTCCTTTCAAGCTGCTGTTTTCTACTCTAGTGAGCCAGCCAGGCAGTCTGTCCTCCAAGAAACTTTTTGCCTATGTACAGAGTAATCTAGTTTGGTGGTTTTGCTGCACTCACTAGGAAAATACAGGGTTGGCATTCTTATATAGGAAGAGATTCCAAAGAAAAGGGAAAAAGTCAATACCCCAAATTGAAAAGAAAAAAAAAAAAAGACCAAGAATTTGAACAGAAAATCGCCAGGAAAGAAATTCAAAAGCAATAGTTGGCTTTCTATTGCTGTGATAAAACACCACAGCCAAAAGCAAGTTGAAGAGGAAAGGGTTTACCTGAGAAGTCATAGTCCATCATCAGGGAAACCAAAGCAGGAACTCAAGGTAGGAACCAGGAACCCAGAGGAAGGAACCTGGAGGCAGGAAGTGAAGCAGAGGCCACAGAGAAATGCTGCCTACTAGTTTGCTCCACATGGCTTGCTTAGCCTGCTTTCTTTTTTCTTTCTTTCTTTCTTTTTTTTTTTTTTTTTTTTTTTTTTTTTTTGGTTTTTTGAGACAGGGTTTCTCTATGTAGCTTTGCGCCTTTCCTGGAGCTCACTTGGTAGACCAGGCTGGCCTTGAACTCACAGAGATCCGCCTGCCTCTGCCTCCCAAGTGCTGGGATTAAAGGCGTGCGCCACCACCGCCTGGCTCTTTTTTTTTTTTTAATTGAAATAAGTTACCCAAAATTATTTTTATTGACCAGATTTATATTGTGGCAATCATCTTAGTAAATGCCTGAAACCAGTATGATGATGAATTAATAGTGATGACTTCAATACCGACAAATCACCTCCGTTTATCTAACTTTAATTTCACTAGACATTGTGAAATTATTAGTGATTCTGAGCAAGGATTTTATAATGAGAGACCGTTTATATTTTAATTTACCATTTATATGTCTCTGATTTTGAACAAATGACTTAAACTATTTGAGTCTTTTTTTTAATCTTTGTTTAATTTTTTTCTTTTATTTTACAATACCATTCAGTTACACATAACAGCCACAGATTCCCCCGTTCTCCCCCTCCCGCCCCCCTCCCCTTCCCCCAGCCCACCCTCCACTCCTACCACCTCCAGATCAAGGCCACCCCCGAGGACCAAGACCGACATGATAGACTCAGTCCAGGCATAGCCTGCTTTCTTATACCACCTAGAATGGATTGTGCCCTCCTGTATTTCCCTACTGGCAATCATATGGAGGCATTTTTTCAAAGAGGTTCTCTCTTTCCAGAAGAACTTAATTTGTGTCAAGTTGACAAAAAACTATCCAGCACAGCTGGTGTCCCTGGGTTCATTCTCTGTGTGAAGGGAAGAGGGGGGAGGGAAAGAGAGGGAAAGGGAATAGTAAAGAAATTCTTAGCCATGTGAAAAGTTCTTTACCACATGAAATGATGTTGAACCTTATTTGCAATAAGAAAAATGTAAATAAAGAGAAAACTGGAATATCATTTTTCAGATTAGCAGAAGTTATCAAAAATATTAGTGGCAGAAATACAAAATGACACAACCTTACCAGGAAAGAACTTGGAAATATGTTGCAAGATTACAAGGGCAGTTCTTTTACCCAGTAATTCCATTGTAAACCCCAAACACATCCTGGAAAGAAGAACATGAAATGATACATATTATTCACTTCAGCATGCTCTGTAATACCAAAGACTTGAAACAACTCAAATTTCAATCAGAAAGAGGACTAGGTGAATGTATTATAACACATCCATAAAATGGAGCATCATTTACCTGTTCAAAAAGACTAGCAAATATATATTACCTCCACACAGTGATCTCCAGGATATACTGGCATGTGAAAAAGTAAAGTAGATTCCTGGGAACTTCTCTAGCACCCTGTTTCTTCCTGTTCCCTTGATGTCTCCCTCTATCATGCTATCTCTTTCCTTGCTCTCCAACTCTGTCTCTGTTCCAGCTCGACCATCCCGTTCCCTTATGTTCTCATCCCCAATCCTCTACCCTCCATCACGCCTCCTCACCCCCCTGTTTGCTCATGGAGATCTCATCTATTTCCCCTTCCTAGGGCAATCCATGTGTCCCTCTTAGGGTTCTCCTTGTTAGATACCTTCTCTGGAGCTGTGGGTTATAGTCTGGTTATCCTTTGCTTTACATCTAGTATCCACTTATAAGTCAGTATATACCATGTTTGTCCTTCTGAGTATGGGTTACCTCACTCAGGATGATATTTTCTAGTTCCATCCATTTGCCTGCAAATTTCATGATGTCATTGATTTTTACTGTTGATTAATACTCCATTGTGTAAATGTGCCACATTTTCCTTATCCATCCTTTGGTTGAGAGATATCTAGGTTGTTTCCAGGTTCTGGCTATTACAAATAATGCTGCTATGAACATAGCTGAGTATGTGTCCTTGTGGTATGATTGAGCATCTCGTGGGTATATGCTCAAGAGTAGTATAGCTGGGTCATGAGGCAGATTGATTCCCAGTTGTCTAAGAAACTGCCATATTGATTTCCACTCCCATCAACAGTGGAGGAGTGTTCCCCTTGTTCCACATCCTCTCCAACATAAGCTGTCTTCAGTGTTTTTGATCATAGCCATTCTAACAGGTGTAAGATAGTATCTCAGAGTTGTTTTGATTTGCATTTCCCTGATGACTAAGGATGTTGAGCAATTCCTTAAATGTCTTTCAGCCATTTGAGATTCTTCTGTTGGAAATTCTCTGTTAAGCTTTGTAGCCCATTTTTAAATTGGATTGCTCAGTATTTTAATGTCTAGTTTCTTGAATTCTTTATATGTTTTGGAGATCAGCCCTCTGTCAGATGTGGGGTTGGTGAAGATCTTTTCCCATTCTGTAGTCTATCATTTTGTCTTACTGACCATGTCCTTTGCCCTACAAAAGCTTCTCAGTTTCAGGAGGTCCCATTTATTAATTGTTGTTCTCAGTGTCTATTCTACTGGTGTTATATTTAGGAAGTGGTCTCCTGTGCCAATGCATTCAAGACTACTTCCTACTTTCTCTTCTATCAAGTTCAGTGTAACTGGATTTATGTTGAGGTCTTTGATCCGCTTGGACTTGAGTTTTGTGTGTAGTGACAGATATGGATCTATTTGCAATCTTCTACACCTTAGACTACTAGCAATAGTGGAAAGGGTGCCTGAACTGACCTACACTGGAAATCAGATTGGTGAATAGCCTGTCATTATAGAGCCTTCATCCAGTAACTGATGGAAGCAGATGTAGAGATCCACAGCCAAGCACCAGGCCAAGCTCCGGGAGCCCAGTTGAAGAGAGAGAAGAGGGATTCCATGAGCAAGGGACATCCAGATCATTATGGGGCATCCTACAGAGAAAACCAAATCAAACTAGTGGGAACCCATGAACTGTGCATAGATGAAAAAGTTGTTTAGCTTGACATGCTTAAGGGGCCCCTGGCTCATGCACCAAGATCCATACCCGGTGCATGAGCAGGCTTTTTGGAGCCCAGTACCCATGGTGGGACACCTTACACAGCTTTGGTTCAGGGGGAAGGGCTTGGACCTGCCCCAACTGAATGTACCAAGTTCTGCTGACTCCCCATGGGAAGTTCTTGCCTTGGAAGGAGGTGGGAAAGGGGGGTGGGTTGGAGGACAAGGCTAGTGGGCGAGGGAGGAGGGAAGTGGGAGGAGAGGGGCATCTGTGGTTGGTATGTAAAATGAACAGAAAATTTCTTAATAATAATAAAAACATAAACTAAAAGCAAGTGCATACAGTATACTCCCCCCAGCACACAACTTATTATAGAAACATCAACTGGATCATTTTATATTGTGGGTAATTACTTGTTTAATGTCTAATAATAGCACCAAACTTTTAAAGTTTACATTTTTAGGAAAGAGATGTGAAAATATATACTCCAGGAGATCCAGAAGTTGGAGGGAAAACTCAGAACTCAAAAATATGTACATGAATCTATTACATAATATTGGTGTACACTGTAAAGATGTGTCTGTGCCTATTATGCCTTCTGATTGGTTTAATAAAGACTGAACAGCCAACAGCTAGGCAGGATAGGATAGTCAGGATTTCTGGGGAGAGAGCAAAAGAGGAAGAGGAATTTAGGCACAGAGATTTTTCCAGAATACTCAGAGCAAGTTGAACATGCCGTACTGAGGAGAGGTAACTGATCCATGTGGTAGAACATAGATTTTAAAAAAAATGGGTTAAGTTATAAGAGCTAGTTGAAAACAAGCCTAAGCTAAAGGCTAAGCTTTGTGTAGGCAGAAAAGGGGGAAATGCTGTGAAATAATCCTTTTGTACACTGTGAAGATGTGTCGCTCTTATTGGTTTAATAAAAAGCTGATTGATCAGTAGCCAGGCAGGAAGTGTAAGTGGGAAAACCAGACTAAGGATGCCAGGAAAAAGAAGAGCTGAGTCATGAGAATCAGAGAAGATGCTAGGAGATACAGAGGAAACAAGACATATAGAAAATGAGGTAACAAGCCATAAGCCACATGGCAGAAGGTAGATAAGAAATATGGGTTAATTTAAAATGTAAGAGTTAGCTAGTAACAAGCCTGAGCTATTGACCAATCATTTACAATTAATATTAAGTTTCTGAGTGGTTATTTGGGAAGTAGCTGCTGAGGCACAGGAAAATTCTGCCTACCATCTCCATGTCATTATTTGGGGGCTAGCGATCCAAAAATAGTCCAACAAGAAAGCTTTCTGCATGGAGGCCAGGCACGGTGGTGCACAAATTCAATCTCAGCACTCAGGAGGCAGAGACAGGCAGAGATCTTTGTAAGTCAGAGGACAGTCTGATCTGTAGCAAGCTGGAGGTCAGGCAGGGCCACATGGTGAAACCCTGCCTCAAACAAAAACAAAAACAAAACTAGGGAAGTAGAATATAGATGCAAAATACCTAAAAGTGTATGCAACATATATAAGGCAAACATATACAAGTCAGATATAAGTGTTTTACTTTCAATGGCAAAAACTACAAAATGTTTGGAGATAAATATGTATCCTAAAACATGCCTGTTAAAAATTTAAAAGCTCTAAATAATGTTCATAAAGCCGGGTATGTATTGTGGAACATAATTAATTTTAGAACTCTGGGAAGAACAGGAAGATCAGAGGTTCAAGGTAATCCATAGTTACATGGTAAGTTCAAGTTCAAGATCAACCAACATGAAATTCTGTTTCAAAAAAAAAAAAAAAAGGTTCATCAATTGTACAGCTCAATATTGTCAGGATGACAATTCTCTGTAAACTGATCTACAGAGTCGAATACAATTCCAGTTAAAACCCCAATACAATGCTTTGTTGAAATTAAATGTGTGTGTTGAATGGCTCTAAAATCCTTTCAATTTCATACACTCCATTCCAGATTAGGGAGAATTCTGTTGGTGGTAGTGATGGTGTTGGAGCTGGCTGGTGTGCTCTTTCTCTCTTTCTCCCTCCATCTCTCCTCCTCCCTCTCCCTACACCTCTCTGGTTTTTGGAGAGAGGTTCTTGTTATGAAAACCTAGCTGGTCTTAAACTTGTCATCTCCTGCCTCTGCCTCCTAAGTGTCAGGATTACTAAGCCCAGCTACCCAATCCATTTTGGATCTGTTTGAAGGCATTTTCTCAATCTGTGTGAAGCCAGTTTTGTAGTACCAGAGAGATAAAACAATAGTAACTGCCAGGTGGTGGTGGCACACACCTTTGTCTCTGTGAGTTTGAGGTCAGCCTAGTCTACAAAGCGAGTTCCGAGACAGCCAGGGCTGTTACAGAGAGAAACCCTGTCTCAGAAAAAAATAGTAAGCACTCTCAAAAAAATGAGATTTAATCTGTCAGTCAGGCACCTTAAATTAGATTTTTACATTTTTGGCATAATTTTCCCTTTTCCCCCTCATATAGTTTATCAATGAAATTTTTGCTCAGAGACATGCTCTCACAGCTAAATGTTTCTTATAGATGAAGTAAATGCATCTTTTACTAAGGAAATGAAGAGACAGAAAGAGAAGTAAATGGGTATTTTGTGTGCACACACATGTGCACGCATACACACACAAAGGGATAGGATTGCAAGTGTTTGGTTATAAAAACCAAAATTAAATATAAATTTAATATAAATTCTGTGGCACTTAAATCAATAAAAATAAATTTGTGGAAAAATATTTACTTGTTTTGATAATAATAAATATTTATTATTTTGAGACAGGTTGTACTGTATAGTAGGCTGGTCTTGAATTTATATATGAAGCTAGTCTTAAACTCTTCATCTTCTTGTCTCCACCAAATTTCTGGGAGTACAGTTGTGTGACATCATACCTAGCAAAAAATTTCACTTAAATTTAAAAATTTAAATTGTAAGTGAAAGTAAGATTATACTACTAACTTTATAAATATTACAAAATGAAACACAAAATGTGCCATTATTTGTATCTAAAACTTAATTACAAAAATAACAGGATGAGAGGAGAGAGAAGTACAAGTGTACCAAATCTCTTGACTAACAGAAGATATTTCAACATACTGCTTTTCTCTTGTCTCTGAAGATTATAGAAATAATGACTATTATTTCTGAAAAGTGTGAAAGTAATCAGTAACAGAATTTAAGACAGGAATATGTCTTTTTGATTACTGAAAATGCAGAAAACACACACAAGTATTTATGAAAAGAAAAATAAAAAAGGGAAATAACAAAACTAAAACAAGATGACAAAAGCAAGACAAGTCTTACAAATTATAATAATAATTAAAATACATTCAAAGACAAATCCCTTGACTCAGTAACAACGTCTCATCAAAAAAACCAAAAGGTCAGGTGAGTATTAGTCAAGCAATTCAAAGAACACAAAATCAGGTTACAAAATTAATATCAAACAGCTAAGAATTTAGGGCAAACATTAATTGGGCAAAGATATTAAAGCAGATAAAGAATACAATTTTCAAAATGAATTAGTTTCATGAAGTTGTACTTTCTAAGTAGAATTACATTAAAATATACAGATATTATATATTCATATCTTGCATTTGCAAGGATACATTTACCAAGGCTCTGTAAATGCCACTATGCTCTGAAGTTACCCATTGTCAGCCATGGTTGACATTAGTGTCAAAGACAAACCTTTGGGTGGCTGCATCTTCTTTGAGCTGTTTGCAAACCAATTTCCAAAGATAGAAGAGAAGTTTTGTTCTCTAAACACTGAAGAAAGGGGAGTTGGTTATAAGGGATCCTCCTTTCATAGAATTATTCCAGGATCCATATGCCAGGGTGGTGACTTTACATATCATAACAAGCAAGTCCATCTATGATGAAAATTTCAACCAGCGCATACCAGCATTTTGTCCGTGGCAAATGCTGAAACAAACACAAATGCTGGCCAGTTTGTCATCTGCACTAACAAGACTGGGTAACTGGATAGCAAGCACATAAACTTTGGGAAGATAAAAGATAGCGAGAGTCTTATAGGAGACATGGAACATTTGAAGTCTAGGAATAGCCCAAACTAGCAAGATTACCTCTTACTATTCTGACTTGTGTTCATCCCAACAACCAGACCATTTCTTCTGTAGCTGAGAAGAGTACTCATTCCCTTCTAAGTCTAGCTGGATTGCAGAGCTGCTTATGATTATGAATAAAACCTAAATAACAACAACAACAAGAAGAAAAATTACCACATTTTTATATGAGCAGTGGTGGTAGGAGGCAGAACAGGCAGAAGGAAAATCATCTTTTAATGATTGTTGCTGGCAGATCAAATAAGCAAAAGGTAAGTAACTCTTATGGGTCAGGTTCCTTGAAAAGAGACTCTGAGAAAGCTACTGTCTGCAAGAAATTTATTGGTTGCACTCTTAAAATTAATACTTGTGAGGGAATGGTGAAAACTGGACGGGTACAAAGGGAACCCAAACCATGCTGCAGGTGCACTGAACACTTTAGATCCTGCAGAAACCTTTGGAGCTGGCAGGATCTGTCAAAACAAAGTCCTCACCGAGGGAAGGCTAGAAATTCTTTGTATTTCTTTACAAGTCTCTAGGGCAGAATACATTCCAGAAACGTTTAACTTCTCTGCTGAAGACGGTTACTGGGAACTGACTCAGCTCTGTTCTAATCAGCTAACAGTCTCACAGTGTCCAGGGCAAAGACAATACTGTTCTCAACAAAAAGAGGAGCTAGAATCTCATGAGGACCACTGGATGAGAATAGTAATATATGGAAGAGGGGTGAACTGGATATACATCCCCTAGATTACTCTGATATGCTTCTTCTAATACAAGCCAGAAGCTCTAAAACCTAAATAATGCAATGTTTAAGGCTGACTTAGAAATGTATCATGCCTTTCAGGCTGGAGAGGTAGCTCAGTGGTTAAGAGCACCTGCTGCTTTTCCAGAGGACCAAGTCAAGTCACAGCACCCACAGGGAAGCTCACAAGCTTCTGTAACTCTAGTTCCAGGGAATTCAATGCTCTCTTCTTGTCTTCATGAACAGCAGGCATGTACACAGTGCAAAGAAACACATGCAGACAAAACACTTACACACATAAAATAATAAGTAAAATTTAAAAATAATGCTTTTAAATTTAAAAATTGAACTTACTTTCCTAGCCAGCATCTAGGCAACATTTACAAAATTTTACCAAATATTACATTATAGAAAATGCAGAAGTACATTAAAAGCATATTATGTCCAATATTGTTCTAAAGATGGTAAATGTAAGCTATAAAATAAGACAATAATCAGCTAAAATTAATTGCTGATTAAT
The DNA here is from genome assembly GCF_004664715.2 of Peromyscus leucopus. NCBI lineage: Eukaryota > Metazoa > Chordata > Mammalia > Rodentia > Cricetidae > Peromyscus > Peromyscus leucopus. The sequence continues at coordinate 123,389,474 of NC_051066.1, read as the reverse complement.
TAATAATAAATTATCAGAGTCCAAAATAATAAAGTTAAATCAAATGAAATACAGAATGGACACTACTATTGCCAACAAGCAAAAGTTGTTTTTAGATTAAAGGGGAAAAGTGAAGAAAAAACTTTAGCAGAAAAGTGAGCAAAATAAAGATGGTATTGCACTGGTTGGAAGCCTTGTGACCTGCAATATTGTCGTCACTGCTTTCACCAGAGCTACTGTAGCTGCCTTTTCTCATTTCTATACATGTATCAGGCCATATAATCCTTCTGTTGACCTATTTTTATTTCTAGATTAGGCAGATTTTCACTAGAAAAAATATGCTGGAGTGAAAGGCTAAGTAAGTAGGAAATAAGCAGAATAATTTGTCCTGCATCTCAGTCCTTGTATATCAGGAATAGTCACTTTGTGTCTTGTGTCTTGTGGTACGTGAAGGAAGGTGTATGTACAAAGTATGAGGAAGTCTCACAATGGGTTTATCTTTGTATTTTCTGGTAGACAATCAATGTCATAATATTCCTTCATTTATTTCTCACTGCATGCTTGCAAAAGTCTATCTTTCAACTTCAGTGATAGCATTACATCCAAAAGATACCAGACACAGAAAGAATGGTTCAGGGAGAAACAGAACTTCAAGTAATCAACTTCTAAAATGTTCTTTAGATGAAAAGGTGGAGGATATTTTAGATTAAAACCATTGTGAATTAATACCACAATGGAAATTGGAGCCTATAATTTAGAGTATTAATTTTAAAATTAAAAGGTGTGTTAGTGAGGGTTCTTGATAGAAACAGAACCACAATGAGAAAAAGATGTATACACAGTCAGCCCTTGAGATCTATAAAGGACTGGTTGTAGGACAGTCACTCATGGATATAAAAATCTGTTGCTATGCTCATTTCTTACATGAAATATCATATACATAGAGTCTATATTTTTTCCTAAGTGCTTTATTTTTTGTTATTGTGGTCTTTTGGGTGCTGGATGTTAAACTCTTAGCCTTATGTATGTTAAGGAAGAACTCTACCTCTGAGCTGCACCACCAGTCCCCTATCTCAAATAGTTTGAATTATCTGTTATCTATATCATATATAAAGTTACACAATCTAAATATCCATTATACTGTATCATTTAGAGAATAATAACAAATGTCTATACACATTCCATACAATTTTAGAAAATAATTTTGGTCTATAGTTAAAGATACAAATGTGAAGTTCATGTATATGTAAAGTTGACAGTATATACAGGACCTGGTCAATATGACTTTAGGAGTTAGAAAATCTGATATCTACAAGTCAGAATCCCATTCCCTAGAGACTGCAATCTTTGCTTTTAAGACTGTCAGCTGACTCAATGAAGCTCACCTGAATTATGGAGAGTAACATGTTTGAATTCATGTACACTGATTTAAATGTTAATTGCTTCTAAATAATGCCTTCATAGTAACACCTAGACTGATGTTTGACTAAACAACTTGGCACTGTGATCTAGCCAAGTTGATATAAAAATTAATTATCAAATTAATTGTAATGAAGTTTTATAGTCTCTGTGGTATAAATTCTATACTCTAGAAACATATAAGCATCACGCTATTCCCAGGACCAGTATTTCTAGATGCATTAGAGTACCATGCAATTCCATGCATAAATCTGAGTCACTTAAGAATAACTACTAAAGAGCAGCCTAGAGCAAGTCTTCATAATTCATTCACATCTCTTAAAGGACAATAGAAACATTCTAGTGGTAAACACAATAACAGTATTTGATGTAACCATATAATTTTAAGAACTTAGAACACTGAATGGCAATGTTGGAGGATCATAACTATTAAAGTTTAATATTTTATAAGACTGATACGTCCACTCTGCAAAGAAGGTGATTAAGGTTTAGTATTTTAGCATCTTTCCTTGGAAACTATGGCTGTTAATATCAGTTTTACACTTTGATAGCACTGTTTCATCAATGCATTATGTTTATTTTTATAAGAAGACATATTTCTCTTTCAATAGTCACTATGTTGTGTGGGAACCCGTTTTTGGGTTCCTGGTGGCTTTACCCAGCAGGTCCGCATAGAGGATGATTAGGACCACGGGCCTGAGTGCAGGTGTCTGAGATGGTCTGCAATTGGCTGTGCTGGGGGAAGAGGTCTTTTGCTCTACTCCTTGGCGTCTCTATAAATACCCTGGGGCAGAGACAGTCAGGGCCCGTTGGAATAGGTTCCAGGCCCTCTTGAGGCTATCCTTTATTTTCTATCTGTTTTGTTTATCTCCGCAAGATTCTCCACAATAAATCCTTCTATCTAATATTTCCTGCTGCTCACACTCAAGAAAACTTTGGGGATCTGTGGGGTTGGTGTGTAAACGCCCTGCAATATTGATATATTAACAGAAATTTTGATATGCTACAAACATGAAATTAGCTATGTCATGCTGCAAGGTTTTACATACTAGTGCTTGCTGAAAATTTTCTGAATTTTGAGTTTGCTGATTTGATTCTATTTGACATATAAAGCAAATCTATAATCTCTTTACATTTTACTTTTGAGTTCTGGTTTTAAGTACACTGAACAAACAATATTATTATTAGATTATTACCTTCATTTTACATGACAAATTGCCTCTTTCCAAAATTGGATCAGTGGTTATTTTTCCTTTTTAATTTTTTTTTTTGTGTGTGTGTGTGTACAGAAGTGAGAGCAGGTGCTTGTGGAGGCCAGAGTTGGAGCTGGGGTTACAGGTATTTGTGAGCACCTGGTGTGGGAGTACTAGAAACCAAACTCAGATCCTCTGGAACACCAATAAGGACTCTTAACTGATGAGTCATTTATCCAGCCCCCTGTTTTTAATTTTTGAAGTATCTACATCATCATTTTCATTTTTACCAAATATTTCCAGCAAAATATCCTTTCATTCCATGAACTTAATTGAAGTGTGAAATTTCTGTTGAATTGTCAGAAATTTCTGGTTTAGAATTCTGATAAAGAGAACACAAAAGTTTTATTGTGAAATGTGCTTGATTAATGCTTTGAAAAAGAAAGCAAACTTTTGTACATAGGATTTTAAAAGATACAGTATAAAACAAAAAACAGACAGCTAATCTTTTAAAACAAAAAACTACAAAAAGAATTTATAGCTCAAGAATCTGTATATGAAACCTTACACAGAATGCAAACATTGCATAGCACTAAGTGGTGAAATATAAGTAATGAGCCAAATTTATCTCAACTGAAGATATTCACACACATGCACATGCACATATATCTTATCTAAGTGAAAAAAAAAATACTGAACTCACACGGCCATTTACACTTTCCACAAAAGCAGATATATCTATAGGAAAAAAATCTCTATTATGTCAGTTTGTACTGTTGAAAGTGGTTACCAAGAAAGACAGAAAATCTGAAAAGCAAGCAGTTAAGGGCAGTAACTGCTGCCTAAAGAAATAGAATGAAATTACTGACAATGACGGAGTGATTTCAGGAGGAAATGAGAAAATCATATATCAGCAAATAGAATTTTCACAAAGGAAAATAGTCCCAGTTTATCAAAGCTTTGATACTCTGTATTCTAGAAATAAATGCACTGCTGACATCTGATTCATAGAACATTAGTAACTAAATCACCATGTAATAGAGAAACTCAGAAGACTGAGGCATTACTATTAGAAGAGTATAAGGTCATTGTGCACCCATATGGTGAGAATCATTTACAATCTGTCTCAACATAAACGTCTGAGCTGCCCAGATATCTCAGGCTGAGTGTGGTGAATACCCACATCACAATCTTGTGAGTTACTGGCATGAATATTTTTAAGGTAGTTAGTTGATTCTTTCTGGCTATTAGCAACTATGTAAATGTATTTGAGTACTAACTCACCTATGAAGGAGTGAATCCTTTTCTCATCTCTCAGATATGAGATATAATATATATCTATATATATGTAAATCTATAGATATGTAAATGAGACTGCTCAGAAAAAGAGAGACTACTAGTTTTTTACTTTTGACTGTTATCTGCATTTGAGTTTTCCCTTCTCTATCCCTTTGCCCACACCCGGAAAAGCTGAGAAAAACCTAGGCACTCCTTTCCTGCTTTTCTTGAGCCATTTCAGAGTTACTTGGAATGACTGCTCTGCTTTCTCCAGAACTAATTATGTAAGTAATAAAGTTTTTTATACCTTCTTGGTGTGTGTGTGGTGTCACTAATATCAACATCTGAAACCAGTTTTGAGAAGGTGTCCTTTCCATTCCCCAGGGGTAACAAAATAGTTCATAATATATTACTGAATAGGGATTCCTTCCCTTGTGTTTTTCTTTTATTCAGAAAAATCCAGGCTACTGGTTAGTGGCTTACAAATTACAGTGTTGGTATAGATTTGGTGACAGCTGTAGATTTTTAAAAAATGGTTAATTTAATGACATTTAATTTGCTTACAGCACTTTTGGAATATTTGTGGAAATGTCTGTGAGTATACAACACAATTAAACTGAACTCCTGATCCTACCTTATTTTTGTGGTGTTCATAAGATTCTATGTCAATACTTCTCAACATTGCTAATCCTGCAACCCTTTAGTACAGTTCTTCATGTTGCGGTAACCCCCAAGAATAAAATTATTTTGTTACTTCATAGCTGTCATTTTGCTACTCTTAGGAATCATAATGTAAATATCTGATATAAAAAATATCTGCTATGCAACCCCTGTGAAAGGATCATTTGGGCCCCCAAAGGGGTTGGCACTCACAGGTTGAGAACTGCTGTTCTATGTCATTAGATCTGTTAGAGTGACTTCAGATTATATTACCCTTCTCCATGCCACCACTCAGCATTTTCATAACAAGACACATCTTCTGTGCTTAGATTTTTTTAAAAATGCATTAAAAATCAATACATTTAAGTATCTTTTTTTATCTGAGAAAAGTGTGAAATGCTAGAAACTACAAAAGAAACTATATAAAATTGTGTTCGTTTTGTCGAGGCAGAGATGAAGGTTTTCAAGGCCATAAAAAATGGTAGCTTATGTTGCCACCCAATAATAGTTTAAAGATAAGAGTCGCTGGAGAAGGGAACAGAAAACCTCCCATATCTTTTCTTCCCTCAGTTATGGTGATGTGCAGAGTGATTGAGAACCTTTGGCAGTATAAGGAAAACCCCAGTGTATAGTAGTGGTGCTCTATCCCTAGCTCTCTGCACTACCAACAACAATAGAGACAACAATCTATCTATAGCTAAGTATAGCATGAGGTAGGGATTAGTTTAGAGCTGTGGTGGTTTGAAAGAAAATGGCCCCCAAAGAGAATGACACTATTAGGAGGTGTGGCTTGTTATAGCAGGTGTGGTCTTGTTGGAGGAAGTGTGTCACTATGGAGGTGGGCTTTGAGGTCTCATTTATGCTCAAGTCATGCCCAGTGAGACAGACCACTTCCTATTGCCTTCAGATCAAGACGTAGAATTCTCTGCTACTTCTCCAGCACCATGTCTGCCTGCATGCCACCATGCTCCCTGCCACCATGATAATGGACTAAACATCTAAAACTGTACTCCACCACCTCAATTAAATGTTTTCCTTTATAAGAGTTGCTATGGCCATGGTGTCTCTTCTCAGGAATAGAAACCTTAACTAAGACAGAAGTCAAGCACCTGGTATAATACAGGTCTTGTCAAAAACCACAAAGAAAAAATGCTTCAGATATAGGCAAGGGAGAAGCAGGAGTCCCTCCAATCTTGATGCACATTTTTGCAACTCAAACTCATTTAGACAACAAAGATAAAAACAAAGAATAATTTATCAGAAATTCAAAGGTGCATCTCTACTCTCTCAGTTATGTTTTATTCTTAAATATTCTTAATGTTGAAACAGATTTTTCTAGGAACTAATATTTAATTATGGGACTGTGACAACGTATGACAAAGATGGCATAAATAATTTCACTGTGATATCAGAAAGGTTTTCAGATGACAAGTTTAAACACGTTAACATTTCATTTCATTATTCTGGCAACATAATTAGTTTTAGGATATAAGTACAGAAGGTGTTTTTTAAAAAGGTATGGAAGGTGTTAATCCGAGTATAATCTCATTATTTTAGCTCTGAGATATAAATGTCAATGAATTATGGTTGCTTAAGGTATTTTTAAAAGTAAAATACATGCAGAAAATATACAGAGTTGCTTTTCACCTTAATTTTTTACATTTATTTATTTATTATTTGTGGTATGGCATCATGCACTGACCACAGAGCATGTGTGGGAGTCAGGAGAAAACTTGCAGGACTTTCTTCTCTCCTTCCACCCTGTGGGTCCTGGGGATTGAACTCAGGTCATCAGTCAGGCTTAGCAGCAATTGCTTTATCCACTGAGCCATTTCTTCAGCCCTTCTTTGTATTTTTTCCATGTCACTAATTAGATAAGTAGAGAAATACTGATAACAGTGCTATGTCTTAACCACACTAATTTAAAATTTGTAAGATTTGTAGACATTTAGATCAAGGAAATGAAAAAAAGTTCAGGCATTTATATATATATATATATATATATATATATATATATAGAGAGAGAGAGAGAGAGAGAGAGAGAGAGAGAGAGAGCGCTGATTTTCAACAAAGGCAATTCAATAAATGATACTCAAGTAACTAGATATTCAAGGGAAAAAAGAAAGAAATAATTAGAGAAGAAAATCAAAACAAATTGCATTCACTCTTTCTCACATGCTATGCAAAACTTGACTCAATGGACCAGGACCTAAATAAAGGCAAAACCCAAAACTGAAACATTAGTGAAAAAGGCACAAGGGTGTTAACAAAATCCTGGTTATATGATTGCACATTTGTCAAAACTCATATACTTAGAAAGACTAAAAAGAACAAATTTTTACACATATATTTATACTTAATTTTGATTATTTTCCAAGTATGAGTGTTAAAACAGTATTATTTTATCTAGCATTATGACATACTCCTACAATTCCAGCACCCAGGATTCTAAAGCAGAAGGGTAGCAATTTTGAAGGCAGCCTGGGCAAATGGATATCTCCTATTAATTCTTAGTTTGTAGTTTATGCTCCATCCACATGAAACAATCTGTCACTCTTGGAATACTGTACATTTTCTTGGGCTTGGCACGTGTCTATTTTTGTTGCTATAACAAGGTATCCAAAGTTGCACACTTATTAAGAAAAGTTTATTTAACTAACAGTTATAGAGGATGAAAGTCCAAGATCAAGTGATCCCATATGTTTGACCACAGGTGAAGGCTCCCTTAGCTGTACCACAACATAGTAGGAAAAACACTGTATGTAATAACAGGTCAATAGTGAAGAGTAGCCTTATTTTAATAACAATGCACTCCTATAAGAAGTGATAAGTGAGGTCTCAAGAAAACTGTATTAACCCCATTCAAAGGCAATGCTTTAAATGGTATATAAATGGCCTATTTATTAATAGGGCTCCCTACTTCCCTTTTTTGGTGCTTGAAATTGAACTTAGGGCCTTGTGCATGCGAGAAAAGCACTCTACTACTGAACTGCATCCCCAGTCACTGTCCCTCTTAAGAGGGACTAAGTTTTCAGTATATGAAGCTTTGGGATACAATCATATGCAAATCATAGCAGTAGGCACTAAGTGATCACTGATTTAAATTACCAGATGTGGTGATATATGCCTATACTCTCACTCCCAGCTCTAAGAAGGCTGAGACAGGGTTGTAAGTTCAAGGCAAGCCTTGGCTACATAAGTTCTAGGTCAGCCTTTTTGAGCCTGTCTCAAAAAATATACATACCACTCATTCATTCATTCATTCATTCATTCATTCATTCATTTACACATACATACATAACTTCTATAAATGCTCCTAAAATATTCTTCTGTCTGAATATTATTTCTATCATCTATCTCCTTGACCTACAAAGTTCATAAAATCCTTATCTATTGTTTCCTCAATGCTATTCTTCCTTGGTATATAATTTTCCATTGCATTCCATTTGCTTAATAAAGTTTGATTGATTTCAGGATTATCCAATTCATTTTCTTCTAAAATTATATATAGATAGGGGATAGATAGGTAAAGATAATAAAGAGGAGTATAGTTATTTTATGCCTGAAGATCCATGTTTTCACAACAAGTAGGATATTATTTCACATTTTGGCAGAGTGGCATTTGACAAGTGAAGAAATGTCATGAGATTACAGTAAAATGACAGTGCTGAAGGAAATAAACTTTTCTATATAGCTAGATTTATAAATATATTAACATTATTCCTGAGCCATCACTATTTACATATTGGAAATAAGTCTTTTGTTGTTCTTATAAGGGAGTTAAATGAAGGATAATGTTGTGGAATATTATTTTAAGATGTGTTACATTTGTTTATGATGTGAAATAGTTGTTTAATGATGCAAAGATGTGTTGCATTCTTTTATGTTGCATTTGTTTAACTCTGTGAAACTGTGTTACTTTCCCTGTCTAAAACACCTGATTGGTCTAGTAAAGACCTGAATAGCCAATAGCTGGCAGGCAGAAAGAATAAATAGGAGGAGAAATCTAGGAAGAGAGGGGTAAAGATGGAGGAGAGGGAAAAGAAGGGTTCAGCCACCCAGCCACACATCCAGACACGAAATAAGGCAGAAATAAAAGATATAAAAAAAAAATAAAGGTAAAAGTCCGAAGGCAAAAGGTAGATAGGATAATTTAAGAAACACTGGCTAGAAACAAGCCAAACAAAGACCAGGCATTCATTAGAAAGAATAAGACTCCATGTGATTTATTTGGGAGTTGGGTGGCGGGCCCGCCAAGGAGCAAAAGAGTAGAAAACAACCAACAACAGAATAAAGTAAATATCTTTGGGGAGGCGGACTTCTTTTATCTGTCACATTTTTACAGTTAAGAACAGTGAGATTCAAAAGGCTTAAATAATATTTACCACCAAATTTCACAGTTTTGTGGAGTAGGATTCAACCAAAGTCCATGTAATTCTAAAACATAGTTACTTTTTAATATAGTATATTGTTCTTAAAAATAATGAAGATAAAAATGAAACCAGTATTCTAAGCTAAATTTTTTAGTTTGAATACTAATTAGTATACTGATACCCCTGGAAATTATTTCAGGGAACTGTCTCTTCATACTTTATATATTCTTTAGTAATTGTCTTTTCTTTAAAATTAGTGATAGTATTTTTCAAAAGCAAAAAATACTGGATATACTAAAATACTTATATAATACTTAACTGGACTATTAAAGAGTTTAAGGCTGTAAAGATGGCTCAGTGGCTCAGGCACTTGCCACCAAGCCTGATCAATCCCCAGGACCCACATGATAGAAAGAGACTTGTTTCCAACAAGTTGTCCTCTAACACACATCATACACACATACACACGTGCACGCGTGCGCGCGCGCACGCACACACACACACAGACACGTGCATACACAGGTATGTGCACATACAACAAAATACCATGGTCCATGTATGCACAAACACATACAAATGTAAACGCAAAATAAATGTAATTCTAAAATTTGGCTATTAGCTAGTGTTGATGAGTGACATGAGAAGAAAGTTTATGCACTCATATGTAAACTGATAGTCTTTTGAAAGACAATTTGGCAGCTGCTGTCAAATGTAAAATAAACTTGACCTTTGACTAAGTTTTACTTCTAGAAATAGACCTTACAAAATTTTCTGTACAACAAGGATCTATATGTATGTTACCTATAGCACTGTTTATAAAAGAAATAAAAAAGGAGAGAATGGGGATCTGAGGAAAGAAGGAAGGAAGGGAAGGCAGAAGGAAGAGAGGGAAAGAGAAAAGGAGAGAGGGGAGAAAAAAAGAAAAGAATGAACCTCAACTCATTGGAGTTGGTTAACGAACTTATGTGAGCTCATACTGTAGAACAGAATGTGATCATTAAAAAGATGATGGATATCTACACTGTCACAAATATTATATATATACATATATATAAAACTAGGAAATATGTGTAACTACTTATATCCCAATAAATAGGAAGTATAGTCAAGTAAAGTAAATCAGAGTATATGTAATGATACAATTACATAAAAAGGTAAGTATATTCTAGATACACAAAATTACTACAGAATATAATTATGTATGCACATATATGTATTTATGCACACACATGTAGAGCACACTATAACATACCTGTATACATAAATGTATAAAGAAATGCCTGGAAAAGCACATTAAAAAAACCTCAATAGTGATAGTTCTGGAGACAGGGATTGTGTGTATGCACAGGTTACTTTCCATTTTACTAGCATGGGTTGGTCAATAGTATCTGTAAAGGGGCTAACCAGTAAAAAACTTAGGACTGTGGGTCATATAGTGTTTGTTGTAGATGTTTTGTTGCAATATCATGAACACAGCCATAGACAAATGAGTGTACTGTGTTCAATAAATCTTTATTTATGAGTACTTAAATCTGAATTTTATAGGGTTTTCACATGAGATGAATAAATATTATTTGATTTAATAGCTGAGCATGTTGGTGCACACTTGTAATCCTAGCACTGAGGAAGATAAAGCAGGAGGATTGCCATGAATTTTGAGGCTAGTGGATACCAGAGTAGTCAGGACTACTTAGCAAGACTCTTTCAAGAAAAAAAAATGAGTAAAACCAATTTAGCTCCTGGGATATCCAGAAAGAGATGCTAAGCCAAATCTGGGGCACAAATTTTAGATCTATGTGAATTTCTGTGAAAACATATATTTGTAATGACAAGGAACATACATTTAGGTGTGGACATAGGAAATTTGAATAAAATACTATAGAATCATTGTCTCTCAATACAATAATGATGAGTGACACATAGCCACTGAGCCCTTGAAATATGGTTACTCCAAGCCAGGAGTGCAGTAAGCATAAAACTGCACAAGTCTAGCACACAGGCAGGTAAAACCCTCCTTAATCATTTCATATACAGTGGCTGCAGAGATCATTCAGTTGTTAAGAGCACTGGGTTCAGTCCAACCACCCACATGGTGGCCCACAATTGTCTTTAACCCCAGTTCCAGGGGATCCAACGCCATTTTCTGTCCTCCATAGGCACTGCACACACACATTACACTTACATGCTTGAAAAACATTCACAAACATAAATATAAACAAATTTTAAAAATTAACTTCATGGATAAAAATAATATTTCAGATATATTGTGTTAAGTACAACCCACCAACTTGAGCATTTTCAACTACATATTGCCTTACATTTCTATTAAACAGCACTTATATATATACATATATACATATATATATACACACCTTTATTACTTGAATTGATTTGCAACAAGCTTCTCTTTGTTAATTGTAATCTTAATAATACTGTGTTGATATTAATAATAAATAACAATTGTCTGTAAATTTGCAATACATTATAACATGAGAAATTATACTATTAAGTTTTCTAATGAAATTACTTTATTTATGTGTGTAGGATTTGTAAGAAAGAAATACCTTTCATCTAGTAACCACTAACAGGCACTTGAAACCTTCAGGCTTTCTCTTGTGCTCATACTATAAACATGTGCATACGTGTATATACATATCCACCGAATCCATACGGATACAACTATCCAGATGAATATAACTTTGTAAACTTTGAGTAGCCATCAAAGTCATTGGGCAATACAAAAATAGTCTCTCATAACTGACACTCAAAGCTAGCATAAATCCTGATCCATCATCCTTGTAGAATTACAAGAAAGTGATGCACAGTTTTCTGAGATCTCCTTTCCTCTCCTATTCAGAATATTTAATTCCATGCCAATGTCAATCACACTTTTAAGTTCTATGTTAAATAAGATAAACACATAAAACGCATGACAGCACTGAGTATGTTACAAAACATTAATTTTTCACCTTCCAAGAAGGACATGAGGCTTTATATATAGTTTGTATAGTTAGATGTTTTTCTTCCTATTCTTCTAATAAAGTTCTTATTTGTGAGGTATTAATAAACTGCCTTTTTTTTTTTTACAAATCAGAGAAAAAACAAACTGCATTTTTTGCCTCATACAATTCTCCTGGATGTCAAAATATTCATGAGAGAGATACAACTGGCTTGAACACATACAAATGATACAATCTAAATAAAGAAAGCTAAGTGCAGTTTGTGGTTAGCTTTCCTTTTCTTTTTTTTTAAAAATAAAATTTCACTATAAAGCATAGGCTGACTTCAAACCCAACATCTTCCTTTTATCAGCCTCTTTACTGCTGGGATTAAAGGTGTGTGCCACCATGCCTACCTTTGTGATTGGACATTCATGGCCATGAACAGTCAAATATTTTCATGACTGCTTACTCATGTTCATTTATTATCTATGAAAATAAATTCAATCACAGAGAATACACTGAATATACACATTCTCCATTTCTTTTTTGGCACAGGTATAGAATAGATACCCTAATTTGTTCATTAGAAAACCATGCTCAAATAATCTCTTTTTGACACATTTTTTTCATGGTAGGGCTCTTAATATGACACTTGTCTCTGCTAAACCTGGTTTTATGCGAAGAGGATTTCAGAGGGCATTGGAAGCCCTGGGTTTCCCTTCCATCCTCCAGTGTCTTTAGAAAGCAATTTCTAAACCACCATTTCCACTACCCTTTTAATCTCTGCAAATTGTTGGTAAAAGCTATGTCAAGGCAGTCTGCCAACAGGAGCTTAACCATATATGTATTATCACTGATTATTCTAAAGAAATATTGTATTTAAGAGAATCCATTGTAAAATATGTGCCTATCAAATTATAAAGACAAAACTTCAGACCTTTCAGCATATATCTTCACATGTCTACAGTAATAAGCATATAAAACATAAAAATGCATTCTTAAACTGCCTCATGAATTATTTTATTATCCAAACCGTAGGGTGTGTGTGTGTATGTGTATGTGTGTGTGCACACACATCCATTGTAATTCAATGTTTGTTTATATTAGCTAAAAATTAACTTTATAGAAGTATCAATTCAATTGTTAAAAATTTCATCCTTACTACATAATTTGCCTTTACCCACTGAGGCTCACCATTTTTATTGTGGAATTAGTGATGTGTTTAAAACTGATTCTACATATATAGACTTTTCATTATGGAAAAGATAATTTGCCATTTTTGCCTTTATTTGAGATTATTATACATTCTTAACAACATACTCATACCAACAATAAATTGCTTTCATTTAAACTAGTACAGAATTTCTGAAGCAATTATTATTTCTATGGAATTATATTTAAACTAAATTGCCATGCCCTATGCTTTGTGATACTTTTGTGTTTTGTAAAATTCCTGTATTTTCAAAAGGAAAAAAAGCAAACAAGAAAAAATGGTTTTAATCAGCTTTCTCATATTATTGCTATATAATTTCCTATAGGGCAAATTTCATATGTAGTGTTTCATTTTAAAAAAATCTTACACATTATATTTGTTAAGAGGTCAGATCCCATTCTTAGATCATTTCGCAAGCTAGGTATTTTAGGGCAATGATTTCCAAGTCCATTTGACAAATGTGTTGTGGTTTAAGACTGACTTTTTACTGAGGGTATAGTTTACAGCACTTGGCTGTGGGGTTGATCCTCAGCACTGCAGAACTAAAACAGCATTAAAAACGCCACTGCTATTTATTTGTTTGTTTGTTTATTGACAAAGTCTCCCCTTATAGCCCAAGGTGGCTTCACACTCACTATGACACACAGGCTAGCCTTGAACCCACAATTCTCGTGCCTCAGGAGACTTGAGATTACAAATGTGTCACTGTATTCAACTTGATTTTATTTATTTATGAGATCATATGAGACAACTTTATCAATCAGGTTTTCCTGATGGTACTCACAATGAATAGAGTAATTAAACTATTTTGTATCAGGCTTTTTTAATGCAAATTATTGAGCTAATATTGAATTGGTTGAAATTTACCCAGTTTTATGAAGTAGACACTAGTTTATTGCTTTCTTGTATGCACAATTCTCAACCTAAAATTCAGACTTATATACATAAACAGCTGCTAAATAACATCTCAGCATTAGCAACAGACAGAAAAAAGAAAAAGTTAGAGAAATTATTCTCTAATTGTAATATTGCTCAAGTTATTCCTTCCAAAATGTACATAAACTTTAGTAAGAATGCAATAATCTAATAGTCAACTCACCAAACATTTTTTGGAGTTCTCCTTCAAGTAAGTTATAGCAATAAATAACCCAACTACCCAGCACATATGAAAAGGACACCTTCTTTGATCAGTGCAAGCCTATGTGTAAAGCTAAAGTGATACCATGTTAATATAATTTGCATTAAAATCACTTGACCACTTAGATTGGGGAAACTGATTGCATATGAAAAAAGTTATAAAAGTGCATATTTTTAAAAGCTATGTGTAAGTCATTCCTATTAAGAATGTATAGAGACAGAACATTTAAAATTTGCTCCCTGCACAAAATAATAATTTTTTCTTAAAATTCAAAGTATTCTTTTTTTCTATAACAGACATTTAATGACATTCTAAAACATGTGAAAGAAACAATTAAATGGAGATAACAAAGTTTTAAAGTTTCTATGGTAGCAAGATATACAAGTAAACTTGTTATTCAGAAACAAAAATTATATTTCAATATTGTCAGTTTTCCTATAGTATACATAACTTTACTCTAAACCATTATTTCTAAAAGTACAGAAAAATGTAGATATTTAGTTCAAGTTTATATTCCTAAGGTAAGAGAATTGTAATATAGTAGGTGTATTTTTACTTCTTGTTATATATACCATGTTATTTTCTGCTGTGAGTTAAAAACTAAGATTACAGCCTTCCCTTTATATTAGGAGAAGTATATTGTCTGGTTTGGGTTGTTTTATATTTCTTGTTTGTGGAGGTGTTTTTTGTTTTGTTTTTTCTTTGTTTTTTTTTTTTTTTTTGCTTTTAAGGAATCATATTTGAAATTTACTATTATGATTTAGCCAAAGATAGTATTTCTGATATTTACCATTTGTTCTCATGCTATACTAATAGTTGCACTATTAGTAATTGTACTAATTAGAAACAAACTATTGGTTAGACTTACTATCAGTAAGAAAGCAGAAAACAATTTTCAGTCTAAAAGTATATGAATCATAGAAAATGATCAGTCAAGAGTCTTTTTGCCAATAGTTAAATTATAAGGATTTTTTTTATTTTGTAAAGAAAATATGAAAGGACTACTGTGTATCAGAGAAAGTAATAAATATAGGAGTAAGATTAGCAAAAGAAATGTAAAATAATATAAATAATCAATTAAAACCAAAAGCATTTAGGAAGACTAAAAACAAAAATGGGAACTAGATTCCAGAAATTGATAAAATTAGCAAAAATTTAAAATAAATTTCATTTTGTCTCCTTAGCATTTATTTATATACCTTTGCTGCACAAAACTTGTGCTGTTGACATGATTCTTTATTCCTTTCCAAGTAAAAAGATCATAATTGTAATATTACAGCTACTTCTTCAACATGAGAATTTCACTAATCAAATTAGTTTACACCTATTTCAAACTAACCACAAGTGCAGCAAATGTCTCATTTCTAAAACAGCACTTATGTTCTTGATTAACCAGCAGAGAGTAGTATTTTCAAGAACAGTTCAACTTGATGTAGAAATTCAGGAGCCATTGACAATCTATGTGCCACAGTAGGAAGACAAAACCTCCCTCTTGGTTCTGGCTGGAACTCTACTTCAAAGGGGGTCTGTCACAAGGTCTCTCCCCTCTTCCCCAGGCCCCTCTGGTTGAGCTTCATGACAACAGTAAATCCCAACTTCAGGGAAGGCTCTTTCTTCTGGTTTTATTTTAGGGTTTTGTTTGTTTGTTTGTTTTGCCAAGGTTTTTGTTTCTAAGGTTAACAACATATTAGAGATTTTCAATAAAAGTCAATTTTTTTAAAGGCCAGGAGAACTTACTGAATCTTTTTGTATTGCAAATTTTTCTTTTTCTGCTATAGGCTATCTTAGTAACAATGTTGTATGATGTGTGAAACTATAAAAATCTGAACTCTGGAAAAAAGTCAAGGTACCAAAAACCAAACACATCCTGTATGTAAAGCAGTATTGTGCTTAAAAATGTGGAGCCAATCCCAGCAGCAGAATAAGAATGTCAAGTGATGTGAGGAAAGGAAACGGGAAATGAAACTAGAGAGAAGAGGAGGAATTATCCCTTTTCACTACTATATTCCCTCGAGAGTATTTGTCTCCGTTCTTTCCTTCCTTCCTTCCTTTCTTCCTTCTTTCCTTTCTCTTTCTTTCTTTCCGCTGAGTGACAACATGAGGTTAGAGAATAAAAATAAAACATTCCTGAGAAATACATTTCCTGTGACAAAAGTAATTAACAATCTTCTAACTATAAATTTCCATTCAGGTTTGGGAAGGAAATAATTGGATAAAACAAGTTTGATGGAAATTTTCATTAGAATATCAAACTGTTTTGTCTTTAAAAATACATGTATACATTCTGCAGATTCTATTAACAAATTCATCTGCACACACACACAAATAGCACTTGCTTTTTAAAGGTATGAAATGTCTAGAGTAAGACACAAATAACTGATACAAGAAAAAGTTGAATATTTTAAAATGTTTTCTTTCAGAACCGCTCATGTCCAGGAAGGGAATTCTACTTGGCTTATGATGTTCCTAAGCAGGCAAAAAGTGAATTCTGGCAGAAACTCTGTTTGTTTTGTTTTTCAAGATGGGAAAGTTCCATGTGTGAGTGCACTGATAAACTAAGCAGCAAAGTATATTATAGCTACTTATAAAATTGCCACACTGAAGTTCTACAAATAAAATGTCACAAGATAAAATGTGTAATTTGAAAACATAGTAACATTCATCTGAAAAAACTACAACCACTTTTCCCAGCTTGGACAACTCATCAACACGAAGTTTATGATAATGTTTTCATTTAAATGTGTCTAAACTTGAAAAAGATAATGGTTTGCATGAGACCTTCAAATTCAGATATTACAACTATATTTACTTACCTCATCTACCTCATCTTTGATTAAAGTTTAAGATTACTTCCTGTTGTTTTTGAGCTAATAAGTAGTATGCAACACAATATAAAGTAAAATAAAGTTTAAAACCCACATTTTAAAAGAATCCCAGCATTTGAGCAATATTTCTCTCTCTCTCTCTCTCTCTCTCTCTCTCTCTCTCTCTCTCTCTCTCTCTCTCTCTCTCTGGCTTCTTTGTATATCATTAGTTTACGAAATATAAGTAGCAGTTCCAGTTCAAGCTCAAGTGTCTCAACTTCAGGAAAGACCTATAAGAGTAACATCATGTCAGACTGCAGCAATATTAGTCTCGTTACAATAACGATGTTATACAACTGTAGCTCGTTAGGTCAAATAACCGATGATTATAAACAACTGGTAGGACCTGGCATGTTGTCCCACAGTATGCCTTTAAAAATGTTAACCACTCCCCTGGTTGTCACTGTCTTTCCTTGAGTTATCATATGGTCTTTTTTCCCTATAAAGGGCAGATTCTTTGCAAAAGTGTGCTGAAATGAACACAATTGTTGATTAAAATAATAAGACAAAACCACCAAGAACATTCAAATCACAGGACTGAACCCAAGAAAAAGATAACGCTGAACTGTTCAGATCTTCAAGACATGGACATGTGCTGCCAGGTTAAACTTTGGTAGTTGTCCTTTTGTTATAGACACAATAAAATCTTGCTTAAGAAATGTTTCTTTCTTCTACTCTGGCTTCCAGGAAACTTTTAAAAATGTGCCTTTGTTTTCTTCTTATCCTCATGTTTTCAAATTTTACCCATGCTTGCACACTTCTTTGTCCTTTTTCTCATTCAGCATCTGGTGTAAGTTCGTAAGTTAAGTTCTTTGTCATTCAGGCACATTTGTTAACCAAGAGATGACAATTTTTAAAAATCAGCTTACGGGTTTGCATTTTTCAGGAGGAGCTGCCATCTTCACCTGCCCTCTGCATCCACATCCATTTTCAGAATCCTTAAACAGGTTATTTTTCCATTACCACCAAAAAGATCCGTTACAGACAAGTAAAAATACTTGAAATTTCTGAGTCTCTCTCCCTCTCTCTTCTCTCTCTCTCTCTCTCTCTCTCTCTCTCTCTCTCTCTCTCTCTCTCTCTCTCTCTCTCTCTCTCTCTCTCTCTCTCTCTCTCCCTCTCCCTCTCTCCAGGGTAGTTACAGAAGAAGAAACCCTAATCAGATTCTGGGCATGGGAACAAAGGAAAGACAGCGGCAATGGAGGTGCAAATTAAATATGAAATATTTTTAGCAAATACACTTTCTCTTGTTCAATTTCCATCCTGAGAGTAGGAACAGCATACTTACAAGCCAGCATCTCTGTTAGTCAGTATCTCTCTGTGTTGTCTCTCTTCTTTGGATTTGGATACTTTGAGCTAATTTGGAAGTGTCCGTTAGGTTGCCTACAAAATGATGCTTTAAAGGATCTAACGATGCATAAATTAGGGAGCCCTACAATGGCAGAAGACGGTCATTGTACCTCTTCTCTTTATGCGCTCTTATGGTGGGACCCAAGAGCCCTTCTTCTTTCTTTCTTTTTCTTTTTTTAACACTTTAGATGATGGAGCCAGTGAGGGGCTGGCTGGTAGCTAGAAAGGAGGTGAGCCCTACAAACCACCCCCCTCCCAAACCTAACAGCTGGTTGTCCCCCACCACCACCCTCGACGTTACACTGAACTTTGCTACAAAGTCACTTTAGGCAAACTCCCTGTCTGAATGAAACAAGAGTGGGGTCTTTCACCGGCCTCAGAGTTTCTATTTCTCGAGGGCGAAGGTAACCCAGACACAAGTGTGAAGGATGAAGACAGCAAAGGGGGGTGATCTTTTCAAGAAACATCCAACTGGCCCGTTACCTTTTTTGCCTCCGTTATGGGGAAGGGGGGTGAGAGAAAAAGATGTCAATGACCATTGTTTGCTCGTTGGGGATGTTGCTCCGCCCCCCGAGTCTGTCGTAAACCTGGCGCTGGACTAAAATAAACCCGAGATTCTGCAGCTCGGGGGCTCGCCGCGCCGCGGACCGCTCTCCACTGGCGCTGCCGCCGGGCCGGCCGAGGTGGCGGCGACGAGCTGCCGCCGCGTCCCGCCCGCCCGCCCGCGCTCGCCCCGGGCCCCCCTACCTGGCCGCTCGCCGAGCCATGTCGTTGAGCCCCAAGCACACGACGCCCTTCTCCGTGTCCGACATCCTGAGCCCCATCGAGGAGACCTACAAGAAGTTCGGCGGCCTCATGGACGGCGCGCCGCCCGGCCTGGGGGCGCCCCTGGGGGCCGCCGCCTACCGCGCGCCGCCGCCCGGCCCCTCCTCGCAGGCGGCGGCCGTGGCGGGCATGCAGCCGCCCCACGCCATGGCCGGACACAACGCGGCGGCGGCGGCGGCGGCGGCGGCAGCGGCGGCGGCGGCGGCCGCCACCTACCACATGCCGCCCGGCGTCTCGCAGTTCCCGCACGGCGCCATGGGCAGCTACTGTAACGGCGGCCTGGGCAACATGGGTGAGCTGCCCACAGCCTACACGGACGGCATGCGGGGCGGCGCGGCGGCCGCGGCCACCGGCTGGTACGGCGCCAACACGGACCCGCGCTACTCGTCAAGTGAGCGGGGCCAGGAGCGCGGGACCGAGGGCGAGCGGGCGGCGCGGGCTTTTCCCGCCACGGCTGGGGCGCGAGGGTGCTGGCGTTCGGGTCCGCGGCGCGCGGGGGTGGGAGTGGGGGTGTCCTGGGACGCGGCCTAGGGTTCGTGAGGGGTTCTGGGTCACGGCTGGAGACGCACGGGGCGGCCTGGGACGCGCGGCGGTTCTTGGGAGCCCCCCCGGGGGCGCGCGGGGGGTGGCCGGGCCCCTGGGCGCACGGGGGCGGGGAGCGGGGCGCGGGCCGCGGCGCTCCTGGGGGCCTGCGAGGCAGTCGAGGGGCCCCGTGCCGTCACGGAAAGCGAGGGGGGCGTCGGCGGGAGCGGTCCTCGCGGGCCCGGGGCTCACCGGCCGTCCTTCTCCGGCCCCCCTCCCCAGTCTCCAGGTTCATGGGGCCGTCGGCGGGCGTGAACGTGGCCGGCATGGGGTCGTTGACCGGCATCGCGGACGCCGCCAAGTCGTTAGCGCCCCTGCACGCGGCCGCGCCGCGGAGGAAGCGCCGGGTGCTCTTCTCGCAAGCGCAGGTCTACGAGCTGGAGCGGCGCTTCAAGCAGCAGAAGTACCTGTCGGCGCCCGAGCGCGAGCACCTGGCCAGCATGATCCACCTGACGCCCACGCAGGTCAAGATCTGGTTCCAGAACCATCGCTACAAGATGAAGCGACAGGCCAAGGACAAGGCGGCGCAGCAGCTGCAACAGGAGGGCGGCCTGGGACCCCCGCCGCCGCCGCCGCCGCCGCCCTCGCCTCGCCGAGTCGCCGTACCGGTGCTAGTGAAGGACGGCAAGCCGTGCCAGAACGGCGGCGCGGGCACCCCGACGCCCGGCCAGGGAAGCCAGCAGCCGCAGGCCTCGACGCCCGCGCAGGAGCTGGAGGAGCTGTCGCCCAGTCCGCCCGCGCTGCACGGTCCCGGCGGCGGTTTAGCGGCCCTGGACGCTGCCACCGGGGACTATGGTGGAGGAGTGCTTGGCGCCAACCTGCTCTATGGCAGGACGTGGTGATGGGCCCCCCGGGGTCCGCCTGCGATTCGCAGGATCTGCCAAGAAACTGCAAGAATGGATGGGGAAAATGTACAGAAGCTGAGCTTTTAGTGCATGAAGATAAGAACGAATGAGTCTTGGAGAGGGTCAGGCTTCTTTGAACCTCTTTGCTGGGGGTGGGAGAAGGCTATGGCCCCGGACTGAATAATGTGACACCGCACTTTGAGGTGGTGATTTCCCTTTTCAGAAATTCCTAAGTTATGCGAAGAACTGACGGGATCCACATTCACCACGTTCCTAACCAAAGCTCTCAGAGTTTTAAAAGTTGGAAACTTTGTTGGTGTTTGTATCTCTATAAATCAACCAGCTTTCACGATGAATCCTTGAAGTGGAATTTATTTTGGGAGATTAATTTGCAAAGCCCCTCCCCTAAGTGCAATTTCGTTAATGCTTGATTGAAAGTAAATTGATTTGTAGCCCAAAGTGGATCATATACACAGCAACGTGATTGCCGAGGAATTATTGCCATTTGGGTAAAACAGAGCAATGGAATAAAAAGAATCGAAATCCTAATTACATGGATTGTTACTGTTTTTACATTTAAATACTGATTTTAAAATATCTTGTTCATTATTAGGCAACCAAGTAATTGTGTATTATCCTAGAAGAGCGCAATCCCCACCCCCAAGATGAAGCTCATCATAAAGAAGGCTTGTAAAACATTTTTATGTAGAATCTGGTCTTTCCAAATTAGCTGAAAAACATACCATTTCCTTCTACAAACATGGTATTTATTCTTGTTAAAGTATTTTTGCCTGAATTTGAACTCCTCTACAAAGAACTAAAAGTACTAAAACAAGCAAGTAAAATTGCCAGTATTACTGTCAATCTATTTTAAAACATGTTAAGGTGATTTATTGAATTGTAATCAAGATATACAGAAAATTAAGATAATTATACTTTTCCATCATATTTAGAACTTAGGAGTTGCACCAATTTTTATTGTATAAATGTACTTACTCTTTAATATGCCAATTTATATTTCCAATATTTCAAATGGATATTTAAATATAACTTAAAAAAACCTTAAGTACTTTTTTCTAAGAGTTAAGAGGTCATTTCTTTTTCTTAAATGTTGTAGGGATTTTTTTCTTTTTCCTTTTGGCAGAGTGTGGCAATTATTTCTCATTATTAAAATAGTCATTTTGGAGGGGGAAAAGCCGACTGAATAGTGTGAACTAACAGAATCAATGGAAGGTAAAAGAAATAAAATGGGCAAAACATACTTTCAAATCATCAAAACAGATGGTCACGAGAGACCCCCAACCCTTTGCTGCATTTGAGGTTTTAGAAGAACAAATTTGGGACTGAAACAATTGATTTCCTTTCATGGTTTGAACATTTTTCTAGAAAGTTCCAAGTAACTGTATAGGAAGGCACATAGAACTCATACTTGAACTCCAAAATGTACTTTATAAAGTAAATCCTCTTTAAAAAATAAATTAAATAAATAAACTCTAGTTCCTCTCACTTCAAGGAAAGGGAGGGGCTGTGGAGCAAAGAGATTGTCTTTTGTCAAACCACCAGTGTGCTTTTTTGGAGGATGGAATTTAATTTTAAAGCATTTTAATAGACAAATTAGTAAAACAACAAAAATAATGGTCTGATAAACATACCGAAAAATCTCCTAAC
Organism: Peromyscus leucopus; assembly: GCF_004664715.2. Lineage (NCBI taxonomy): Eukaryota > Metazoa > Chordata > Mammalia > Rodentia > Cricetidae > Peromyscus > Peromyscus leucopus. Next base: position 123,367,148 of record NC_051066.1, on the reverse strand, counting down.
TTGAGTTTTTGCATCATTAGTACACTGACTTCAGAAATCAGTGTTAATCTCACTGGTAAAGTTAATTACTGATGTGATGTGATTCAAAGTGCTTTGTTTTCATCAATTTGACTCTGTTACCTCTAGAAAATGTTTTAAAAATCCACACAATTTATGATTCTTTTTTATTTTTTCGGATCAACACTTATGAAAACAATAGCTTTATGGTCCACGAGCATCCAGTGATACCCTTAAGGAAAATAAACTTATAACAGTTTTTTTCCTAGATAACTTATTTCCAGGACAAAGAATCCTTTAAATTAAATGAACTTTACTGAAAATAATGTCACCGGGGGCAAACAATCTTTTTTCCATTCACCATTTTCTTAAAGTATATTTACTGTAACCATATCTTTTTCCGTTCAGCATTCTCTTTAGTAAAAAAAAAAAAAAAAAAAAAAAAAAAAAAAAAAAAAAAAAAAAAACAAGCTTGAGGTAATTGCTGCAGAGGGCTTAACATTCTACACCCGGAGACTTACTGAGCACATCCTGACATTAGGAAAAGGTTTGATTCCTGAAACATTAAAAGAAATGTTTTTACTATAGAATTCCACTTTCTGATTAATGCAAAGCAAGAGCCTTTTTCTTCTTTTGCAGTTGGTGCTTCACAGATCTTTTATGAAAATACAAACGGCTAGACTAGGTGAAACTCATTAACTGAAGAGGAGGATAAGTGTCTCCACAACCAAGAGGGAGGACTGGAGCAGGGGCTGGGAGGAACAAAGCCCTTTCTAAGTTGAGCTGAGGCCATAGCAAAACCGGGTTTCAGAAATGCTAACTCTGCAGATGTGACATTTTGCAATACATTTTGGGGTCTAACATCTTTTCTAGCAGAGGCCTGGAAAGCAAAATGCAGAAGGAAAGTTGCAGGAGTAACAGCAGGGATGCTAGGTACTTCCGTGTGGTCTTCATTAGGATGTAAATTGAAGTATGAGAGTGTGTGCAGCTTTGAAGGACACAAGAAGGATGTTTCGTATATGCAAGGGGAGAGTGTAACTCAGTTGTTCTATTTGAGGCTTTGCTTAGAACCACAATCTAAAGGTCAGAACAAGTAGTTAATCAACACAGATGTGTTCTGCTAGTAGCTGTTTACTTTCAATTTAAAGCAAATCAGAGACTCAATCCTGTTCACTAAATGCACACACCTTCCACAGGCTTGCTTTGTTAACTACACCGAACAGTAATGGTTCTAAAAATGAATTTATGGGCCATAATTATATAAAGATGTATAGATTTGATTTTTAGGTGTCCATTTGTGCAAATAAGAAAATAAAGCATTAAGTGGTAGCAATATAAATTTCAGTTCAGATACAATGAAAGCACAGATAATACTACCCTGCCATTTATTACCACAGTATTATGGTGGACCCCTGTATGTAATTATTTGAATTTAGGTTTTTTGAAACAATGTTATTTGCTAACCACAAGCACAATCTCAAGTGAGACAGAGAGCTCAGATACATTCATAAGACATGAGTCACCTTCTTACTGTTAGTGAGAATTGGTGAGTATCTAGGGGAAATTTCAGAGATGCCAGACTGGGGAACCACATCCATGTCACCTAGAGCTCTTCTCTCCAGTGAGTATGGAGATTTGTGATCTCCAGGTTACTTTTTCTAAGTTTAATGGTGATCAAAGTTTCTGACAGAGGGTTTTTGGTTGTTTAGTTTTGCTTTAGAATGTTTATCTGAAATGGAATGAAATGCTGTTTTTTTGTTTTGTTTTTTTAAATCTCTGTAACCTCAGTAATTGTTTAGGTAACTTCTAATAAAAAAAAAAAATTAACCAGTAATACTGTATAAGCTTAAAGTGCACAATTTTGCAGTAGTGAATAGCTTTAGTGCCATTTCAAACATACAAAGTAAAGCATGTTGTCTTTTTACCCCAATTCCGTAGATAGAATATAGAAAAAGAGCCACAAAGAACATCTGTTGGAATTAATACTGAGGAAGCATATTTCAAGAATGGGACGCTTGTTACTTTGTTCATTCTTTGACCTTTTTCCTGGTTAGAAATAGACTGGGTCAGTCACCAGGAATACAGTTGATGGCACCTTCATTTTCTGACCTGTTCACAGTGTGTATGAAGTCTTGAGAATAAAGACAGAGTTGTAAAGCCACTACGTGGCTTCTGATTGGGGACAAATTGACTCTAGAGGATGTCTAGATTTTAGATTTCTAGGCACAACTAATTCTTATAGCCAAAACTTCGAATTTTAAACAGAAACCTGGGGCGGGGTGTGGGGCTGTGTCTCTGATTTTCCTACAGGTTCATCGTGTGCTCTTGCCTGGAGAATTGAAAGGATGAAACTGCAGGTCGAGACTGCAGTGCTTGGTGCTGCATCCAAGGAGTGGAGAGAGGATGCTGCAGTGCCCCCAATATGGAAGGTCTGAGATTGCCCACACCCACCCTACTCCACACTGCCAGTCTGCCTGCTCCTGGGCAGGCTTTGGGCTCCTTGAGACTGTGGGGGGTCAGAAACCTAGGGCCAATGACTTCAGCTTCCAGACTCCACAGGGAGGCTAATCGGGCTTATGAGGGGCAGCTAACTCTCCTTGGCCCTGCTAGCCCACTGCTCCCAGGCACTGCCACCAGCTCAGCCTCAACTGTGAAGTCCTTGTGTGTCCTAACCCTTCACCCTAGTCAAACCCCTGAGCATCTGAACTCTATGCAGAGGTGGAAGGATCCCTACGCCCACAAAGCCCTGCTTTGATGCCCCAGGTCTTTGCAAGAAAATTAACCTACCGGTCATTATACCGTTTGCCTCTGAAAAGCTAAATGGCAATCTAATACCCATTCACAGATGGCTTTGTACTTTCACATCACCCCCTTGGCACTCTAGGGCTAAGGTAGTTGCTTGCTCCTTACTAGGTTCTCTTAGCAGATGTTTCCAGGCACTGACAACACAATTTATTGAGAGACTCTGAAAAAAGGTGCCCTAAAGGTAACATAATGGAATACAAGTAACAAAACTAGCCTGTTGCTTTTAACACTAAGATTTGCAGTGGGACATTTACAGCTGTAAATATCCCACTTGAAAGCTTTAAACAACACTTTCACTGAAATAACGATATTTTTCTATTCTAACATGGTTACAAGTCAGTCAGAGACTGGAGAGGTGGGAGAGAAGGATCCAAGGGTTCAGGAACTGGAAGATTTCTCAGGACACACCCATTTCACAAGAGGGAACCTAGTCGGATAACTTCATTAGGCCTTCTGCTTAGACTTCTTCAGGACCCATCAGCCAAAATCAGAATTTAAAAACTAAACCAAAACCAAGGAATCAGGGAGATAAAAGCATTAGTGTGGGTTTGGGGAATCCATCAAACTATATACAATAAGACATATGGTCTCTTTGGAATATACAGTACTTTATTTAGAGGGCTAGCCAGCTTTAATATTTGGAAAATGAGAGTAGTAGTAGGATTCATTACTATCATGTGGAGTGATGGCAACATACAACTTGACTGCCTAATGGAGACTTTGTTTCAACAACAAAAGGATCCTGCTGCTTTCACAGCATCAGCAGTGAACTCAACAATTAAAATGCCCGTCTATTCAAAGATGAGGTGGATTTTTCCCACATAAGCAAATATTAACAAGTGTGCTTTAGCTGTGTATTACAGCACAAATGTCCTAAGTCAGAAGGTCAAAGAGAAATCTTACCAGACAAGCTTAGGCTAGGATGGAAAATGGAGACAAGGCATCAGTCTTGACAGGAAGGTGTCCTAAGTTTGTTTTTGTAATTAAATGAAAACGCTGTGTGTGAACTCGAAACACACATTTAGAGAATTAGTGTGCTAAACTGAAAGGAAGGAAGAGCCCAAATTGAATTCTACTATGAAATATCATTTAAAATATGCTGAGTATAGATTCTTTAGCTAAAAATTAAAATTTTGAAATTGAATTTTTAGATGGTCCCTAAACTTAAGCAATTTAGAAGTCCTTAAAACCAGAAAACAGGTATGAAATTTGTAAAAATGTAAATATTCACAAAGATTATTAACATGCTAATATAATAAATGCTTCTGTTGAAGTGCCGACCATATCCTGTTCAAATCTACTGCCACTGACTCACTTTTGACATCTAATTGTAGCAACTGTTTTCTGTAAAAGTTGACTTACAAAAACAGGCATCCTAAGTCAAGACTTTCAGCTGAAATAAAGAACACAAGACACCAGAGATTTTGAAGTTTATTTTTATTTTTATTTTTTTTTTTACTAAAGTCCACAAATTTCTGTAAGACAAGTACTTTAATGAAATGTTTCCAAAGAAATGGTGAGCAACAGAGGCTCTAGTCTGCTGAATGTGCAGTACAAATGTCCATACCTAATTATTCATGTGTGTCAAAATCAGCATAAAGCTGGTTTGAATTTTAACCATAATGAAAACCCAGGACTCCTAATTTCATCAAATGTGTTTACAAGCAATAATAAAATTCAGACCCACTGTATTATGCAACATACATCTCTGGAAAGCAACATAAAACAGTGAGATCAGATCAGTAAAAATATACACACAGTTAAAAGAAATACACAAAGTACTGTAGTTTTATTAAAAACTACTACTTGAGAAAGAAATCTCCTTTCCACAAATAGCATAAAAGTATATAATGATGAAAGGACTTGGGAAAGCTTTACAAAAGCCTAATTCCAACTGTATCTTCCCGAGGGTGGTGGCAAAGGGTATTTCCTTCCTTCTCTGGGATATCCCTGAAAGTAAACAAAAGAAAGAGTTTATCTTCTGGATTAATATGTCTAATAAAGAAATTAACTCTACATCTTTGTGTAAAAGCACGTCATGAAGAAGTGGACTGTTTAAGGTACATCACATGGCAAGTCTTCTTAAGTATGTGCTCTAAGCCTACAGCTCTACAAAGCTTGTTACAAAGAACCACACAAAGACTGAATTACTGAGCATCAACCCAACAAACATTAATAACCACATCTAAGAAATTCCCTAAAATACAAACGAACAATGAAATGTTTCTTACAAATATGTACAGTAGGTTTTCTTTTACATTTTTATTAGTTTTTTAAAAATTTCAAACAATGTATCTTGATCATATTCATCCCTTTCCCCTACTCTTCTCAAACCACTCAACTTTGTGTCTTTATTTTTTTTTAAACCCATCAAGTATAATTTGTGATGCCCATATATTCTTGGCTATGTGGCCTTCGCTGCAGAGTGGTCAATCCATCTTTACGTGGCTTATTATATTACTTTTACTGTCTCTTTAAAGACTTTCTATTTTTTGAAACTATTTCTTTATATAACTGTCTATCCTCCTTTTCCTCTCTCTTCCAAGCCTACATACATTTTTACATACATGTAAACAATTTAGAGGTTTATTCCATCTGAATCTGTCTTTTGTGTATCTATAATCCTTTTCTTTTTTTGATGTCTATTATTCTTTAATTATAAAGAAGTAAATAAGTAAGACATGTCATTAATATCTTTCCAATGTTAAGAGATAAAAAGGATAAAAAGTACATTTGTTTCAGCAAAACTGCATGTATTTAGTTATATAAACTTACTAATTTGAATTCTATTGATCTATACATACTTGTTTTAGTCTACACCTGTACAAGTTAAGGGAAGCCCAATAAATACTAATGTCTGTGGGATTTAGACCATGTAAATATCAATGCCAAACTTTGCTCAATGCCCTTAAAAAACTTAAAAGATCTCCACAACAAAATTCACTATGCTTATTTTTAAATTATCTTCCTTTACCTGTCAGCTAATATCTCAAAAATTATGAGTTTTTCACTTTCTCACCTCAGAGGAAATCTCTTTTCTACAATCTATATTCTTTTTTTTTTTTTTTTTGATTATTGCAAACTGCAGCATGGCTAAGACTGAAGTGGCAGCCCTGGCTCTGACTCCGCCCACTTCAGCTTCCCAACATGGTGGAGGTACTCAGGAGAGTCCGGCTTACCCAGCCAACTCTGGGGTCCAATGCTGCCATCAGCTAGCATGCAGCTGGCCCATAAACCCGCTTTGCCTGTTTAAGTAAATGCTAAATCTGTCATGCATCCTGCTGTGCAGCTTGGAGACAGCTCTGTGTACTGATGTGGGAATTTCCCATGCTGTGCTCAAGCCTGAATACTGCGGGTATCTCTGTACCATGGCCCAAATGAGAGACACAAGTAGGAAGCTGTTTTTGGCTCTGTTATTGTGTGTTTAGATACCTTTTTATTTATTTTTTTGTTTTGTTTTTTGTTTTTTTGTTTTGTTTTGTTTTGTTTTCGAGACAGGGTTTCTCTGTGTAGCTTTGCACCTTTCCTGGAACTCGCTTTGGAGACCAGGCTGGCCTCGAACTCACAGAGATCTGCCTGCCTCTGCCCCTTGAGTGCTGGGATTAAAGGCGTGTGCCACCACTGCCTGGCTAGATACCTTTTTAAAACTCTTTTAGGCCTTATGGAAATTCGAGGGCCCCAAGTTGGTATGCCAATGTAGTAGTAAGTTTCTCCGGCCTGCCCAAAGTCCTTCAGCTGCTTATAAAATAATCACCCAGAGGCTTAATATTATTTACAAACTATATGGCCTATGGCAGGCTTCTTGCTAGCTAGCTCGTTCATCTTTTTTTTTTTTTTTTTTTTTTTTTTTTCGAGACATTTTCTGTGTAGCTTTGCGCTTTCTGAGCTCATTGTAGCCAGGTGGCTCGAACTCACAGAGATCCGCCTGGCTCTGCCTCCCGAGTGCTGGGATTAAAGGCGTGCGCCACCAACGCCCGGCTTAGCTCGTTCATCTTAAATTAACCAGTCTGTTGGCATCTTGCTGCTCCTTGGGCGGTGGCTAGGCATTTCTCCCTACTCTCTTCTCTTCTCTCTGCATCTCTGCCTGAATTTCCTGCCTGCCTCTAAGCTGCCTTGTCATAGGCCAAAACAGCTTTATTTATTAGCCAATGGGAGCAACACATATTCACAGCATACAGAAAGACATCCCACAGCATTCAAACAAACAAATAGCAGCAGCAACAACAAAAGCCACCACAACCTTCCCTCTCTCCCAATGGCTATCAGCTGCCAATAGTTGCTAAACTAAGGGTGGGACTTTGTGTCCACCTTCCCTCTCCACGCTGGGATTTTGTCTGGTTTGAGCCTGCACAGGTATTATTCATGCTATACAGACAGTGCTTTAAAATTTTCCCACCATTCTGAGCCCTTGGCAAGAAAGTCATCTTATTTAACCAAAAGAAGAGACTTACTGAGGCCTAATGACCAATTATTTAGGAATATATTTTTTTTGTTCAATGAAAAACCAAAACATTAAGTAATAAAGTTATTACATAATTATGCTTGCAAAAACATTTCTATACATAAATAATTCATACGGTTGGGGATATATCTCAGTGGTAAGAGCATTTGCCGAATGAGTGTGATACTGGGTTTGATTCTAAAAGAAAGACAACATTTCTATTTAGGACCACAGGCTTCCACTTTGTCACTTAAGCAGTTTACACTATACAGTATGATAGATCCTTGAGGCTGCAATGTGGGCTAAGGACTTGTTTAGACATATCAATGTCACTAAAAATAAAATGAAGGCATGGGCATGATTCTCTGTAATAATATATTGTAATTTTAATGGTCGCCATTTAACAAAAACTAAGTGGAAATAAGACTGAAAAGAATGAGTGTATTTTCTAAAAAGAGTCTTCTAACTTGTTTATATATCTTCTCAGTGAAGAATTCTACCTCTTCTAACAGCAGAGTTCCTTGAAAAGGAAAATTTCCTTGGCCTCTTGCAGAGGCAAGAAGATGAACTGGACTTCAGTATCTCCAGCTCTGCCTCCAAACTATGAGGTTACAGGCTTTCAGTTCCTGACTTGCAAAATGAACTGATTGGACATCTCATTCTCCAAGGTTTTCTTAGTTCTAAATGTCTTCATTTAAAAAAAAATGCTCTTATTTTAATTGCCCAGTGCCATCTAAACCCCAGTAGCACAGAGCAGCAATTTCCTGATGTGAATTTTCAGAGGTGTTGGGTGGAAAATTTAAAGGAAAATTCTATGAAATGATTTTAATGATTTATAACAAAATTTTCTCAAAAGACATTAACTATAGACAATTAAGGCAACTACTTTCTTGTAAGGTTGAAACAGACAAGTTTTCCTTAGATGTCAGAGATCTTAGGTGGTGGTGGTGGGGGGCACAAAGTAAGAACAACTTAGAAAATCAATATGCAAAGCACTACAAAAGGCCTGGAGGCAACGCCAGGTAAACAATTTAGAACCCTGTCACATCACTGAGAGTACCAAACGCCAGGAATACTACACACTCTGAATTTCATCATTCTAATCCTGCTCTCCACCAAGGAGTAGATTCAAGTGCATATAAATTCTGTCCAGGGTGTCAAATTGCTAGGAGAATTTATGTTAAGTAGACTCCAGCCTTAAATGTTGCTAGGATTGGATGGAATTAAAAAAACAAAACTTGTTGGCCGGGCGGTGGTGGCGCATGCCTTTAATCCCAGCACTCGGGAGGCAGAGCCAGGTGGATCTCTGTGAGTTCGAGGCCAGCCTGGGCTACAAAGCAAGCTCCAGGAAAGGCGCAAAGCTACACAGAGAAACCCTGTCTCGAAAAAACAAACAAACAAACAAAAACCCAAAACTTGTTATCATCTCAACTTATCTATGAATTATAGTGCTCATTAGAATCACATGGCACTTTCCATTTAGTAAAAAAATGTATGGAAAAATCTTCAAAGAAAAATTTGCTTCCACAAAGAAGGACTCAATGAATCAGGTAAGAATTCTGGGATGAATAAAGACAACTGGTGAAGAAGCAGGGTATGTATTTTGTTGTTGTTGTTGTTGCTGTTCTTCCTTTCAGCTTCCAGTCAGTTTTCATTTGTTAATGATGGATCTAGTTTATATTAGAAAATGATATTCTCCAGGGTTTAAAAAAAAAAAAGTGTTTTGGTGACTGTGACTCATGCCTATTGACTGCTATGATAAAGGGTGCTTCTGGCCTGGGATTCTTGAGGATTGTCCATGTATAAACTATTTAGGTGAGGTACTTCCCTGAGATTCATTTTTAACAATGACAAAAGTTGAGCTAAGTTACTCTATTAATATTTTCTCCAGAACTACTGGTAGGAAAATACTAAGTCCTAAGAAGCAAGCTTAACAGTGAGTAATATTCTGCTTTTTCTCTGCAACCCACATTGTATTTATTACCTGTCTCCCTCCTCGGTCATCACGTCTGGGTGGATATCCTCCAGGTCCAGCCAGCATCTGGTACTGGTTTGGCTGAAAAGCTGCATTTTGGGTTTGGAGCATACGGTTCCACGGCAGTAGAGGTTCAGCTCCAACATTTCTGTAGGAAGACATATTTATATCAGAAGTGAAGCCTGCTTTACAACACAAACCTAAAATAGTCAGGTTGTCTCCTCCAAATTTTACGACAATCCAATTTGCCTAGATTTGTTTATATAGGATATGCAATATGGTGGCCTTTATGTCTCTTATAACCAGTGCATTTCATAAAGCACAACTTATTAAAAGGGAAGTTTGGATGTAATGGGATGGCTAAGATGGTCCAAGTGCCTGCCTTACAAGTCTGATGATCTAAGTTCAATTCCGAGGACCCAAGTTGGAACCTTTACATGTGCACTGTGACATACATACCCTGCCACATTAGTGTGCACACACACAATAATAAATAATTTTTTAAAATGAGGATGCTTAAAGTTAATTAACTTTTACGAAATATTTTGTACAGTTTTAAATGTGAAGATTCTTTTTATCATTTGAAGCTCTAGATCCACAATCAGCAAGGTGGCTACATTTATGATGTTGTCCAAAAGAGTAAACATGTACAAGTAAGAGAAAGCGGCTTTATTTTCAAAAATGTCCAGACTCGTTCTTAGATTCTATTCTTTCTAGTTAATTGCAGGTTGCAAGTGAATTCTTACTGCTGAGTATTTTGAATCCAGGGTAGGGGACTTGGCTGTTTTTTCCCATCCATTATTCTGCTCAATATGTCAGAAGGTCTGATCGTGAAGAAATCTTTTCAAGTTCTATTGATGCAGCTTTCAATTGACCATGGTGACCTAGCAACATGAGCACTAATTGGCATGGGCTGACTGGCATTTGGTGTACAGTTTACATGGGAACGCAGATTCAACAGCTATTATAACCCAGTTTGTTGTCCCAGATTACTAGTTGAAAGACATGTTTTAATTGTCTTCAAGTGCCTATTTTAACTTTAGATATACAACAACAGGTACAAGGCATTAAATCATAACTTAATTAAAACCTGTCACATAAACAATGTAGCAAAGATATTTCTAAAGGCAATAATCACCATTTAAAATGGAACTTTCTCAGGATTCACTTTCAACTTTTATTTTATAGTCAGGAGAAAAACTAAACAGAAGCAAAATGTTCCTGTGTACCTTAAGGTTAGAAACATTGGGGCCACAAATGATGCTAGGAAGAATTCAGTGAAATTTTACATTCTGACTGGGCAGCATTCACTATAACAATATCAGCATCTGAATTTCACTTCTTCGTAGGAGAGAAAATCTTAGGGATAAAAGCCTGATGTTGGGCTCATTGGGTGATGGACTCATTCTTACAGCTGGCTATTCATCTGACTATCCCCTCTATTCTTTCTTCACTTACAACAAGCCTTCTTAAAAACAACAAAAATGCAAAGTGATTATTCTTGTGACCAGAGCTCTACTACAACAGGCTGCATGGGATTCAAAGTCAGAGTGAGGTGCTGGTTATTATCAGTACAAACAAATTCTGGCAAGAGCTGCCTATCTGAACAGCTTTATGAACACACAAGATTGGTCTTTTCTGGCCTCTGCAGAAATGAGTGATCTGATAATGGGTGATCAAGGACCATGAATGTTGGGATGTATGTGCAAAGCCCACAAGTCAAAACTGCAATACAGTCATACACTGTATTGTGATTAATTTTTTTAATCTTATAAAATAAGCTGGAAAGCAAAGCCATAGTGTAAAACATACAATTTTCCTTTTTGTTCAAAATAATCACTAATATTTTTGCTAAAAGATAATTTCTATGATAAAAATAATTAATAAAATTTAAACAGAAAGAACAATTTAGCAGTGGTATCTATTAACACTCCTGTTTGAGGGCAGAGACACATGTATTGACCACAAAACAATCATTTTTATGTTAATTATATTAATTTCCAAATATAAGCAAACTGAAAATTATTTGGCAAAAGTTTGTAAAATGTGAGAGGGAAACCCTAAAGTTGGCCCACCATAACTTTTAGTAGTTAGGATAGGTATAGTGGCATACACCTTTATTCCCAACACTCTGGGGGCAGAGGCAGGCGAATCGCTATGAATTTGAGGCCAACCAGGTCTACTTAGCAAGTTCCAGGATAGCCAACGCCACACAGTGGGACCCTGTCTCAAAAAAGCAAATTAAATAAATACAAAAATAATACTTAGTGGCTATAGCCAGGCAGTGGTAGCACATGCCTTTGATCCCAGCACTTGGGAGGCAGAGATAGTCAGATCTCTGTAAGTTCAAGGCCAGCCTGGTCTACAGAATGAGTTTCAGGACAGCCAGGGATACACAACACAGTGAAATCCTGTCTCAAAAAGAACAAAACCTAGTTAGTGGTTATAAACTGAGGTAATTCATAAGCCAAGGCACTTCTTAGTAGATACCACAGTGGCAACAATATTCTTAAGTTTCCAAATTACTGCTCTGGAGAGTAGTTGGTAACTGAAGTTCACCAATTTAGGTAGTTTAAGTTTGTACTATGGTTAATCACAGTTTTTAAAGGTTTTCCCATCATTGAGCTGAACATCCACAAGTAAAAAAACTAAAGTAAATGGTTGCCTTGTATAGGCTGAAAAGAAACTAAAATGATGGCTAATTCTGCTTAGTATTGGCACCATTAACATGAAGTTACTTTGTTTTGGGGAAGGGAAAGATGGTTCGGTTGTTTTTGAGACAGGGTCTAAGTAGCCCTGGTAGGCCTTGAACTCAAATCCTTCTGCCTCACCCTCCTCAGTGCAAAGATTACAGATGTAAGCCACCATGACTTACTGATGTTTCTTTCTTAAAGATATGATGACATTTATTGATTCTTGTGTATTGACATTTGCATGTGTGCATGATGGGAGGTCAGAAGACAACTTGCAGGAATTAGTGTTCTCCTTCCACCATGTGAGTACTGAGAATACAAATCAGGTTGTCAGGCTTGGTGGCTGGGGCCTTTACCCACTGAGCCCTCTCACTGGTCCTCTCACTGTATTTTTAGGTCAAAGGAATATATGGATTTAAAGTACTATCCCAAAGGAAAAAATAATTAAAGACAGCATACCGTAGTTTAGGAAACAAGAAACATTCAAAAGGGTTTTTTTTTTTTTCCTAAAGGATCCTCAACAACACTAAAAGATAGTGCACTGGAAATGCTCTGAACTATGGATTACAAAAACTTGGCTCTCATAAGACTACCACCATTTACTATCCATAATTTCTTAGTAAAATAAAACTGGTTCCTCCTCTCTGTCTTGTAAGGTCTGAATAGCTGGAATGACAAGTGCCTTGGAAATGAATAACGGATTGTACCCACTTATTAGCTACAGCTTAGGAGAGCAGAATTCAAACTTACTTTTTATTTATGAATAAAATGGTTTAGTTCACTAGAACTTGGTAGGCTGAGGCACAAAGAGTGCAAGTTGCAGACCAATGTGGCTATATAAGACCCTACCTCCAAAAGTAAAGAGTTCCATTTCCTAAATAACCACGAGTTAAGGATTCTATAAACGCTTACCTTTAACTTTTTCTTTCAGGGATGATTTTAAAGTACCTAAAACAATCCAAAATCCATACAGAACTCATTCCTAGCTTCCTGGGTCACAGAGTCATCAGGGTACTAACAGTACTTGGTAAGGTAGAGTAAGAACAAGAAAATGGTCAACAGGGCAAGGAAGGGGACACAGACGGTAGTCTTAGAAAAACCTCACATGTGTACAAAGAGAAAGGAAAGCCGCTGAAAGTGCAGAAGGAGCCTCAGAAGTGCAAGCCGAGCCTTCACTTCCTTTGACGTGCTTTGGCTCAGAGTAAACAGTCCACTGAGTTCTGTTCTACGAAAAAGTTTCTTGGTAAAGAACAGCATGGAAGAGTGACCTTGGATAAGCTACTGAACTATGTGTTTCACTTTTAGTAAAAATGAAAATTAATTGCATCTACTTTAGAAGGTTGCTGGGGGAAACATACAGTCACATTTATGAAAAGATGTTAACAAAGTGCTGATAATTCTTAAGCTGAAGATAATCATTAGAGATTGTTATTAACATAGCAAAGAAGTCAGTAACAATAGAAAGAAACCAAGTACAATAATTTAGAAGAATGTATCCCTTTATTTCTATTTTAAAATGGTGTTAATTTGGTTGTGTTGCATACTTGTAATCTCTACTCTCAGACTTGGGAGATTAACACAGGAGAATTGGAAGTTCAAGGCTAGCCTGGGCTACTTTGATGATAAATAGTACATGCTGTATGCTTTGAGCATGTGCACAGGAAACATCAACATGTACTTACCAGTTGTATTAAATTTAAAATATGACTTGCATGAGGTAGCTGACACCATCAGTAAACAGCTGAATTACACAAATCTTTATAGTAATCTTGAACAGAACAAGAGAAAGAATTCTGGAGGAGCTAAAGAACTATCGAGTGTTTGTGCAAGAAGAGCACTATTTCTAGCTCCATTTGTTAATGCACTACATTCATTATAGATGTGAATAGACCAAAATGGCTAACTCAGCAAAGAAAAAACAGATAGTAACTGGAAAAGTGAAAAAGGAAGCTTTACTGTGATGGGACTCCATCTGTTTTTGCATTTACTAATGCTAGCAAAATACAACCCAGCCTGGATTTTAAAGCACCATTAAAAATATTATCCTACAGATGTTAATATAATTATTCATAACATGCCCAGCTGACTTCTCATGGATAGTCCATCTGACTTAGGAACACCGAACTTATGAATGAAGGAACACATGTCAAACATCCCTTGTTATTAAACCATGTCACATTCTTCCAAGTCCATGGTACTTATTAGACTGCAGATCCCATAATCCTCTTCTGAGTCCCTTCTGCATTTAATTCAGTTGAGTCTTAAGTAGTTAAAGAAACTGTTTTCAGTGGCAACTAATAACTACTGACCTACAGTGACACTGCCCTACAATAGGCCTGTCAGCCCTGAAAAAGTTGTACCAAAGAAGCTGATTAGGACTTGAAGAGGTCTGTAGTAAGAATCAATAGCTGGTCTGTACTAATGCTGTGCTGCTGGCAGACATGATAAAAGTAGAAGACCATTAGTTATGCCTCATTAAACTGCACAACCCTGCTAAAAAGAAATTTGTTTAGCCTGACAAAAACCTAATACAATTTTAAACTCTGTGTTACATTTTTAGAGTACCCCAAAGCTTCAATAAAATAAAGCCCAAGAGAATCAAGAAACATAGGAAACTATATAAACACAAGCATTTTAATTTAAAGTAGTAACTTCATATTTCCTAAAAAATGGGTGCAGGGAAAATGATCTGGAGTGAGGGAAAGTGTTATTTCAAACTAGGTAGGCTCTGGTTTGTAAGTAGCCAACACACTGCAGATGTCGATACAGGAAGCATTTAAAGCATGCTTGCTTTAGCATTACCTGTCAAATCTCTGCTGCTGGAAAAGAGGAGGAGGACCTCGCCAGGAATCTTGGGGCCTCATATCTGGAAAATAAATGGGAGGAGTTCACAGAAGGCTTATTAAAGTATTCTCTATCATCTGCCCACATAGTTTATAATTCAAAGTCTGAAAAGGAAATGAGATAGTATGTAAACCAAGTAAGCAAGCTAGAATCAGAATTAACCATGAATGCAAAAATAACCAACAGAATCAGCAAAGACTTTTGTTGATTATGGTTTTGTTGCTAACAAGGTGGTTTTGGTAACCTTGGCCATCCTGGCACTTCTCTCTCACTTGTTACAGTGTGTGACTATGTAACACATACACACACTTTTTACATGTATACTTTAAATGTTATACAATGACTGTACACTGAACTAGTAGTAACTCTAGTAAACTGTGATACTTTCCTCAGGAGTGTGCCAGCTACAACACTGTCAAATGGAAAGCATACAATCTTCCCAACACAAACCACCAAGAGAAGCTAATGAAAGAACCACCCATTTTCCCACATTTCCTGGTCATCAACCCCCATCTCATTACTGCAAATCTGAACTGGCAACTTTATTTACTTAGAAGAAACCATATGGCTGCTGCTCTTCTACATAAACTGAGCATTACAAGCAAGGAAAGACCCATCAACTCCTAGTCAGGCATGGCATTCACATTCAAAGCACTCAGAGGGGCAGTATCAACTACCCACTACTCCTGGCTTCAGCCTTGCTGTTACCATCTGCCTTTAACAGGGTCTGCTGTAATCTAATTAGAACAGCTGGATGCAGACATTGTGTAATGAGTTCATTGTGTGAGGACAGTACCCACCTCCAGACCCCCAAGAACAAGGGCAGCACAGCTTACCATACGTATTCAGGACTACATTTTAACAGAAACCCAAACCCAAACCATGCTTTTCAAATTTACTTTCTTAAAGGAAGGAAGAAATGAAAGCTTTAAGAACCAAAAAATGTACAATTTTGTTTTACCAAAAAAGAAAGAAGAATTATACTTTTAAAAATTCCGTAGCGCACAAATGGGCAAAGGAAAGTACGTGGCAACTGAATGACTGCAGCATGACAGAGCTGCTTCCTCTACCCTGGGCTTTCTTCCATCTCCACAGGACTGAGAAGGCCAGTCTGAGGCAATTCTCTAGATGTGGACATACTACCCAAATATTCACACCAACCTGCATGGTTTCCAGCAGCCGACTAGGGACTCGCTTTCTCAGAAAGGAAAGGAAGCTTTTCAACCAGAAAGCCAAGTAGTCTCTCTAGCTGAATTATAATCTGTTTTACTGCTTAAAAATGAAAGTACTAGCAATCAAGCCGAGCCACAACACAGAGGTCTCTCAATGGTCATCAGATATGAAATATAGCTCAAGGCCTCAACAGAAATCCTGGAAGCTAATTACCATGAAGTTTACAGAAATGAAGAAAGTTGCCTAGTGGATCCAGAGTGAATTACTACCACCGACTATAAATTGCCAGAAAAATCTGTATTTTACCTTATTTTTTGAGACAGGGTCTCATGTATCTCAGGCTAGACTTAAATTCTATGTAGCTAAGGATGACCTTGAACTTCTGATCCTGTTGCCTCTACTTTTTGAATGCTGGGATAAGAGGTAAGCACCACTACCATGCCTAGTACACATGGTGCTAGGAGATGTAACCCATGGCTTTGTGCTAGACAAACACTCTACCAACTGAGCTAAACTTTCACCCCAAGGAAAATCTTAAACAGGTAAGGCCTAGACATTCAAATAAGAACAGCATTTATTTCATTTGTGTGGCTTCCTTAGATGGAAAACTTGACATTTAGTAAACATAGTTAATTTTCATTGAGTTGCAATATATGAGAAAGCAGTCTACTCAAAGTGAAAATCAGCATTTGTACTTTTTCTGATTACTTTTTTAAACCTGAAGAACAATGACCAATTCAGATAGCATACAAAAATTAGTAAGAATTAAAATGTTTAAAAACTATCGTATTTTAATGTTTTTATGTGTACAGAATTAGGGAACAGTCCGACAAAAGTAAACAAAACAAACCAACAGAGTGAATCTATTCAGACCCCGTTAGCACTACTCTGCATGCCTCTGCACTTCACCTCGGAAACATGCCTTTCTTCATCATTAAGACTTAACTCTCTAAGTCTGGTTCCATGGTGTCCCCTAATAACCACAGAATACATACTCTCTATGGTACTTAGAAAAAGCTTTCACACGAAACCTGATTTATTACAGCTCAAATGAACACAATGAAAAAGAGACATGTACATTAAAATACACTTTCTAGAGCACTTTATTCTGAAAATGAAAGGGAAATTTGTTTATTTTCTCCTAGAAAGTGTACAATTGGAGGGTAATGCCATTACCACCATCAATACATACAAATTCAATTCAAACCTGCTGCATATTAAATTAAGAAAACATTATTTTTAGGAACTAGAATTTACTACACAAGCAACAAGGGTTAGCACTTCCTGACAGTCTACCTTCAAGTTCTAGAAAATGGTGACAAACGCTCCTTCCCATGTCACAATTTCCAGTACATCAAGTGCTTCCGTATATAATTCTCACTTTTAGAACAATCTCTTTTCGCATGATCTAAGTATTAGCAAATATATGGTGTTTTGCTAAAACCTGAGCAAATACAAAATTTTTAAATTTTCTGTCATATAATTATTAAGCATCCTTTGTTTTTAATACAAAAAGAAAAATGAAAAACAAAAAAATTTTTCAAAGGTCCCTTTAACAGTTTTTTTTTTTCATGTAGCTCTGAGTAATACACATAGCCCTTAAGTATTCATAAAGCAGAAATATTTCCCGGCTGATAAGTAATGAAGTAGACAGTAAAACAAACTTATTACCATTCATTTGTATGGCTCTAACAGAAGATCTTTTTGAGTGGAAGGAAAAAAACCCTATGAGACAATGAATTGCACTTCAGAAGGTACAAGCACAAGGGGGAATAAAGAGACAGTTAATTTTTTCCTTTGGTCTTTAAAAACCTATCTGTTTTCTAGAGCTCTAAGGCCACATCAACCAAGCTTTGCCATTAGCTTCTCAAGTGACAATTTACTTAATCATCTTGCCAATCACAGAAAAGACTACATGTTTACTGACTACAGTAATCACAAATCACTTTTCATATGCAGCTAATTGACAAGTTTACTGACCAAAATGAAGAGAAGTCATACATCAGGTTCTTTGGAATGCAGAAACTGAATGCTAAATTCATATTGAGTATTCAGGGCTACACTTGACTCCAACAAGTTATCAATAAACAAATAATTACAGCCCCAAACTGTCACATTAAAGGCAAACTAAAGACCAACAATAAACGCCAATGGCCAGCAGTTGATAGAAGTGGCAGTTTGGCCAAATGGTTCATCTTCAACGTATTTTACATCATGTTACAGAAAATAATTATGGTGCTAAAAACATTTTTTTGTAAGATAAACATGGTTTAGTTTTCAAATTTATACTGAGTGATTTTCTTCTACAGGTTATGGGCTCCTGTTAAGTCAAGTACCACTGACCTAGGGCAGCATTTTCCAAAGACGGATGTTGTCTTAGTTAGGGTTTCTATTGCTTGAAAAGACACTATGACCACGGCAACTCTTATAAAGAAAAAACATTTAATTGTGGCTGACTTACATTTTCAGAGGTTTAGTCCATTATCATCATGGTCCTACATGGTGGCATGCAGGCAGACATGGTACCAGAGTTGAGATTTCCTATAGCTTGATAGGCAGGCAACAGGAAGTGACCTGAGACACTGGGTGTACCTTGAGCATATATGAAATCTCAAAGCCTGCCTCCACAGTGATAAAATTCCTTCAACAAGGCCATACCTACTCCAACACAGCCACACCTCCTAACAGTGCCACTCCTTTTGGGGGCCATTTACTTTCACACCACCACAGATATGTTGGACTGTGTTGTTGTTTTTATTGGGGGGGGAGGGGGTGAGACAGGGTCTGCCTCTGTGGCCCAGTCTGGTCTCAAATTTGTGGAATCCTCCTCCTACCTTAGCCTCCCAAATGGTGCTGGTATTAGAGATGTGTACTATGTCCAGTGCAACTCATTTTTGGTAGTCACAATTAAGCCTTTATTTTGGGGTGTGTGTGTGTGTGTGTGTGTGTGTGTGTGTGTGTGTTTTCAAAGATTTATTTATTTTTATTTATCTGTTATGGATGTTTGCTTGCACATGTCTGTCTACCATGTGCATGCAGTACACTCGAAGGCCAGAATGTCAGATCCCCTGGAACTGGGATTAATGATGGCTGTGAGCCACCACCTAGGTTCTGGGATTTGAACCTGGGTCCTCGAGAAGAACAGCCTTAATCACTGAGCCATCTTTCCAGCTCCTGATGTACATTTTTTAAAAAAATATACATCCAACCCATGTTATAATAGTGATATAACTTATGAATTTAAAATAAACTGAGTAAAAAGAAGAGTTAAAGGTTAAGTATCTACCAGACAATATCCAAATAGACCACAGTGGCAGTAGGCTGTTACAACTTAGGAACATAATGCTTTGGGTTAGTTATGGTTTAAGTGTCCCTCAAGGATCATATGTTGAAATATGATTCTCACTGTGAGGTATTAAAGGTCCCAGGCTACTACTTAAGGCACTGAGGTAGGATTACTTCAGCCCAAAAGTTCAAGGGAAACCTGTATAACATACTAAGATCTTGTCCAAAAAAACCAAAAAAAAAAAAAAGGAAGGAGAGGCTATGAGGGGAGAATGGTAGGGAGAAAATGAAGTGATTGGGGTTAGGCTAAGCTCACCAGGGTAGATCCCTCGTGACTAAATCCTGGTTAGTTTACTAAGCCAAGAAAATATCCCCTACCCCCATCTCTTGCTGTGTGCTATCCTGTACTGCTTTAGGGCTCTGTCAACAAAAGCGTCAGCAATACACAAGCCCTTCAACCCTGCTCTTTCAGAATGCAGAACACAAATAAAATTCCTTTATTGGACCAGGCAGTGGTGCCACACACTTTAATCCCAACACCTGGGAGGAAGAGGCAGGATGATCTCTGCAACTTCAAGACCAGCCTGATCTACAGAGTGAGTTCCAGGACAGTCAGGGCTACACAGAGAAACCCTGTCTCAAAAGAACAAAAGAAAAAAAAAATGAAAAAACAAAAATATTTTAAGTTATCCTACCCTAGGCATTTCATTAACATGGGATAGAAGGAGCCACTTAATGGTTAGTATACACTTTTACCTTTGCTGCTCAAACCTCTTTAGTTCTGTGGAAGTATATACCATGCAGTACTTAAGAATTCCTAATAACTATCTTCTTGAGAAATAGCTAAACTAAGATTACACTGGCTCTAGCACTTCTGTATCTCAATTCTTTTTCTTATGTGGTACAATTATAGACAGAAATAAATAGTTAAGAGCCATAAGAAAAAGAGAACTGAAAAGGAATGTGTCAATAAAGAACTGGCTTTGAAAATGACCTGGACATGCTCTCACTGCTTCCTAGCAAAATCTCAGGGTACAGAGAGTTCTTTCAAACTAATTAGACTCCTCTATTGCACATGGCAGGCATTAATAACAAAGATAAGGAAAACACTCAGAAATGTCATCTGCTAGATATCAGAAGCAAGCAGTTATTCAGCTATTGCACTACATAGATTCCCATGGATTCACTAAACTCTGCACCCCTCTATAAAACACACACACACACACACACACACACACACACACACTAGAATGAGGCATTGGAGAGAAGGCAGCAGTTAAGAGTACTCATTCACAGCACCCCTGCCAGGTAGTTCACAACCACCTATTAATTCCATCTCCAGGAATTCTGATGATCTCTCTGGTCTCTGCAGCACCTGCACACATGTGGCATACATATACATGTGGCATGTACACAAACACACAGACACAAAAATAAAAATATATCATTAAAAAAAAAAAGTGTGGAGGTACAGAGTTTCCCTGACAGTGAGCTATGACATTGTACTCAATTTCAGTAAGTCATACAATCCATCAAAGCCACAGCATCAGATAGCGTACTGACAACAAGTGGGCCCTGAAAAATTGAGACCTTCAGACCTCATTTCTTCTTAGGTACTACATCCACAAAATCTGTGCTTCGAGTTAGAAATTAGTTTATAAATCAACTGGCATTAAAACTGTGAAAAGTGGATCTTTGTGAGTTCAAGGCGAGCCTGGTCTACAGAATGAGAGCCAGGGAAGACGCAAAGCTACACAGAGAAACCCTGTCTTGGAAAAAAAAAAAAAAAAAAGTGACAAGCACAGAGCCTGTAGACATGTCCTAACAATCACCAACTTTATCTGGCACTTTAATAACTACCTAGCTACCCACCTAAAGCCAATGCCTAGCTCTATGGTATATAGTACTGAGATACAATTTGGGTCAAGAAAGGATGGCTTAAGTCTGGTGTGGCAGATCAAGCCTGTTGTCCCAGGCCTCAGAAGGCTAATGCAGAATTTCTGTAATTCTGAGACCAACCAGGGTTACATACTGCCAAACAAAGCTTTATCTTAAAAACAAGAAACAACAGTAACAAAAAAGCAACTGAGATAGGAGGGAGGAGAAGTGGAGGGAAGGAGGGAGCAAAGTTTAAAGACTTCTGAGTTCTTTGCACTACAACAGCATTCTTTTTATTCCACATGGTAGCAGAGGTCAAATGCAGGAGCCTGACAAGCAAGATAAGGATCTGTTAAGCCACACCCCCTGCTCCCATCCTTCTTTTGAAATTTAATTTTTGTAAAATATTACAAATATTCAAAAAACAGATTTTAAGCATTATCGCACTTCCGAATTAACAAATGCTAGCCTCTTGCCAGAGCCAAACAGTTGTCCCTACACTGCTACCTTTGTCTGGTTGGATAGCAACCATATAACTAGGAATGGAAAAGTAAAGGCCCTATTGAGATAGTGTAGAGAACCTGGTGCCTGATCTGTATTTTCATGGTGAAAGAGCAGAGCCATGGATCTCAAAAAACAAAACAAAACATTAAATGGGAATAAAATTAAATTCAGTGGGAAACCTAAGCACTCAACTGTTTTCTATCATTACTATGGCAATCAAAATATTATATTACTTCTTTTGTGGCTGACATTCTAAACTGCCTAACACAAGTGTTGAGAAGTAAAAGAAAGGCCAAGCTTCTCTCAGATGAGAAATATTACCACCAAAAGCAATGCCTAGCTCATGTTAGGTAGGGCTAACATACAATTTGGACCAAGATAGGAATACTTTTGCCGTTCAGCATCTAAATGATCACTATTTCAACTCTTAAAGTATTTGTATTAATGGATAAACACCCATCAATTGAGTATCTGCACCGTGAACTAAGAAATAGGTTTATAAATAAAGAAAAGGAAGAAATTCAGTTCACCTTACTTAATTAGCTAAATATAAACAAAAGAGAAAGTATTTGAAACATTTTTCATACAGTGTTCTCTTACAACTCTTCAAGCAATGTTTAATTCTATTTCTCCATCGAAGCAACCAATCTTTTTGGCAATGAGGATGAGAACCAGCCTCTGCTCTCATATTTCATTTAGAACATAAAGTAACCGATCAGTAAACACTTACTTGACATAAGTTTTGGAATCTGTGCTTGCCCCCTCAACAGCGGCCGGTACAAGCTGCCCTGGTAAGTGGCAGGTGGTGGTGCTGTGTTGCTGTAAACACCAGTCCCTGAGCCTCTCGGCATAGCATGGCTGAAAAGAGACCCCACATAAGAAAAAGGGTTGAGAGAGATACACAAAGATATAGTAACACAGTAAGCTAACAAATCAAACACTAGTGTTACCTCTTTATTTTAGACCTGATTAATATAAAATAAGGTTCATAACTAATGTTCAAAACTGTACACATGGTAATAGTGATAGCAAATGTTCATCTGCCATATCAAGATGGTCATAATCCTCTAAACACCTAATTACTTATGCAAAAGGCAACAAATCTGTAGGCATAAGCTTTTTTCTCAATCATCTGTTCTGTTAATGTCACTACTAATTACTATTCTGTATTTTGCTATTTCAATTTACCAAATCAAACACTGCCCTGTATCTTTCTTTACTCTTAGTAATTATAACATGCAATCTACACTATTTCACTATGTTATTGAAACTTTTCTCTCATTTAGTGCTAGATTATAGGTTCTGATGAACAAGACATAGTTAAGTGTACAGCTATGCTCTTTTAAAACTATTTTCTCAAGGTAAGTTCCAAGTAATAGAAATTTACATAAAATATTGTCTTTGAAACTAGGAACTCTACCTAAAAGCACTTCAATGTTACCTTCTAGAAGATTAAAAATGATACAAAAATCTTACTAGTCTATTCTAAAGTTGTTTCTTTAATTCTCAAGAACAAAGAGTTTCTAAACAGTGACAGTACTAGCTGACACTTTCAGTGTTGAAGCTATCACCATTTCATAAGGCAGGCACAATTACTGTCCACTTTACATGTTAGGAAACTTAGACGTACAGCAGTATAATAACTTTTATAAATATAGGAAGAAACTTAAAAAAAAAAGAGACTAAGTTTTACACTTAACCTCTAAGCCACTACTTATCTTTAGACATCTCATTAATATCAAAAATACCTATTAATGAGTTATAATTTTAACTCCTGAACTATGAGTTATTAATATTTCCTCCAACAAGTTGCTTTTTCTGAGATAGGGTCTCACTTTGTAGCCCGGGTTGGCTTCCAACTTGTGATCTTGTCTTAGCCTTGCAGGTATTATGGGGATATGCTACCACACCCACCCTAGAGCATCATCATTTCTGTTTGTTTGTTTAAAGTTTTTTTTTTTTCGAGACAACGTTTCGCTGTGTAGCTCTGGCTGTCCTGGAACTCACTTTGTAGACCAGGCTGGCCTCGAACTCACAGAGCTCGACCCACCTCTGCCTCCCGAGTGCTGAGATTAAAGGTGTCTGCCACCACCCAGCCATCATCATTCTTTTTATCCCAGCCTTAACTATCATTGTTTCAAAGTCCTCTAAATATAGCTTCTTCTATCACTAGGAAAAAAGACAATCTGACATCGAATAAAAGTAAAAGATAAAAACCACAAATGTATAAAGGAAAAATAGATGATCAAATAAAAATTATCTTAGCTGGCATGGAAATGTCAATTCAAACAACAGTGAGATATCAGCTTTCAAGCAAAGGAAAACAAAAATTTAAGAGCCTGGTGTCTTTATGTACTAATATATTAGTTAATACTTCATAAAGATACTCAGTTGTAATGATACATGACAAATGCAAACCTCATTGATATTAAAAACATAATTTCATTCCTTTGTCTGTTAGAAAACTAGAAAAACCTATTAAGAGAATAGACTCTTCATGCAATAAAAAAAGCAATATATTAAGAAATATAGATGTGAACATTTAAAGTGAAGAAAAGTTAATCCCAGCACTCTTAAGACAGGCAGGCAGATCTCTGTGAGTGAGGTCAGTTTGGTCTACATAGTGAGTTCCAGACCAGAAAGCCAGAAAGATCCTGTCCCACAAAAAAACAAACACACACAAAAACAAAAAACAACACAAACAAAGGGATGGGGGTAGATTATCAAAATCACTAATACAGATACAAAATTGCTGTACTGTATAGTCTCTTAAGTATGTGTGGCAGAATTACTGACTTGTTTATGGAATGACTCAGAAAAAAAAAAAAAACATAATATACAAACAGGAATTGTAAAACTCACCCTAAAGTTCTAAAGGCTGCCTGGTCCAGGTGAACAGGCCGCCGATCTCGATTAAAGCCAAGCTGGGGTTTCCACTGCCGCCCATTGCTGGATTTTTCCCAATCACCAGGTTTTAGTACTGCTGCTGGCTTCCTGGCCATTTAAAAATACACTATTTAGGATACAGGGATGGACAAAGCACACATCTAGCTGGGTAGTTTAATGTTGTTACCTTGCTCCTGGAAGCATTACAGCTTTAAAAACATAATCTTCAGCAAACTGTGGATCTTTAAAATTAATACTGAAAGAGAACAACGAAAGTTTTAAAATGATTGTGTCATTGGTTTTAATTATCAAGTAAACAAAGATACTTTTTATGTTAAACAGAGAAACTAAAATTCAAAACTATCCAAATTATTATCTTAGATAATGACTGTCAAATGGTTAAATATCTTTCTTACCAAACTACTTCTGATCTCTAATATATTGTCTTCAGGTAACTTTCTCTATAGAAAGAGCCAAGTTCTAGATAACTGTAAATGACCACAGAAAAAATGATACACATTATCCCAAATCTTGAGAATTTCTAGTACAATACTGGAAAAGGTGAGGAAGTTTATAACAAAATCTAAAAATAAAATGTGTACACATATAGCTAGGCAATTGTGCTGGCTAGTTTTATGTCAACTTGACATAAGCTAGAGTCTTCTGTGAGGAGGGAACCTTAATCAAGAAAATGCCTCCATAAGATCAGGCTGTGGGCAAGCCTGTTAAGTCATTTTCTTAATTAGTGATTGATAAGGGAGCTTGTGGGTAGTGTCACCATTGAGCTAGTGGTTCTGGGTTCTATAAGAAAGCGAGCTGAGTAAATCATATAGAGCAAGTCAGAAAGTAGCACCCCTCCATTGTCTCTGCATCCAGGTTCCTGCCCTTTTTGAATTCCTGTCCTGACTTCCTTTGATGATGAACAATGATATAAAAGAGTAAACTAAATAAACTCCCCCCCCCAGTTGCTTTGATCATAGTTTCATCGCAGCAATAAAAACCCTAACTAAGATAGCAACTTCTAGGGGAAAACAAACACTAAGAGCTTCACTAAACATCATAGCTGGAATCACACACCCTGCTTTAATAAAATCTTGGTTAACAATTACAGATATACTGAGGAGCTCAATCAAATTCCCTTTTTGGTGGTGGTTTTATATATATATATATAACCCCTAAATTGTTAGGTGTATGTCCGAGTCTTCCTTCTGACTCAGGAAAAGCCATTCTAGGAGTTTCGTTATGCATCAGGGTTATACTCAAGAAAGCTTATGACACTCTTATTCACCACATTCTAAGTTATAATCTGAATGTGTGAATAATATTATAACTTGTTAAAGAAACCAAGGTTCATCCAACAAATGAAATCCTCAGAGACAGGTAAAAAACTTAGTAACAAAAAATGACATGTGTAAAGTATATACACAATAGACCAAACATACATTTCAGCAATATTTGTTATTTTCTGTGTGTAATCATTGTCTCCCTGTCAATCCTGTTTTTTTAATATTTCCCAAATTACTCTAATAATTACAAGTAATTACTATAATCCATTAAAAACTTTTGCCTTGTGGTGGTGGTGCACACCTTTAATCCCAGCACTTGGAGGCAGAGGGAGGCTGATCTCTGTGAGTTCAAGGCCAGCCTGATCTATAAAATGAGTTCCAGGACAGCCAGAGCTGCTACATAAAGAAATACTGTCTCAAAAAATACAAAACAAAAAACTTTCTTTACTGAAAAGATTGACATTTGAGGCAGCTAATTATTTTCTTTCTTGTTCAATATCCTTTTTTTTTTTTTGGTTTTTCGAGACAGGGTTTCTCCGTGTAGCTTTGCGCCTTTCCTGGAACTCGCTTTGGAGACCAGGCTGGCCTCGAACTCACAGAGATCCGCCTGCCTCTGCCTCCCGAGTGCTGGGATTAAAGGCGTGTGCCACCACCTCCCGGCTCAATATCCTTTTTACAACTAGGGTCCATACTGAAAAATTTACTATAGTGAGATTTAACTGTATATTTTAAGTACACAAATCACAATTACAATAAAAAGTAGCATGAGCACAAGGAACTACTGAAAAATACTTCATTTAGACGAGTGGTTCATCTTCCATTTCACTCTCACTTGCAACAACTATCTTTATCCCTGGTGTCCTTGCTGGGCAAGGTGGCAGAAAGAGGGCAAGACAGGAACAGTAGTGAAATGTTCAGTCTTGGAAAGAACACAGAAATGATGTATTTGGGGTCACTAGGGCTTTGGAAATACCATGAAAGAAAACTAGCTCTATGTGCTCTCAAGTACTGCCTCATAGCAGCTATCTTGTTTCATTCAGGAGGTTTCCAATCTGCTAGGTTGTCCATTACACACATATCAGGGTGGCTGTCTGCACACAGACTGATTAGGCACCAACCCTGTCTCCCCTTCTAAAACCAGAAATAAAGAACGTTTCACAGTTTTTATTTTTTGAGACAGGGTTTCTCTGTCATAATTGTTTTATAAACAAGAAAGTAGACATGCAACAAGATGCCATATAAAAGATGCCAAATTAAAGCTGTGTGCACTTGCCTTCCATAAACAAAGGTATGCATGAATGGGGGAGAGGGATGATGGAATTCTTTTAATTGGGAACCAAGGAAAACACCCCAGGGGCTGCAGTCTGAGGTACAGTAAAACTAGTTATGGTATGGCAGAAAAAGAAATTGCTGAAATCTATAAAACACCTGAAGAATTAAAACTCTCTTTCTCAAACTATTCCAAAAGACCAAAAAAAGATTGTGCCAAACTCATTCTATGAGGCTAGCGTTATCGAGATACCAAACCACACAAAGGACATAATAACCAAAAAGAAACATATAGACCAATATTTCTGATGAACACATATGTAAAGATTACCATCAAAATCCTGTCAAACCCAATCTGATAGCACATCAATGAGATCAAACACCATGATTAAGTAAGATTTATCCCAGAGATGTGTGGTGGTAATCTAATTGTACTGAAATGTGATTTTGATTGTATGTTAATAAATAAAGTTGCCCGGGGGGTCAGAGCTATTAGAGCCATAGCAAGAGTGTGGCGGTGGTGGCACACGCCTTTAATCCCATAGATCTCTATGTGTTCAGGGATACAGCCAGCATTGGAGACATATGCCTTTAAGACCTAGGGGGCTGTACATTCAGACAGTGACGAGGCAGTCACGTGTTTGGGTTTACAGCCAATGAGAAGGCAGAATGACTGGAAAATCAATTTACAGACAGGAAGTAGCTCTCTTTCGGGAAGCTGGGACACCGCAGGCGGAAGGGTGAGATTTTAGCTCTGAGCTCTGACCTCTCGGCTTTCTCCTTTACATTGTTTCTGTGTTTCTTATTTAATAAGACGGTTAGTTATATCTATAGAGATGTAAGGGCATTTTCACAAGTCAGTAAAAGCAGTCTTTGGTATATGGTTTGAATGTGTAATGTCTCCCACATGCTCACGATTTGAATGTTAGTTGTTAAAGCCAGGGGTGGCCTACCTGAAGGAAGTAGGCCACTAGGAGCAGATCTAGTGAGTGTATTATTTATGGCCTCTTCCTGCCACATTCTGTTTCCTGGTTAGTAATGAAGTAAAACAACTCTCCTCTCCTACACATTTCCATCATCATAGTGCTCTGCCCACATTTGTAAGACCAAACAACTATGGCCCAAACCATTTAAAGCTGTAAGCCAAAATAATTTATCCTCTCCTAAACTGTTTCAGGGACCCTGTCACAGCAATGAGAAAAGTAACTAAGCAGCATTACACTAAGTGGATGTAATGTAATTAAGGTAATATAATTAAAGGGGAAGGCAAAACCAAATGCTCCTCTTAATAAAAGCACCCAATAAAACCAACATTCTCTTTGTTTTTTTTTTTTTTTTTTTTTTTTTTCGAGACAGGGTTTCTCTGTGTAACAGCCCTGGTTGTCGTGGAACTCTCATTGTAGATCAGGCTGGCCTCAAACTGGAACTCACTGAGATCTGCCTGCCTCTGCCTCCCAAGTGCTGAGATTAAAAGCATGAACCACCACTGCTGAGCAAAATACAACATTCTTTCATGATAAAAACCCTCAATAAGTTAGACATAGAAGGAAAACAAAGGCTATATATGAAAAAGCACAACCAATTTTAAGCTTTAATAGGAAAAGGTTGAAATTGTTTCCTGATACATGGAACAATACAAGTCTTTTTTTTCCCCCGAGACAGAGTTTCTCTGTGTAGTTTTGGTGCCTGTCCCAGAACTCACTCTGTAGCCCAGGCTGGCCTCGAAGTCACAGAGATCCGGCTGGCTCTGTCTCCCGAGTGCTGGGATTAAATGCGTGCGCCACCACCGCCCGGCTACAAGAGTCTTATATTTACCACTCCTATCTAACACACTTTTGTCAGGGTAACTAGGTAAGACAAAGAGATAGAGGACATCCAGAGTGAAACAAAAGAGCGAAGGAGTCAACTTACTGTTGTCAGATTATATGCTCTTGTACACAGAATCCCCTGAGGACTACCAAAACCCAATGGAATTGATAAAAATAGTAAAGTCAAAGGATACAAAAATCAACACACACACACACACACACACACACACACATATACATTCACAGAGTGAGAGAGAGAAGCATTTCACCCCATTACTAACAAAGTGGCTGAAAAGCAAATTTTTAAAAAGCAGTCTAACTAGTGGGTCTAAAGAACAAGCTCAGCAGCAATTAAAGGCACTTGCTGCTCTTGCAGAGGACCTGTATCCACACCAGGCATCTCATAACCACTTGTAATTTTAGTTCCAGGGAATCCAACTTTGGCTTCTAATATCCACAGGTACTTGCACAAACATTCAGGCACACACATAAAAAATATTTTTTTTAGAGGCAGTCTCATTCCCATACTCAACATTTTAAAGGTAGAAAAAAACCCACGAATACATTAAACTAAGAAAGTAAAAGACATCTTCTATGAAAATTATATGATACTGACAAAAAAAATGTGCAAGGATATACAGAAAGCTATAAAGATGGCCCAGGCTCAAGAAATGGAACCATTGGCCGGCAACGGTGGCACACACCTTTAATCACAGCACTTGGGAGGCAGAGGCAGGTGGATCTCTGAATTCGAGGCCAGCCTGGTCTACAGAGTAAGTTCCAGGACAGCCAGGGCTATACAGAGAAACCCTGTCTTAAAAAAAAAAAACAAAGAGATTTTTAAAGGGAACAAAGACATGGTCTTCTTCCTAAGAACAAAGAAAAACTCAATTTAATTGAACTAGCCCTCTTCATTATGGATCTGAGAGAACTGTCAACCCTACAAAAATGATCTGAGTACTTACTAAATTCTCCCAAGGAAGACATAAAGCTAGTTCTACAGTTGCATACAACAAATGCCGTAAATTCTCAAGACTTTATTCTCACATGGAGTAAGCACAGACAGTTTAGGCAAGAGCCTTCAAAGGGCATGTTCAAGTTCAGATGACATATTGAGGGGATGATCTATCAGAAAGTCACACACAGAATGATCTGAAACTAAGAAAATGAACAAGACCAGCAAAATAACAAGCTCCCAGGAAAAGGAAATAGTCCCAGGGTGCCAAAGGTTATCTCCTCTGGCTATGTAAACCAGGCTGGCCTCAAACTCAGAGATCTGCCTGCCTCTGCCCCCTGACTGCTGGGATTAAAGGCTCACACTAGCATGCCTAGGTAACAATAAAGAGATTTCATAAGAGCTGACACTAACATCTGGGATAACAAATTCACCCACATTATGCCATTGACTTCATGCACCATTCCTTTAACTGTCTAAAACTTCCAGTTTTCCATGCTCATGCTCTGAAAGGGAAAAATGCAAGCCAGTAGGTGAAATAATTACCAAAGCTTCCCTCAGAACCGCACCCAAACAATAATTTTTATATGTAAGATATTATACAAATCACTTAGAGAAAGAAAAGCATCTGAAAATAAATTTGGACATTCTAATTCAGGGGACAAAGATATTACTTATCTTAAAGACTAAATCATTCTTTTTCTTTGGATATCTGAAAACATAATATAGATAGTCTTCTAAAGTTAAAGACTTAGAATTTTAAATCATTCCTAAAAATGTGTATAAAAGTATTTTCATGGTTTTTTTTTTTTTTGAAATGTACTTTCCAATGCTATAATATCAGCCACAACACAAACACCCATTAGGCAAAGATCCAAAGGGGGAAAAAAATTGATTAAAGTTCAAAAGCCTTTTAAAAAACACTTTTTCTCTTTATTTACTTATCTATTTGTGCAGGGGGGGACACATGCTGTGGCACAAGAGTGAAGGTCAGAGACAGCTCGTAAGGTTACCTGGTTCTCTACTTCCACTATGTGCACTTCAGACATTGAACTCAGGCTACCAGGTTTGGCAGCTGGCATCTTTACCTGCTGAGATATCTCTGGCTAAGGATAATCTTTGATACAGGTCCATACATTTCCCATCCCTTCAGCATTCTCAGGTTTATTATCTTGTAGGTGTCTAGGTGGAGCACTGAAGGGAAACATACAGATGACAATCCCCTATCTCTGAGACCAGAAACAGGGAATAGTATGCAAGTAGAATTTATCTGGGAGAGGAAGCAGCAACACTGAAAACAGGAGAGAAGCATGCTGCCCCTCTCAGAAGTCCAAGAAAGAAGCAAGTCAACAACAGAATGGCTATAGCAGAAGGGCTATATCTCTATAGTACTTGCCCCAAAGCCTTAAACAAAAGCTCCTAAACCAGACCAGCCTATGAACTCAGTAGACTGTTTGGCTGAGGCCAGAGAACCATGTTCAGATTTTACATTATTCCATACAACTCTGCACCTGAGAATATTTTCACCTGCTTTTTCCAAACAGATGTAACAGTGCTGATTCACTCAACATCATTTTGACTTAGTTCATTTTCAAATATATTCTGAGGAGCTGTCAAGATGGTGAAAAGGGTATAGGCACTTACTGCACAAACCTGGCAACCCAGTTTAATCTCTGGAACCCACAAAAAGGTAGAAGGAAAGAACCAATTACACAAAGTCATCCACTGACAGGCACATGTGCTGTGTGTGCATGCACATATACCTGTATGCCTAATAACAAATTTTAAAATTAAAAAGAATTATTCTGACAAATGCCATTTCAACACTACTGTCTGAGAATGGTAGCATGTTTCTCAAAGCAAGGAGAAAACTCCAAACAGCAAGCTTCATTTTGACTCTACCTTTCCCTATACACTCTGTGATTAATGCTAAACCAGCATGCCAATGCAAACTGTTCTTGCAGGGGAGTTTTTATGATCCATATACTTGACATTTTAAACCACTTAAAGAGGTTATAGAATTGTGACATTCTATCAGGAGAGGTTAACCAGTTCACTGTCCTAGAAGCCAAATTCTCCCTCCCAAGTGTTTTCCACCATCAGATCTCCTGTTGAATGCACGTATCCCACTTCCTTCAAGCTTTTCATTCTTAGTTACCTATCTGCCAGCTGTGAGCCTTAAAAATACTGTGGTAATCATTACATTTAAAATTCCATTTACATACAATCCAATTAAAGAACAAAAACAAAACAAAATGTCCTGAAGAGATGAATTCATTCAAAGATGATCCGAGCAAGTTTGAAAGACACTTCTTTGAAGAAAAACAATTCATACTGAAAATGTCATATATAAAATTATACAAGTTATACACTGTTTTAGCAGAAAACAAGCAATGGGGGTTAGTTCACAGAGAGGCAGATAAAGGGAAGAACATTTTAAACACTGAAAGGAGGGCAAAAAGGTCAAAGTGATGTTGAAAGGGCCAGCCAGAATGGCAAGGAGGTAACCTTAAGAAAGCAGAGATTGAGGCTACAGAGCCAATGACCCTTTTATAGGAGTCTCATAGCTGATATCCACATTATGATTCATAACAGTGGCAAAATTACAGTTATGAAGTAGCAATGAAAATAATTTTATGGTTGGGGGGTCACAGAACATGAGGAACTGTATTAAAGGGCCGCAGCATTAGGAAGGTTAAGAACCACTGCTCGAAATCATGACCGGCCTGGAAAGTACATGTGGAGTGTGTGTGCACGCCTCCTGCCCCTCGAAGAAAAGAGGCAATTGTGCTGCTGCTCTGTACTTTCCTATAATTTAAATCATATATAGAATGATTTATATATTTAGAGTTTGTTGGGGGATACTCAATCACACTGTGAACCCTGAGTTTGCGTTTGCATTGATTAAATGAAATTAACCTTGGGTTAGGAGGCTGAATTAGCAACTAGTTGACAGAAAATAATCATAGAGCATCAGAGGGCAGCTGGGAGAGATAGAGAGACACAGGAAGTTGGAATGATGTGACCTTTTCTGACTTGGTGGAACAGAAGCACAGGTCTTTCAGAGACACCAGTAAGGACAGAGAGGTAGCTAGTTGCTACTCAGCCTCTCTGAGCTTGCAGGTTTTCACCCCAGCCTTAGAATCTTGAGTCTTATTTATAAATAGAACGATAGAAATTTAGTTAAAGCTACTGTTAGCGGCAGTGACAGTGCCGATGCCTGTGGGAACAGAATTCCCACCAGGCTACGGCCTGAGCAGCCAGGCTGCTCTCTGCTGTTAGAGAAGCAGGCTGGTAATGCAGAGTTCAGCCACTGTGCCGAAGATAAAATAACAGGAGTCAGCAAGAAAAAACACTACCCAAACAAATTAAAATAGTGAAAAACAGAAACAAGATGATGATAATTAAGTGAACATCAAAGTTAAGCTACTAACACACCAAATGGCTTAGGACATCAGTATGAAAGAAATAAAAGATCTCCCAAGGCCACTGGTTCTATCTGTTTACAGTCTTTAATGAACTTAGGAGATAAGATCAGAAGTGACATAAACCAATCCAAAGTCAATCTGCTGGCTGAGGGAAAGTATGAAAAGAGTCAAAATAAATGACTGGAAGGTTCTATTTTTTGATCTTCATTTATGAAACAATTATAATTGGAATATACAGCTTGTACACATTGTGTACATGCATACACACACACACACACTTACAAAAAACTGGATCTTGGTCTCAACATCATCTCTCAGAGAAAATGCTGAAAATTACACTGTAAAATAAAAATTAGCTCAAGTTTTCCACAAATCTTTAGAAAATTGTCTCAAAAAGTCCATATTTAAAGTTAAAAGTTTCAACATATAGCTGAATATGTGCCTAGAACTTGGATTTGTTTTGTAAACTTAGTGAGAACAGCAGACACATTAGGTATCAAACATTACAGGTTTGGAAACAATAAGCCAGCAACATCATCATCTATCACCCAAAAAATACTTCAGGACTGCTCCACTGATCTGTAACTCTCCTTTGGGCAAACTTCTCTATCATAATTAGAAACTTGAGTAGAATTAGCTATTTCTAGAGGGGCAGGTAGTAAAGCCTTTGGAAAATGCAGAAAACTCAAGGAGTACAAACAAAAATGTGACAATTCAAAAAGAGAACTAGTGTAATTAACTGGCCTGAAGCAACAGTGTGAGGCAGAGACCCCACAGGTTAATGCAACGTCCACACTTAATGTGGCAGAGCCAGATTGTTTGTGATGGGCTTACGAGCACGGCTTTAAAGTCTATACTTCACTCTTAACAAAAGACAGAGAGTCAGGACAAACCACATACAAAGATGAACAGCAAAACAAAACAAAACAAAAAGCCCTTCTAGAACAGCAATTAGCTACTAACTAGATCCATTTAAGCCAGGAAATAAACTGGTTATATTTTGCAATGAGAAATTTAAGTGAAATCTAAAGTATCTAATCAAAGTATGAGCAAATTTAACAATGGGTCAAAGAAAAAGACTTAGAATTATCAGGTATTTACCAAATTCTTAAATGTGTTTGCTTTAGTGTTGCCTGAACACTGCCAAAAATGATAACAGCATAAACTCTGGCACCCAGAGTTGCAATTATATCACACAGAGAAGCAGTGTGTTTTTATACACTTTTATTTGCAACAGTTACACTTTTTTTTTTTTTTTTGTAACTCAACAGAAGATGCTGAAGTGAGGGATAAATTTTCCAACGAACCTTAAGAAAATATGCTACATAATATTTTTGTTTTTTAATTCTGCAAGACCACAATTATAGCAATAATTTCAGTAACAGTGAAGCAGTGTGAGCCACTGGGGCATAAAGGTCTGTCTGCTTCTGTATAGCATGCTACCCACAAACCCCATTCTACCACCCACTTTCCTAATCCTGGAAGAATCAGAGGTTGTCAGGGGAAACCAGAAAACAGATAAGCATGCTTGTTAAATCAGTAACCTTAACAATATACATAATTTAAAGTCAAGAGGCTCTGCTCTGAGGTCTGCAACACAAGGACTCTCAATCTCTAAGAACTGGTGAATTAACACTGCTATTTCCTTGTAAATTAGAGATCTGTCAAAATTTACTTGTAAATGTGAAGCTGTGCCCTGGGCAAAGGCTCTGAATTCTAGAAAACTTACCTGACTGCAGTGTTCTGTGTCAGGTCCCGTAACATGGGCACGGGGGAACATACTGTTCTAAAGGGAAACAGAAGAATCACCAGTGTGCATAGGGAAACTCTTTGAGCAAGTAAGACACGCTGTTTGTGAGGCTTTTGAAAAAATAATCATTAAACTGCACTAACAAAAACAATATATGACTCTTTATTAAAAGTGAAAAGAATTATAGATCAAGAGTTTATATTGTAACATCTGTAAAACAGAACAAGAGATACTCCCCCTTCCCCAATTAATCCTAACGAGGCAGGAATAGATTAACCACCACCAACAACAACAAAAAGTTGAATGGGAGCTGGCCAAGGGGTTCAGCAGTTAAGAGTGAACACCGCTCTTCTAAAGGACCTAAGTTCAGTTGCCAGCACCCATGTTAGCAGGCTCTCAACCTCCTATAGTTCCAGCTCCAGGGGGCTCTGACATCCTTCTCTGGCCTCCACAAATATGTGCACTCACATGTGCATACCCACACATACAAGAACTCACATGATTAAAAAGAAAATAAATAATTTAGAAAAGGCCAAATAGTCATTAACCATAAGATATTTAATCTCATTAGTAACCAGAGAAACACAACTCTAAACCACAAGAGATCATTAAACAGATTAGCAAAAATGGTAACAATGTCTCAAGGGTCTGCATGAGCACAGAGCATCAATCTCTCTTACAAACTACCACTCACTGGGATGATACTATACAGTAGCCACTTTGAAATATCTAACACACTCTAGTGATTAGTAAGTCCCCTCTGGAATATGTGCCCAGAGTAGCTGTCCAAACACTCTGGTCTCAGAACTGCTTTATATTCTTTAAAATTACACAGTTGGGCTAGGGAAATGATTCAGTCAATAAAGTGCTATACAAGCATGAAGACGAGAGCTCTACCCCAGCACCATGTAAAAAGCTGAGCGTGGCAACCTGTACTTGTAATACCAGGGCTGAGAAAGTAGAGACAGAAGGACCCCAAGTACTTGCTGGACAGCCAGGATAGTCAATATGCCAGCTCCAGGATCAGAGAGAGACCATGTCTCAAAAAAGAAAAGAAAAATAAAAAGGTAGAGAGTAAATGGGGAAGGTATCCAATATAGCTGTCTAGTTTCTATACAAGTGAATGTATGCACACACTTGTGTACACACACACACACACACACACACACACACACACACACACACACACAAGATGGAGAGGGGGATCGCAAAGAACTTTTATGTTGTCTATAACTATTTGTCTATTAAAAATTTTAAAATACTAAATTAGCATAAATAACATTTCAATATAAAACAACTGTATTTTACAAAGCCCAACAAGAAGAAATAAGAATATTACTGTTACTTTTTTTTAATCTAAAAATCTGGCTTATTTATTTCAATTGTCTTTTCTGCTTCTTGTCCCACATCTTGCCTCTGAAAACCCCAATGTGTGTTCAAGGAACAGAATGGAAAAAGCAAGTGACATTGGGATAGTAGTAGCATACGACAAAAGCTGTGACTGTGCGGGTGCCTCAGTTCCTTCTGGGTTCTAAGAAACCCCCACAGAAGGCAGCAAAGTTACAAAATGTACAGATGGGCTTGGAATCCATGTCTTTATTTTAGTCCAGCAGAATTTTGTTTTAAGTATAATTTTCATAATGGACAAAAAAAGAAAACAAAAAAAACAAAAAAAAACCTAAGTAAGCTTCCTTCTAGTTGTCTCAATGATACACAGTGGGTACTTACTGATCTGGAAGAATAGCTTCTTCATCCAAAGAAAACTTTCCTTGAATCCCATGACACAATTCAGGTGGCACATCTATTGGCTGTGGAAAAATGCATTCCTATATTTAATGAATGAATGGTACACGAGGATGCATCCGAGACTTGTGTACCTTCTCTTAAGAGGACATAAGTTCAGAGGACTGTTATTCAGGGCCAAAGGTGAAGGTGCAAACAAAGCAAGGATCTATCAGCAGGTGAGCTGATAAACAGATTACGCATTTGCTCCATACTGACCATCATTTAGTCATACAAAGAGAGGACATTTTGGTAATGCCTATGACAAGGATGAACTTTCAATATGCCAAGTGAAATGAGGCAGGAAATGAGGATTCCAGTTATATGAGGTACCAAGAATAAGCAGATTCATAGAGATAGATAAATACAAGACTTTGGGGGATCACAGAATGGGGAGGTGTTGTTTAATACTGTCTAAGGGGCACAGAATTTCTGAATGGGTAAACGGTAAAGTTCTACAGATGGACAGTGATGCTAGTTGTACAATACCATAAACACATTCAGTGTCACAAAATTTTATACTTCAGAAAATTAAGGGTAAATTAAATGCTACACACACACACACACACACACACACACACACACACACACACACACACGTGTTCCTAATTATTTGAATTATATACTGTACCTCTGTGGAACCTGTCTGATACAGCTCTAAAATGAAGTCACGTAATGGGTGAAGTTTCCCCACAAACAAAACATCACCTCCAAGACTATTTCTCCTGTCTAAATAAAAAAGAGTAAGACCACAGTCAAGTAATTACATCTAATAAGATCTATTTTTATAAAGCTACAACAAAGGAAAGCACCTACATTCTAAAAATAATCGCGGCACAATGTTTATGAAAAATAATTTATAAGTGATAAACTTAAATGTGTGATGTGTGGCTCTTATAATATCTGAAATGAGTTTTCGAATGAGTAGCTCTAAGAAAGAGGTTACTGCTGAGACATACTTGGATATATTGTAAG
The DNA here is from genome assembly GCF_004664715.2 of Peromyscus leucopus. Taxonomy (NCBI): domain Eukaryota; kingdom Metazoa; phylum Chordata; class Mammalia; order Rodentia; family Cricetidae; genus Peromyscus; species Peromyscus leucopus. Next base: position 123,329,414 of record NC_051066.1, on the reverse strand, counting down.
ATAAAGGGCAAGTGTCTGTTATAAAGCACCCGATTTCTTATAAATACAAACAACCACATCATGACAAAGATTTGTCAGTTTCTTAGACTTGTTACATTGACACTAATTGAAATTTTCAAAACTGAATTCATCTTTACATTTCCCAATTTAAATACTCTGTATTAATTATAAAATGCTACTTTTTATGCAGAGTAACATTTCAAGTTAGCCCTCTAGGAGTAAATGCTTATTTTATCCAACTCTTTCAAGAAAAGTTAATCCTTTGATGATAATAGGAAGAAGGCAGATGGAGAAAATGAGTAATGCCTTCCTAAGAGGCAAGAGTATTTTTGTGTGTCCATGTCATTAAGAATCAAAAAAGTCAGAGGGTATTCTTTTTCCTTTTTAATTAACCTAGGAATGTTTATTTCCTTCTTAGTGTCTTCAAGGACCCAGTCATTGTTCAATGGTGTGGTGTTTAATCTCCACAGGTTTGTGAATGTTCTAGGGTTTTTCTTACTGCTGATTTATAGTCTTATTCAAGCAAGATCAGACAGAATACAAGCAGTTATTTCCATTTCCTTGTATTTGTTAAGACTTGGTTTGTGTCCTATACATGGTCTGTTTCAGAGATAGTTCCACAGTCTGCTAAGAAATATGTGTATTCTGCAGTTAGGATGAAATGAATGTCCTATAAATGTCTGCTCAGTACATTCGACCTAGGATGTCATTTAATTCAGATATTTTTGTCAGGATTACCTGTCAATTTCTGGGGTTAATTTGTGACATTATCTCTAGCAGAACTTGTTTTATCAAACTGAATACACTTGTATTCAGGGTTTAGAATATTAACATTCCCTTGATGATTGTTCTTTAATCAGTATGAAGTGACCATCTTCATCTGTTTTCACTAGTTTGGGCTTGAAATACATACTGTCAGACACAATACCTGCTTGTTTCCTAGGTCCACTTGCTTGAAATAACTCAAGGGACATATATTCTTGAAGTGTACTTTTTCTGAGGGTCTCATAATGTAGCCCAAGCTGAACGTAAACTTTCAGCAATCCTCCTGCCTTACCTCCTTCAGTACTAGGATAATAGGATTGTGCCACCAAGCCCAGCTGAGCAGTCATTTTTTAAATAAATTTAGTAAATACTTTTGAATTAAAAATTGCAATAATTATCCAGAGGGCCTAGTCCAGTACCATGGGGGCTCCTCAGCTATTTGTTCACTGTTCATGTGTTTCTACTAGTTTGGCTGTTTGTCCCTGTGCTTTTTCCAATCATGGTCTCGATATCTCTTGCTCATAGAATCCCTCCTCTCTCTCGTCGATTGGATTCCTGGAGCTCCGCCTGGGACTTGGCTGTGAATCTCTGCATCTGCTTCCATCAGTCACTGGATGAGGGTTCTATCATGACAGATCGGCCATCTGATCACCAGAGTAGGTCAGCTCAGATACCCTCTTGACCACTGCTAGTAGTCTATAGTGGAGTCGTCTTTGTGGATTCCTGGGGACCTTTCTAGCACTCTGCTTCCTATTTTCCCATGGTGTCTTCATTTATCATGGTATCTCTTTCCTTGTTCTCCCACTCTGTTCCTGATCCAGCTAGGACCTCCCGCTTCCCTAAGCTCTCTTTCCCCCAACCCTTGCCCTCCATTACCCCCCCCTCACCCCCAGTTTGCTCCTTGTAGGCCCTCTGGATAAGTGAGACAGTTGTTTAGCTTGAACTGTTTAGGGGGCCCCCAGGCAGTGAGACCAGGACCTGTCCTTAGTACATGAACCAGCTTTTTGGAACCTGGTGCCTATCCTGAGACACTTTACACAGCCTTGGTGCAGGGAGGAGGGGCTTGGACCTGCCTCGACTGAATGTACCAGGCTCTGCTGACTCCCCAGGGGAGACCTTGCCTTGGAGGAGGTGGGAATGGGAGGTGAGTTGGGGTTGAGGGGGAAGACTGGGGGGTGGGAGGAAGGAGGACAGGGGAATCCATGGTTGATATGTAAAATGAATAGAAAATCTCTTAATTAAAAAATTACAATAATTTAGTACTCAATTAACAGATAATAGATTAAGAAGCAAAGTTAATGTCTGTTGAAAGAAGTAAAACAATAACTTACTCTCCATATGAGAAATTTGACAAATGAAAAAAAAGTGTAATTTTATACAGAAATGTAAAGTCTATGTTGTACAGACTCAACATTGACCAAGTGGCAGTGTGACTCTTACTCTCTTCTGGAGTGAGGTCTGGGTAC